>NC_053118.1:20821936-21131311 GCF_010015445.1 Perca fluviatilis
ACATGTTACTGCCAACTTCGAGAAAAAACATGAACAGGCGACATGACGTTCGGCTACTTTGGATATTGATAGCTGTCGTGTCATGCTGTCATGTCACAATAATTAAGCTAGAATTTTGCAATCACAGACAATGGAACTGAGACTTTTATTATTTGTTCTGTTTGTGTGTCTATATTTGAGAGGGTTGTCAACTCAATGCAGAGAAAGAAGTTGTAGTTAAAAGAGACCACCGCACCATAGGCTAGTGAAGGACTGGCTTTGCTTTGCTAGCGTCGTTGCTAGGGTTGGACCAGAGTAGACCCGCTGCTAATATGGCACCTGTACCTTAACGACCCGTATCTACCGGACCGAATAGCAACGCGGATTTCTGTACCTCATTTCGGCGCCACTGATATGCCTGCGTTGCTCTCTGATGCTCCGAAAACATGTGCATGTGAACAGCATGTGACGCTAGTTAACATTACACTCGTCAGCAGCTAACGTTAGCCTACCATTAGCTAGCAAATGGATTAAAATGCTGACAGCTAAACTGTGTAAAGTGTGATTTATTTCACTGTATAGGATCCAACAGCAGTATGTTAAGCAGTGTGCTGCAGCCGTTGTTTAGCTACTTGTCTGAAGAACAACACAGACAGTGCGTCGCGGTGCATTCAAAGTTCTTGTAAAATACCCTTTTGCCATGGTGGCTGTTTTTGTCGTTCAACAGCAATTTACTAGTGAAATACGTTATTGTTATAGTTATTACATTATTATTAAATCATTTAATTTTGACCATATGGCCTAAAGTTGTTTCCCCCCCTTAATTAGGTTTTGTCCATTTGGCTTGTCTGTCAACAAACAAAACAAACCAAAAATACATGTTTCAGGACAGTTTTTGGGAAGATGATAGAAACTTTTTAGCCTTGTATCACTTACAATGCACTGAACTATTAGCTGATTTATAAAACAAATGTTATATTTTATATCTATACCTATCTATAAAATGACTTGAAGAAGATACTATACAAAAATACTAACTTAACCTTGTATTTTCCCCCTTTTTTAGTCATTAAGTCTGATGGCTGAAAAGAAAACCACCCCCTTATGGCAGCGTACCCCAGCCAACACCAAAACAAAGAAATGCTGCTGGTTGCTACTGTGTGTCAGCACTACTATTGTTAAAATGGTCAATTTATTTTATTGTTCTCAGCTGTTTGATAAATGCTGCTAAGTGCACTAAACTTTATCTTTTAATTGAAAAGTTTATTTGACAAAGTTACATTTATTTTCTTTCTTTCTTCTTACCTGTTTTGTTTATTTATACAATATATGTTTTTACATTATACATGTTTAATGTAAGTATACAAGTGCAGATTGGTGTTCAAGTGTTCAATAAATGTTTTTGTTGAGAAATGTTGTGTATCTTAAGTACTTATTAGTGTTACATTTTATCTTTCAAATAGAGGTTAAAAACAAGCAAATATCGGCCAAAAATAATCGGCAGCATATATCGGCCATCGGGCCGACCCTGATTTCAAAAGATCGGCATCGGCCTGAGAAAACCCATATCGGTCGACCTCTAATAAGTAAGCATGTAAACTCTCTTCAAATTAGATTTTTGACACAGGGACTGTGCAGCAAGTCTTCATACGGAACAATGAAATACTGCAGTTTTTTTCTCAGAGTGCTACAAAATAGTAAAGTATTGGTTTTCTCTTATATACGGACTAGTGACTGAGTGAACAATCTGAATGGACAAAACCCTTTAATGGATTTACAGACTATTTGCGTCAAAGTGATGAATTGCAGTATCTTGATAGTTAAAGTAGTGCTGTCAAACGATTAAAATATTTAATCGCGATTAATCGCATTAATGTCATAGTTAACGCACAATTAATCACACATTTTTATCTATTCTAATTGTCCCTTGAATTCTTTTTGTCCCATTCTTTTTTCTCATTTTAATGCTCTTATGGTTAGGGGTTAGGGTTAGGAACCATTTGGCAACTTTTTAAAAGTAAACTTTCCATTCAGAATCTTATTGGCATCCATTTCGGCGTCTCGCGCTCACCATCCACTCAAAACGTAACGTTAGCCTACTACTCTTTGGCCGGCTCGCAAGCCCAAACAAGTGTGTGCAGCGTACCTGTTGTTTTGTTTCTGGTCTAGCTATCTGGTGTGGTGTTGTAGTTTTACTAACATTACCAGTTGTTGCAACAGCATGTGAAAAAAACTACAAAGTTTGCTCGGCCAAAAAGAACGTTAATGTCGGGATAAAAAATTCATGCCGTTAAAATGGGTTTGTGTTAACGCTATTAATAACGCGTTTAACTGACAGCACTAAGTTAAAGCTATTCAAGCTATATAAGTTCTCATCTTATATTGATATTGTATTATAAAATTACAAATACTGTGATTAAAAGGACTTTATCCATATTGCCTACCCATAGGATCATATGTGAATAGGTGAGAATAATGTAATAATATGACAGTAATATTATTATAACATAATATGTATGATTATACAATTTTTGTATAATGTCCAGTCTAATTTAATGCTTTGTTAATTTCATTGTTAATCGCTGTTGTAGGGAATGCTGCAAACATAAGCAAGTTTCCGGTTGCCTGTTGAACGGACTCATTCATTAGAAACAGAACAGGTTGCAGTGGCTGCTGCTGCAACACTAATGCAGTATTGATGCAAGATTAAACAGCATCCATTAAAGTGCTGCTGTGGGACAGATGCAAGGCAGAAGTGTAGTAGCCTGTTCATTTATTTTGTCAAGTTTGTCAAGGCATTTAAGACATTTTTTATGAATTGACAAACGTTAGAGGACCACACTTTTGCCAGTGGAATAAAGTAGAGTCTACAATTATGTGTATGCATGAGTAAGTTTGTGTTTTTCACTGAATATGGGATGGGCAGCTAATGTAGTGCTGATACACGTTAAATACGGATATACTGTAATTCTGCAGATGCTGGATGGAGGAATTCCAGATTGGCCGTCACTGTAGTGCTGATGCAGATCAGAAAGTAGACATACTCGCTGTTCATCACCAGTAAATCCAGTGCATCGTAGGACTGTGTTTTTATTCCGGTTACATAGCTAATCACATCACCGTCACAGTAATTCAACAGGCCTGAGCTGAACTCCAGCAACAAGAGTCCCAGTCAACAGTGTCTGTGTGTGTGTGTGTGTGTGTGTGTGGGGTTGTGTATGTGTGCATGCATGTGTGTGGCAGTGTGTAAGTGGTTGGTGCTATTAAACATTCACCGGCTTACTCAGCGGCTGCTGCTGCTGCTGTTAGGCTCCCAATCTGGGTCAAGTCTCCCTCCTCTCCTCCCTGAGCTACCTCTATCCCTTCATCCTCTCCTCCTCTCTCTCTCTCTCTCTCTCTCTCTCTCTCTCTCTCTACTCTACTCCCTAAGTGCTTTCTCTCTTTCTCTCTTTGTCTGTTTCATTTCCTTTTATCTCTCTTTTCTCCTCACACCTTCTCTTTCTTTCTCTTTCCCCCACCTCTCTGTTTTCCCCGTCTCTTTTTCATTCTCTCACTCTCTCTTCCTCTCTCGCTCTCTCTCTGAGTATTTGCTTAGCTACAGAGCTCTGAGGCAGGCCTGTGCTCTCATCCAGTGTCCAAGTAAAATAAAGATGCCTATACATTTTTGAGAAACACAATGAATAATTTGTCATTTTCTGTGTGTGTGTGTGTGTGTGTGTGTGTGTGTGTGTGTGTGTGTGTGTGTGTGTGTGTAATGCAATAACCTTTATGACTCAAGCTAAACCTACTAAGTGTTAACATTATGTTGTTGTCATTAGCACTACTACTCATTGAGCTTTGTATTAGTTTAGGTAGAACAACTGCATTAACTGCTTAATTCATGCTTCAACACCAGTGGCTCATTCATCGGCTGCTTGGCTACAAACAGAATCATACTCATACAGGTGTACTGTACACGGCAGTCTTACAGTCCTCGCTATCCCTCTGCTGCATACCAGCACACTTTGCTGCTATGACCTCCTCCTTATGTGCTAAGCTTTTGGCATTGTTGACTCCACTAAGATTTACTGCTCATGTATGTGTTTGTTAAGGGGGATTAGTTCTCCCAGCAGAATCCTCATTGCTGCTCGGATTCTTTGAGAGCTTTCTCAAAGAGCTGAGCCTTTTTTACCAAATATAACTGTATAACTATTTTCTTTAAATGGTCAATTCCTTGTCGCAATTTCTCAGACTGAACTAGTTTATATTGTTGGTCATTAAGTTTAACAAGTGTCCATTGTATGTTGTTGTTGTTGCACTAGTTATTACTTTGTAAACTGCTGATCTTAGGGGCTCTGTTTTTTTATGTTGGTAATATTGATGCTAATTATTATTACGAAGAAGTATCAGGTGTAATGGTATATTTGGCGACAGTATCATTGAAGAGGAGAAACATGAAGGCACTTATGATAATGCTAATTGTGATAATATTGATTTTACCATGAACATACTTTTTCTTTTAAATGGCTCAGTAGTATAACAAGATACACTATTAGCATCATTATTTTAGTTGAACAGAAGCAGCCTTACAAACTGAATGAGACAAAAACTGTTTCAGTGGCTCAGTGGTGCAATAATCAACTTTCATCTGCTCTTAACATACTGTAGTTTGAATTTGGAACATCAGGGACGATAGGGTTTTTTTGTTTGTTTTTAGGTTTCTGCAACTGAATGAAGGAAACTTTACAACAGGCCACTAAACAATAAATAAAACATATCAACGTCTCCTGTCACTGTAAGTGCAGGTAGCCCTGCTGCTGACGCTTCAAGTCTGCTGCCTGCAGTGCACCACAGAAGTATCAAATTAGGAGCTACAAATAACGCAACTTATGATGTGAGAGTGTGAGTGTGAGTGTGAGTGTGAGTGTGTGTGTGTGTGTGTGTGTGTGTGTGTGTGTGTGTGTGTGTGTGTGTGTGTGTGTGTGTGTGCGAGTGTGAGTGTGTGTGTGTTTTCTTTTTTATCATAGTCTTATCTACATGACTCACACCAAAACAACACATTATGCTTAATGAATAAAAAAATCCTTTATGACAAATGATGTGGTCTTGCTTTTTCGACTCTATTTCCTGGCCCTGCAGCTAGCCTCAAAGCGGTTGTGTCCTCTTGCTGAAACAGAGACTCATCAGCTGTAGGTGAGCTATATCACCTTTAGCCAAACTCTGATGAACACATATGGATGCATGCACGCAGCACACACACACATTTCAACACAGACACAGGCAATTAGTGTATTTTAACCCATGCTCTCATACACATCTGTCTATCTCGTTGCAGTGACTGTCATCTTGTCATCACTGGTAACAGATTGAGTAGAAACCAGTTTACCCGGCTCTACTATAAAAGGTGTGTTGCTATACGAGCTACATGTGGCCGCTATTTTTGAGGTGAGACATTGTGCTTACAGCTTTGACATATTTTGAATGTGTCTTATCCAGAAGAAGGGATTATTTTGCTGTTAGCTTTCTTTGCAGCAACTCTGCTTTTTCCTCCTGCAAATACCCTTCTGTAAATGTGAACATTGTTTTTCTGACATGTATTACTGGAATAAATGTGTGAATCTCCCAGCACAGTATGTTAGTTGTCTGGAAAAAGTAAAAATGTGATCTGCTTGTGACTGTGTGGACGAGAGAAAAAGAAACAAAGGAAGCAATGAATTGTTCTCCAATTGCCATCTTGTTATTGTACAGCTCAATATCATCACTTGTACTACAAGCATATTTGCACATTGCATATTGAGTAAGTTGTACCAGAGGA
This sequence comes from Perca fluviatilis, assembly GCF_010015445.1. NCBI lineage: Eukaryota > Metazoa > Chordata > Actinopteri > Perciformes > Percidae > Perca > Perca fluviatilis. The sequence continues at coordinate 20,827,710 of NC_053118.1, forward strand.
ATGCATTCTGCAGCTGTACACTTTATTACACAATGATAAATTGTTAATTGAGAAGGCGAGCCGCTTGGGATACAAAGACTACTGAGAAATCTTAGTGACAATTTACTAGCTTAACATCTCTCCTCTTCATTCCACACCTCCACCTAACCAGAGTTGTGAACAGCATTTTGTCTACAGCCTGATGTATCTGATGACAGCTGCCATCTCTACAAATAGCCTGGGATGTGGTGAGAACATTCACAGCCCTGTCCAACACTGCTTCGCTCTCAACATTAAGCACGTCTGGACACACTGATACAGACATTTTACCATTCACTGTTCGGCAGCAGATAAAGAACAATACAAGTATATTATGGACAGCTGATGCACACTCTGTTTATTTACCCATGTCCACATGGAATCGTACCAAGCTGGTGCAACATCCCTTTTTTAAAGAAAATGTGCTGTCTTTATATGCACATTTTGCTGCTGAAGTGCTGAAGATGCTGTAAAGCATCCCGATGACAGTGAACAGCCTAGTTGTGAGCCAGACAGCTAAACAAGGAGCTGAAATGGTTTTAAAGCTCCGTGAAACTGAGGGGAACTGCATATTCAGGTGATAATTCTCTGTAGGTTCATCACTACAAGAAACCCCTTTCCCATTATCACCTTGTTTTAACATGGTAATTTGATACACTGTTGTTATAAAAGTATTGATTAAAGCTGCTTTAACTACTTTTCTTTTTTTGTTGGTGCATTACACTCCTTGGAGTTAGTTTGGATGTCAGGTTTAGTTCAACTAGCTACAGTGCAGGACAAGACGCATGTTCATGTTTGTAAGTGTGATATGAAGGAGACTTTAGCGGGAAAGGGTGGGTTGTTGTGCAAACTTTGTGGCTCTGACGTTATTGCTTTATGCAACAGTTTGATTGGCTGTATCCAAATAAGGTGTCCATCTATGTAGACGTACCTAGCGTTACTCCAGTATCAACTCGAATTAATGCAGAACTAGGGGTTGCATCATGAAACCAAGTGGCTTACAGAGCAGATATGTTTGCTGTAGCAGACAAAAAAAATGCAATTTAATTCCAGTTGTGCTATCCCAGCACAGCATGGCACGACTTAGTTCATAAAGCACATAATGATGCCTGCTTTGACAGATGACATCACAAAACCCAGGGGAAGCTGGACTTATTACTGCTCTGCCTAATATTACAGAGGTTGGGCGGAGGAGGAGTGACATGAATGAGAGGAGACACAACGAGGGGAGAGGGAATGGGAAGAATGAGAGAGAGGATGAGTAATGTGCTCATTAAATTTCTGCTTTCTCAACCTGCAAAACATTTCCCACAGCTGATCACAGACACATTTCTCAATCATAGAGGTCATCATTATTAGCCATGACATCACATTGTAGACATCTGCTCTCTGACACCTGATGTGACCCTGGAAACTTGATGCCACATGGGACAACCAGCTTAGCCTAAATGAGCTGGTTAACCTGCAGAGTTTTGCTTTCTTTAACTCAGGAAGATTTACAAAATTGGGTCATTTTTGTCACAAAGACACTTACACAGTACTGTACATGTTTATGTATGCCTAAATTACATCTCAGTATAATTCTCTGTACACCTGCATCAGCAAAACCTCCAAAAACAAGCCTTTACTTACAGCAGCATGCTTACAGTAGTTACATCACTGGTCTTTTAACTCCAGCTCTCATGCAGCCTTGGTCAACATCTGGATGTTTTCTGGGCAGTCAAGTTCCCAAATTATACTGTAGGCTGACTGGGCTTTCCCTGCGTCTGAAACAATCTCAGCAAAGCGAATCACATTGAAAATCAGCCAAATTGCCTAAAAGTTGCCAAATTCTTCAGCTGTAAAATCTCACTGCATTACACTTTTACAGAGCATGGAGACATCATTTTGTAATTTCATCAAGTTTTTTTCTTATTAGGTTTTCTTGTTTGAATTCCTCTCTACTTCCCTATCATTTGATTGCAGTATCTATCAACAGGTAGCACATGAATAACTAAAATACAAATAACAGAGTGGTTTCAGTTAAGATAGGAGTTCATTGGTGAGAGGGACCAGAGGAGAGAGGAGAGGAGGACATGTGGAGCAGAGGAGAGAGAAGGTGGAAGTGAAAGTAAAAGCAGGATAGGACAGAGGACGGGTGAAGAGACGGAGGTTTCTGTCAAAGCTGATCAAAATTAAAGTCAGCATGAGGTTAAATAAAGATGTTTATGTCACAATTGTGGGCCGTTATATCTTATCTGTTTAACTATTTCCATCAGACACATTCACTTTTGGACGCCAACCTTTGGGCTTGTTTGATTATATTTTGCAACCTCAGCAATCTCTCATTCCCTGTAATGAGTAGTCGTTGACACACACACACACACACACACACACACACACACACACACACACACGCAGTGTTAATTTGACTTGCCAGGAAGGAAATAGTGTGATTCGCCTGAGTAGGTCCCTGGACATGAATCTAAAGACAGTAGGGAGCGTGCAGAGCAATCAAGTGATAAAGCTTATTATCTGAGAGGAGCTATATTCTAAGACTTATTATCTACCAGGAGTTAAATGACTTTCCGGTCCTCAAAGGCCTGATGGCCTGGTTTGACTTGGCAGGAGAGAGAAAGACGAAGTGGTTGGAGATATGGGGGGGTTAAGAGAGGAGGAGGAGGGGAGAAAGGAGGAGGAGAAAAACAGATGTGAGGAGAGGGGTTAGAGAGGTGAAAAGATGTGAGAGAAAACAGAGAGGTGAGGAGAAAGGGGAAAATTTGAGGACAGGACGGAGGAGAAGGTGATTCATAGATGTGGGCATCCACATGTCGTCTTTTTGCAGCTGCTGTGGAACCAGTTTTCTGGTTAGGGTTGGGAAATATACTGTACTTTGTGAAGCTGCAGAGTGCTGCATTGGGTCTTTGGTGAGGCCGTTTAGATAGTTTACTACTATAGATACTTTAGATATGTTATTGCCTTGGATACCACAGGTGTTGGCATAGCAACAATGGATTTTGACTGTCTGCGCACGAGGAGCCTACAGCAAAGTTCGATTGTAACTCTACTTGAGGATGGGCCGCCCACTGCATGATATGATGTAACAGGTGATCATACAAACTGATTTCAAAATAAGATAATATACTAAATATCAATGACATCACCAAAAGTTGGCCCAGTGAAGACATTAGAAAGAGAAAAAGAAAATGCAACATTAGGTATACATCGTGTCCTTTTACAGAGTTGTCAAATTGTCCTGAGCTCAATAACTAGCGGTAAAACCAAGAGTAAAGCTCTCCAAATTGCCAATTACATGAAAGGTTTTTGCTTTGAGTTGAGGGTCCAGCTGAAACAATGCCTGTCCAGGTCACCTTTAATCCAAAGTCACTGCAAGATAAAGGTTAGTTGGGCAGTTTTCCATGCTGCATGTCTGCAATGTCACTGGAAGTCCACATGGCCGCAGAGCCATGCACTGGCAGAAGCTCACATTGAGGTGAGCCTCTGCCAGTGCACAGAAAGGTCATCAGGCCCTAGTGTTTCCATTTCTTTATTGTTGTTATTAAGGTAAAGAAATAAGGTTAGAATTTCAGTCCAACAAGTGTTCAATTTCGTCTGTCCTGTGTATTTAAATGTCTAACTTTCTGTAACGGTAGTGTTGCATTATGTTCCTGCAGTTATTTACACTTGACAACTTTTGCAAACAGCATGCCCTTAAAAATTCTATCGAGTGAAAAATATTCCTTCCTACACACATAAATGAAGTTGCATACATAAAATACGTAACTAACGTCACGCACGTAAGCTACGTAACAAACATAGTTATTTACTTCTGTAGTTTGTTTGCCTAAGCCTGACCATACCCTGCGTGTTGAAAAATTACTTCAAAGAGGTACCCAGAGTTAGAAACGTGACGCCAAGGGGTCCTGACCAAGCAGCTGTATGTGACGAGTCGGGAGTGAGAATGTGTCGGTAGTGTAGTATGTATATATAGTTAACTACTTTCGTAGTGTTTGTATTGAGCAGCACCTGAAACATCAATGATAGCATAGGGCGTAGATTTTAATCTTTGTAACAAATAGCCTGATAAATATTAGACATTAATAAAAACTTCCCCAAGAATATTTTGTTTTTAAACTTTAACTTTGATTGTTCCATAATTAAGGTTTTAGAGAAATACTTAATATCTGAAACAAAGTGTCCAGGGGCTTTTAAGTGATACACTCTACTTAACCACTGCTAAATGTCCAAATATGGAATCAACTAACCGCTGTATTTAGCCATGGAGGCAGCCCATTACTGGTAGATAGCTTCCAGCCTAAAGAGTGCTAATGAGCACACTGTGCACCAGTGTTAGCCCAGTCCCTCTTTCAACATTCAATATTGACAAAGCTAATACAAAGTATGGGCTTTGGAGTGCAGAGTTGAGTGTTATTCTATGTAAATGAACACTTTTCTCACTTAAAGGTAAGCTTGTTATATTTGCATGAATTGCTTTAAAAGCTACTTAAACAGAAGATAAATTATAGGGGTCAAAGAGTTTGAAAGGAATGGAGAGAAAAAATATTCCTCTCCATTCAAGTGCAGCATAGCAGCTACAGTCTAATATTGTTCCTGTTTTCTATGTTGTGTGTATTCATTACGAATTGCTGGAAGACTTTATTGTATGTTGAAACAAGACAAGACAAAAACTATGACAAACTGCCCTGGTTGGTTAAGATTATTCTTTATTATGAAGTGCCACAAAATGCTTTGTGTTCATTGTGCTTACATTGTCTGAATTCTGGCTCAAAAAACCCCAGGAGATCCTCTCTCTGCAACAGAGAGCCAAACCTTCTGAGATAAGGTGTGTTAGATATCGCTATACAGCAGTAAAAATGTCTCAATCCAAAGGATTCTTTACAAACCCTCTTGCAATAAATGATTATTTAGGTTATCATCATTCTTTAACTTGGAAATACAAAAAAAAGAAGAGAGGTCAAGCTAGTACAAGGTTTTTAATTCTTCTCTACCTGAATTCTAGTTTCATTGTGCTACTTTCTTCAAGGTGGAGATGACTAGAATGGAAGTGCTTAGAGAGACCAGACCTGGAGCTCACCTAGAGACAGACACAGTCAGACAGACGCACACACACACAGATTTTCTGCCTCAAAACCACTAAACAGCCACCTAACAACAACGTTAGCCAAATAGCCTTAAGACGTTTGGACTGCAGTGCAAAGTTGCAAAGTGTTTTAAAACACAATGATACAATTTGTGATAAGTAAACAACAACTGGAGACACCGCTGCCAGAGAGACTCTCAGTGGTTTGTTTAGCAACTTTGTACCCGTCACACTTATCAGTTGCTGTGATTTCAGAGTTGGTGGTTAAAATAATATCATATTGTAATTTATTTCTCTACCAGGGAATGATGTCTCTTAGATGTATTAAGAAATATGAAAGTATATGCTTTTGTTTTCTTTGTATATATGGTCTCTTTGCCATACTTGTGCTTTTAATTTGGAATTGTATTTGTGTAGTACTTCTGTTTAAAAACACCTAATTTAATGTTTATCATCTGCTAGTTATTGTGAGTTTTTTGGCCAAAATAACTGATAAAAAGACAAAGTCAAACATTTCAGCACTAACAAGTTGAAGCTCTATGACTAATCGTCTGATACAATTCAAGTAATTGCAGCTTGAATCTTGTTCACACACCAGGGAGAGAGATAAGTCCTGTAATTTGCTGACTGGCATACTGATTGCTTCAGTCACAACAGAAACCGCCTCTTTCTTATTGACTTGTGAGCTACATTTTTCAAACAAAAAAAGCTTCTTTGTAAAAGACTTAAATATTGTATCGTCTCCTGTAAACCAAGACTTCCATTACAAAATGTTGACTTTTTTACTTCAGAACTGGTCTTTCTGCCTTTGATGAAAAACAGGTCCTATAACTTTATCTCTGAGATGTGAATGAAATTAGGTAATGGTGCTATGTATCAGTGCAGACTCGCCTTTTGTCCCTAAAACCCTTAATGGTGTTGAATATCAGTCAACCCAATCTCTAATTGACTAATATCATGCCTGAGGAAGCGCTGTAATTATCAAATCTGCCTTTATCAGAGATTCACATCTGATTATTAAACTAATTTCTTTTCAATTGTTAGAAGCTTGACTGTGGCCACAGATTCTCTGTGTGTCTCCCACAACATCTCATCAGCAAGTACTATGTGCTCGCATGTGTGGGCATGCACTTGTGTCTATGCAAGGTTACAATGAATACATATGGCATATAAACAAGAAGTTCATGTTTTGTGCAGATCTGTGTCCTCAGTCTGTCTCTCAGGAAGCTCCATGAATCTGTAGAAAAAGGTTTCTGAGCTGCAGAGAACTGGGTTCAGCAACACTGGCATTGGCCACCTAGATCAAAGGTTAAACAATCTATAGGTTGGGGTTGATTAGAGTTAGCCTGTCTGTAGGTGTATCACTCATAGAGTTAGCCCATGGTTCGGCCCAGTAGGGTTAAATGGGGCCTACTGCAGAATAATCAGTGCTTGGCCTTGTCTGTCTATTGGACTGTAACAATTAAGCTGCAGTCGGACCTTCCAGCTAAAGTGCATGCTTTTTCTGTGGTTTAAGAATGCACGCTTTGTGGTTTGGAAGTGCACTGGAAGGGTAGTTGAATAATGCATTGCATTTAAATGCACCAAACTTTGACTTGGTTTGCTTTGTTTGAAAGCATACTGAGAGTTGCTAAGTACCATATCATTTTAGGTTGGTGCACATCTGGGTGCAATCTGATTGCTGTATTAACCTTATTTTATTGTTTATCTGTATGAGGACATATATGGTTATAAAAAAGTATGTTAAAGGCCTATTGTTATTTGGCTGCATGACACAGAAAATATGTTTTCAACACATTTAGGTGCCATTTTAACGTCCCAGGACCTTTAATAAACTATAGAACTTTCATGAATGACCAATAATCCAATACATGTTGAGAGGCCTAATTCAAAGTTAGGCCTCCCCTGGTTATTGTTAGCAGGCTTATTTCATGCTACAGTTAGCCAAGCACAGGTCTGTCAGGGTTACAGTTATCCTACAATAGGCCTCACACCCAGCAGGCAGCTGATCCCAGCCTCTCTAGCCTACATCCTACATTAGTTCTACTCGCTAAGAGGCAGGCAGTGCATAACAAAAGAGGAAAGACAGGACTTTTCTTTTTGTTACTCTAACACTACATTGGCATGTTCCCTGATGTCTGTAATATTAGTCTTTTTCTGTTTATGACTATAGGTGAAGTAAAACATACCTGATTTTTAAACTGCTATACAGTAGTAGGTAATACTTCATCATAAAATACCATGCATTAGGTGATTATTGCTTTTAAAGAGTCATACGGAGGCTCCAAGAGAAAAATATTGCCCTCAGGTTCTATCTATAGGAATTTGGCAAAAAATCATAAGCTTTTATGATGTTGGCATAGATTTCATTATTTTTTTTTTGCATGCAATAATGTTAATAAGAAAAAAGGTAAACAATATAATAGCAAAAAAATAGTACTCAAAAAAGTGACATATGCTTTGGCCTGTAGTAATAAAAAGAGGTTGGCAGATATCCAAATACAGAAATTAAAGTGCAACAAATAAGTTAACGGTATCACTTCATTGTTATCAAATCAAATATAAACATACAACAAATAAAAATGGACAAGCAAAAAGCTAAAATAAATAAGTAAATAAATAGGATTTTTACCTCAGTAGTGGAGCGAATATGGTCACTTGGTGCAGCAGAACATTATTATTATCATTATTATTACTATTATTATTATTATTCCCCCAAAAAACAAAATCAGAAGGAATAACTCATTCACTGCGTTTCCGTGCAGGGAGGAACCCAGTAGCTATAGTCTTACTAATGTCTTTGTCGTCATCCTCATCATCCTCATCATCATCATCATCATCACCATTATCATCATCAGTGTCCTAAAATATATGATGCCATACTGTATCTAAATGCCAGAAGGAAGCCGTGTTAGTATTATTGTCTCCATCCAGAACAGACGGAGGAAGAGGCGGTGAAGAGTTTTTGAGGAAGTGCATGCGTAGATCAGTTAAATCCTTAAGTGGGCAAATCTCAAGGAGAAAAATTGTGCTATCTTCATCATCATGAATAGGCTCCAATGGAAAGCAAGTTGGGGGGAAAGTGTGAGAGGGGGAGGAGGGAAAGCAAGGTCATATTCTGACCAAAAATAGATTGTTTGTGTCTGCAGTTCAGTCTGTAGGGATAATGGTAATTTATGTCTGCAGTTTTGTCTATTGTTTTATCTATGCAGGGGGTCATTCATCTAGGGGGCCGAGAGGAGAGAAGGGGCCTTTGAAACAGGCAGACTCGTAGTGCTTGTTCAGGTAACTCTTGAGCGCGAAGGTCTTGTTGCAGCGTTTACACTTGAAGTGCTTGAAGGCCGAGTGGGTCTGCATGTGAGCGCGCAGGTTCGAGCGGTCTGCGAAGGCCTTCCCGCAGTGGGCGCATCCGAATGGCTTCTCACCTGTGTGAGACCGCATGTGGCCCTGTAAAAGCCAGGGTCGACTGAACGCTTTCCCACACACATCACACTTGTGCTTGAGGTCGTGAGTGAGCAGGTGCATGGCCATGGCGGGCATGGACACATACACCTTACCGCAGGTTGGACATTTCTTTGCCAGCTTACTGTCCAGCGAGCGGTGTGTCTGTTTGTGCCGGCTCAGGTTGGAAGACGTGGCGTAGGTTTTTCCGCACTCGTTGCAGGTGTGCCTCTGGATGGTCCTGGGACTGCTGATAGCTTTCCTCCTCGAGCGGCCGTCGGTGATGAAGAAGGCATCGACTGTGTAACCCTCACTCACAGCAGCATCACCGTTGATGTAACCGTCAGTGATTTCTGAGCCAGGACTGTCAGGAGACTCAGAGTCAGGGGCCCCGTAGTCACTGTGGATACCATCGTAGAGGGGGTCAGGGGAGGGCACCTTGATCCCACCGTCACTCTCACCATCATACACAACAGGGCTGATGTAGTCGCTGATGTAACCGGCTGGCATGGAAAAAAGAAAACAGTGTTAGGTTATAGAACAGTGAGTTGGAAGTTAATTTATAAATGGGTTTACACTGAAGCCTGGCATGGGACTCAAAGATATACAGATTCAGACTAAAGTATGTGTCCCTGATGTAGCCATGACATAACTTGATAGGTAGTTAATATGCTTATCTTAGGAGGCACAGAGGGGCACAGGCACAAAACGATCCCCCACCACATCAGAGACTCACGGACTAGTATGTGATATGACAGGCATTCTCTACTGCACATGTCCGTTTAATCAGGGACACGACGAAGTTTGGATTAACGCTATTAAACTGCTGTAGCCAGCTGGACAGGAAGAACAGAGTACAATGAAACGTATCCTTCTTCACAGAGACAATATGCATAGATTCAGTGTATTGAACAGCATTACCCAGTCTGAACTGGTGGAACTGAGTACTTGCTTACTCAGTGTTATTGGTGATGTACTGTACAGCTTGCCTTATACAGATGCATGGTGGGTTTTTTTTGCTTCTGCATCCCACTTAAAAGCATTTATTATAACACAAAGCATAGAGACGATGGGTTGACATGAATATTCGAACATGTTACTGTGTGTTGTATGTAGAAACACCATTAAGCTGTTCACTAAGTGCTATGGATGGACAAAAATGCTAACATGACAGGCAGCACAGTTCTGTATGTGTTGAGAAACCAGATGCATTTTTCCTTTAAACTGGAAGAGCAGAAAAGGAAAGAAGGCAACACAGTCGGTTAAACATAAGGTTCCTGTAAGATCTGACCCTAGTTCAGCAATTGTACATGTAGTTCCAGGACATCTAAACCACAAGATCATCTGTGGTTATATACAGTTTTTTTGTATCATGCTGTTTTTAAGAGGCACCGAGTGTTATGGTCCTCCTCTTACTCTAAATGTACTGATAAAAACTTGAATAAGCAAAATACGCAATACTGTGTAGTAATGTAGTAATATTGCAGCAACTATGTCCCAGTTCCATTCCCTGCATTTACCCTGCACAATCAGTAAAGCAGCAGCACAAAACATCTGCCTCTCTCCTGCACACCTGTGGCCAGTAGTGGAGTGTGAAAAAAGCCAGCAGTAATAGTCCAGAGATAATTCAGCAATATACTTCACTTACAGTTCTCAAAGGTTGCAGCTTAAACACTTCCTCTGAGAAAGATAAATGCACACAGGCTGACCCTGAACTTAAGAAAGCTGATTTAGGCTGTGAAAATGAGCATCAGCACCACGGACAGCTCCAGTGCATTCAATGGCACAGTGACAGCAAGCCTGCTCTACAGGCTCAGTCAGTGCAGGCAACATTTTTCTACAGATCAGGGGGTTGAAGAGTTGCATGACAAGCCTTTCGGCAAAGTACAGTTACTGAGACTCATTCTAAAACAGTATAGATATATATGAGCAGGTTGGATGATGCTAAATCTCATTGTATATCTGGAAAAATGCAATTTCATTCACGTTTGATGTATGTTTTTCAGGGGCTTTATAAATTTGTAAAAATTAAATCAAAATAATGTCTAAATATAGAAATGCATATTTGCATTTATGTTTTGTAGTACATACATACATACTAACTAGCATATTTACCCACATTATATTTGGTTCCCTGACAGTCTTGGTTTTTGAGTGTGAATCTACAAGTGTGGCATTACACATTTATTTACACAGGGACATTGATTATACAGCAGTATAATGTATGATGAAAGTTGTGATCAATTGGACACAAGAAAAGGCAGACAGATGTGGTTGTCATCATCAAAACATGCATTCTTCAGAAAAACAAAATAGTATTTTACTTTTTTTCTTCTTGTTGTTATTATTAATCCAGTCTCTTGGAGTTTTTTTTTTTTTACCAAAATGCAGATGCAACACGCTCTATCTGACACCACATATCTGCCTGCATACGATAACAGCTAGGCCTACTACATATCTGCCACAGCGTCCCATCTGAATACACAGTCCCATCCCACACAACGCACGGAACACGGGTGGGATATAAATTATTCCAAAAGCCAGTTCGTTCAACCAGAGAGTTATTCCTAACGTTTTGGGTAGAGCCTATTCTGTACTGTATGTAGAAGCTGCATTAAGCTGTTACTATCAGGTGTTAGTGATGGAAACAAAAGGTGGCTGGGACAGGCAGTGTTGCACGGTGCTGCTGAGGTGGCAGATCGCGTGTTAAGCCAAGCAGGGCTTGTTAACCTCGACATTATAAATACTCCACTGACAGCTCTTTGCTTTACAAGCAGTGAAATGCAGGCAAGACTGCACAAGGAGTACACATGTTGATGTGCAACAACGTGTCAATGACATTGGGGTGGAAGCAATGCAGTGGCTGCATTTACATGGCAAAGGCATCTCTGGTTTTTGATGTAAAATGTGACGCACACAGTTACAGGGTGTGGAGAAGTTCACAGCTTCAGAAGCAAAGAGGCAGCACTAAACAATGAATCACACTGTCTTCAGGATACCTGCAATGGGGCTCTGCTTTGTTATACCTAAATTAAATATTGTTGTAAGATATTGTATACCAAGACAGTCCAAAAATAAACAATGATCTGACTTTCATTCAGAATCTGTTACCGTTAACTTATATTCAACAGTTCATCTGTGACTATAAAGTGAGAGAAGAGTCATGAATGTAAACTCTGTTGTTGTGGTATCCTGACAATGTAGGCTTGTGGCACTAATGTAGGCATATCATCATGCAAAATTCTGCAGACACTTCAAAAACTGTCATACCCTGACATGGAGCACAAACAATAAACGTATGTGGGCTATGAGCCTGTGATGGGGATACTTTTATATGCAAGCAAAAAAACACTGAACTGGGCCACTGGTGGTAATGTTTCTGGGCACAGCATTGTTACATGAAGGAGAACTAAACAAATGCTTTTTGTGCTGCACCTCGAGGTGGTTGGTGGATAATATTGTACAGTTGTAAACTGTTATCCATTTTTTTGTCAGTTTATTTTCTATAAAACATCTACACCTGACCTACAGGATACAAGGAAGCAGGTTTCATGCAACATCAGAAGCATGTCCAGACAAGTACAACACTTTGACTTTGACTGAGCTTTGCCTTTGTTAATTCCCCAAAACCAAGTGAAAGTGGACCAGATATTAATAACCACTGTCCCGTCTTTATCTCTTTTAACCTTACTTAGCCTGCCTGGGGGGGAAAAATCCCCGCTGACTATGAGCCAAAATCGATGAAACATGGGGCGCGCTGGATTGAGTTGATTTCTCAAGTGACCTTTCCTCTCCAGTGGCAACTCCATTCTTACAACCGACCAAACGCTTAAAATCAAGCTTCAGTACTCCCGGTACAAGTGTTTGTGTGGTCTGGTAACATTGAGCATTGAGATCGGGAGTTCTTATTCACAGTTTAACCCTGTCAATCTCATCTGATCATTCTTTGAAGTCATGTAGAATCATTTATTTTGCAGCGGACTACTTAGTGCTAGGCTTTGAAGCTTTTATTACCCATCAGAACGGTAATAACTATGTGATAGCTCTGGGCTGTCTGCCACGGGTCTGTAATCAATGCTTATAGGCTACTTATCTGCCTGGAGTACACCCACATCACCCTACAGGTAGCAACAAGACTGTAATGTTGTTTCAAATGGAAAGGCTACGGTAATATTAGAATATTATAATAACAGGTGTAATACTACATGCAAAACTGAAACAGACTATGCTCATTATAAATATTGATAACTATTGACACACCATAAGTCCCTGTGTGATTTATACAGTTTATCTTTTGTTGATAGTTACAGTTCTGCAGAGATCAATTTTAAAGTACAGTCACAGGGAATCCCTCCAGGACACAACAGGTTAATCCGCCTCTTAGGCATAGCTAAAGTCTTATTTTTGGAAACAGCATTGTTAGGCTCCCTCTCCCTGTCTGTCATCCTCCTCCTCCTCCTCTGTCAGACGAGTTGTTTTTGAGACACCTGTTAGTGCTCGCTGTGTAGGCAGCCTGACCTACCTTTGTCATGGAGCCGCAGGCTGAGGTCTGTCCTGTGCCGGTAGACGTTCTCCAAATCCGCTCCGGTGGAGAAATCATCTAGTTTCACCTTTTTCACCAGGAACGACCTTGGCATGGTGGTGCGACACCGACACACACACTCTCACAAACACAACGACACACACTCACAAACACGGCCGTTTGCCGACGGCCTGGCCAGCGTGCTGATTCGCCCGTTACACACCAACAAGACAGGCGAACCGGAGAAAGATTGTCTTCAGATTTTGGAGGAAGCGCGAGCTGTGAGTTGATCCAGTAAAATAGTTGGACGTTCAACCAACGCGTAGTTAGTCTTTCTTTTCTGTTTCTGTCTTTCTGGCGGTCCTCTGTCTCCCTGCTTTAGTCCTCGCGCAGAGAGGGTGAGAAATGCAACTTCAGCACCGGACAGCTCCCACCGGGGGTGCCACGCGCACTCTGTGCTCGCGGACAGGGAGCAGAGGCTCGTGAGCAGTCAAAAAATAAATAAAACATAAAAATAACAGTCGGTGGAAGGCACCCTGTAGCGCGTTCAGCGGTCCCGGGCTCCTTTAAAGAAGAGGAAGACGAGATGGGGGAGAAAGAAGAGGAGGTGGAAGGGATGCGAAGAAAATAGGAAAGGGGAGAAAAAGAGAGAACGATTTTGGAAGCTTTCAAAAAATGTCGGACACCTTGCTCTTCCCTCTCCCTCCCGCAGAAATAGTCCTTAATTCCCGTAAATGACAACTACTCAGGTCGGTAAAAAAATCACAATAAGATTCCCTGCGGCCAAATTGATCAACAGCTTCCCTCTTTCTGTATCCCTCTCTCTTCTCTCTCTCTCTCTCTCTCTCTTCCCCTCGGTCTCTCTCTTTCTGCAACGTCCGCGAGGTGTTCCCGTGAGTGTGGCGTCTTGCGATCAGCTGTTGGCATTTATACGGCGCAGTGTGTGTGTGTGTGTGTGTGTGTGTGTGTGTGTGTGTGTGTGTGTGTGTGTGTGTGTGTGTGTGTGTGTGTGAGAAAGAGAGGGAGAGAGAGAGAGACAGAGAGAGAGACAGAGAGATGGATAGACACACGGGTAGAGGGAGTGCTTAATTTAATCCATCCCACATCCCCGGGGAGTGGCGACTGGCCCGGATGATTTATTGAAGCTGTTATCACCCCCCTCTTTCTCTTTCTTCCTCTGTCTTTCATTCTTTTTCTCCCTCCTTCCCCTCTCTCTTCATTTTTTGAGTATGTGTCTCTGTTGTGTGTGTGTGTGTGTGTGTGTGTGTGTGTGTGTGTGTGTGTGTGTGTGTGTGTGTGTGTGTGTGTGTGTGTGTGTGTGTGTTACTTTCTCTGTGTGTAAGTTGAGGCGCCATGTTTCAGGGAGATAAGAATGGAAATTGTTATGTTTTTTTTTCAAGCACTCGTCGATTTGATTCAGCTATCGCAGCGTTCAACGCGAATTTTAAATACAGTATTGTCCCATTGTGCATGATTTTTTTTTTTTTTGGGGGGGTTCTCTTCTTTTATCACCTACTAATCATATTCTATTTTGCTGTTTTTCGCGATGGCATTGATTATATGGGGGGATATTAACTAGCATGTTGAGAGCCTCGAAATTATCATTAATGGGGCCCCGAAGCCAAATGGGTTTAGACCAAATGGATTGTTTTACAGTGACTGCCGGATTAATATGGGAGTAGAGTAATATCTGCTCCAGGGTCACACTGAGTTCACTAGCGAGGTCTAGGATTGTGTGCTCTGTCGACAGAACAAAGATAATTTTGAGAAATGAATAAAAATTCATTAATATAATTTTAATATAAAATTGTAAAAGAAGAAACAGATGTGCTTCTGATATGTTTGTGATAATTCAGAGGGCATAACAACAAGTTTGATTAAAGCATTCTGGTGATTTCATTTGAAAAGTCATGGACCATCTTAAACCTTGTTGTCAAGTTTGTGATTTATGTAAACTACAGCCTGGGACCTTAAAAATGAATACTGGCAGGTTTGAAGCGGTTCCTATTCTCACTTTATCAGTTTGAGACCCAGAACGGCAGTGTATAAATATATTTTAATTAGTCCCAGGGAGTGAAAGTACACATTACTGAACGGTGATTAAAACATATTGCTGTGTTTTAATGAGGCAGGTATACTGGCACACTGACTCAGGTCTTTGGGCTGTTAGAAAGTTGCTGAACATCTGTTAAAGGTTAAGGGAAGCTCAGTGGATGACTCAGATCTACAGAGATAAACCACAGATCAGGTAGGCACAGTGAGAGGAGTTTGTCGCCACTCACCCTGTCAGAGTATTGGAGATAATAGGGTTTGTTGTTGCAGAAACTTGGACTTACTGAGTTGTCCAGTTGATATTTCAGACTTTAACTTGCACAATGACTTAGGATATGTGGAAAATTAGACAATATGGGGAAACTATGTAAATAAAATACATAGATTATGAATTCAACTGTGAACTGCATTGTAAATGACTTCAAAGTCATTAGTTATTAATTATGTTTTGAAACTGCAACCCAAATAAATAACCTAATTTTCAAAAGAAATACTTTAATATTCCATGATACGAATATTTAAGTTTACTGTATTTTGTATCTACCCATTCATGTATTCCTGTGTAAGGTATGTACTAATAACGGAAGATTGGTTTTCTCTTCGGTCTTTCTTTCTATTTGTCGTTTTATTCAAAAATTGTCAGTGTGTGCTTGAGTCTGCTTGTGTGTCAACAGGCAGGAGAAAAATATTCATTAATTAAATATTAAGTATTTAGAATATTTAGAAAGTCGTTTTGCAACAGGAAAGGCAGTTTCTATGCCAGTCACCTTGTTAGTTTTTGGTCACGTCGTTCTTGAATGAGACTTTTACCTGGTGAATAAATGAACTTGTAATCTGTCAGTCAAACAGATGGAGAAGGACAGTGGAGATGTTGCGTTAGACGTGTTGCGGAAGTTTTCTTGCGTAGTTGACAATGATGATGAGCTGGGTAGTGGTGATGAAGACTGAACTGACTGAGGCATCTGGGTCATTTGAGCTTGATGCATGAATATCTAGGGGCCAGATATATTTCCACTCTGTGCATATTTAGTATTGATTACAGGCTTGTACAATGTGTGTGTTCGATGTGTCTGATGATGACTCATGACTGTGAAAGTAGTGTGTGTGTGTGTGTGTGTGTGTGTGTGTGTATGTGTGTGTGTGTGTGTGTGTGTGTGTGTGTGTGTGTGTGTGTGTGTGTGAGAGAGAGTGTATGGGCTGTGATTCCAGTCCATCTGTTGTCCTTAATCAGGGGAAGAGCAGATGAGTTCCATCACCTGGAGACTGGCTCAGGGAGGTCCAATTAAACACACGCGCTCATGCACACACGCACAACTGGCTTAACACAAATAAAATATACAACCACCTCTACAACAACTGTCAGTCGACTGAAATAACCTACAACATTAACATATTTCATCATCATTACAGGTCATGTGAACACACACACAACCTAACAGCTAGGCACATATGGACAGAAACAAACATGCACACTTGTACACACAGAACCAGCATACATACCGATGGGTCTCAGCACACACACTCAGGCTTGCACATACATAAATGTAGATGTGTATCTACTGAAAAGTGTTATATGTTCTGATTTTGACTAAACACAATCATTGGCATCTGGCATTTTCAAACACAGTATATTCTTCCAGTAAAGACTGAGCACCAAACTGACAGTGAGTCACTCAATGTGTCTCTATCAGACTGAGGATGTGAGAGTAATTTCTAAAGATGGAATGGACAATATTTCACCGCAGCTCACATGAGTGCAAATTGCAGCCAAAATTGGAAAGCTCTGGGTGTTCTCTTGTTGGTGTCATCCTTACACTTCGTTAACAGCACCTCACTTTATTTTTGGGACACACAGGAGATTTTTTTATTTTGTCAGCAGGCCTTGTGAGCAACCCAAAAGGATTGTACATACTTTGAGCTTTAATTGCTTTATGTCAACTGCAACTATAGTAGTTTTTATACAAATAATACATAAGTAATTATATGCATATATTTGTATATTTATTTATATACACTACTGGTCAAAAGTTTTAGAACACCCCAATTTTTCCAGGTTTTTATTGAAATTCATGCAGTTCAATGTCTTATTGTACTCTGAAATGAAAGAATAGAACAAATGAACAATTTAAGTTAAAAAAGAAATCATGGAATCAATTTATAAACCAAAATGTATTCAACATTTTTGACTCATCAAAGTAGCCCCCTTTGGCAGATATAACAGCTGAACACACTCGTGGCATTCTTTCTACAATGGAAATCAAATATTCTTCAGAAAGTTCTTCCCAACTCTGTTGCAGAAGTTCCCATAAATGTGTGGCACTTGTAGATTGCTTTGCTTTCACTTTTCTGTCCAGTTCATCCCAAACCAGCTCAATGGGGTTTAAGTCTGGTGACTGTTCTGGCCACTCCATGTTTTTAAGCTTACCATCTTGTTATTTTTTGCTAAGGTAGTTCTGGCATAGCTTGGACTTATGTTTTGGGTCATTATCTTGCTGTAGGATGAACCCCTGACCAACTAGGCGCATACCAGAGGGTACTGCATGGCGCTGCAAAATGCTGTGGTAGCCGTTTTGGTTCAGGGTGCCTTTCACTCTGTACAAATCACCCACCCTGGATCCAGCAAAACAGCCCCAGACCATCACGCTTCCTCCTCCATGTTTGACAGTTGATGTCACACACGGAGGAACCATCCTTTCGCCTACTCGACAGCATACAAAAATCCTGCGTGATGAACCAAAGATTTAAAATTTTGATTCATCAGTCCATAACACCTTCTTCCAGTCTTCTGTCCATTGGCAGTGTTTCTTGGCCCAGGCAAGTCTCTTTTTCTTATTCTGACGTCTTAGCAATGGCTTTCTTGCAGCGCCGGCCCGAGCCTTTTGGGGGCCCTAAGCAGAATTTGATTTGGGGGCCCCCCCTCCCACCACGCGGAGTCACCTGTGCTTGATGATTATTGACACAAATGTCCCACTATAATGTTACATTATAAATGAATACAGTGAGGTTATGTATCAATACAGTGATGGATTATGAACTACTGCCCCCATGGGCACAGATGCAAAAGGACCCTCCCCCCATACTCTATTTGTGCAAAAGTGGGTGCAAATGGTGCGGGGGGATCTGGAGGTGCTCCCCCAGAAAATTTTGAATTCGGTAGATGTGATTTCCTGTATTCTGGTGCATTTTGGGGATGGTCAGCTGGAGAAGGGCAATACCTAAATTTGTTCAGATTCATAGAGTTTTGCTTTTTGATTTATTAAGGTAGTGACTTCACGCAACTACTTGGGCTTCAGGGCCAATCAACACGTTCAATCCCACAGGACTTCATGTTCTCTATTTACCCTAATAGGGATGCATATTTAGATTTTTTTTCCTGATCGGTAGCCCGTCTGTGTTAACCGCTTATTAACAGTTAACAATCAGCTGACTAAGTCCAAGTCCACCCGTCTGGGAGAGTTAGCAGCCACAATGTTGCGTTGTTTTGAATTTTGCTAACTTTGTCCACAATGCACCAACTTTCTATCAAATAAAAAGTTTAGCTGCATGGTTGTCAGCTGTGGGTCTGCCTGACATACTCTGGGTTAGTAGGAAGTAGGGCTGGGCGATATGGGCTCAAAAGAAATCCCTGATTTTTTCACAAAAAAATCTGATTCATGATTTAACTGATTCACGATTCCCCCCTACTTAAAATCAATCTGCAGATGACAAATAAATGACAAGATCTCACACACACACACACACACACACACACACACACACACACACACACACACACACACACACACACATGGCATGTATACCATTAGGATTATTCATGCCATTTTTATGTAAATATATTGGTTTGAGTGTTTTCCCTACCATTGTATTGGCGCCCTCCGTGAAAGAATGACAAAATGATATTATGCTATATATTCAACAAATTATATAATTAAGCTATATATTCAACAACAACTAAACAGATGCGTGAGATAAAGTGGTTTTCACACATACAGGTAATTCACGTCTCGTTCCTCAGTAAAAGTTCCATTCATTTTGACTTTAGTTGCGCAACCTTGCCCCTATTTTCACCTGTTGCTGAGTAACGTAGATTAATGGTGCGTTCTTTTTGTCTTGTAATCGCGACTAGTAGCTCGAGTGTGACGTCACATCCATGTCGTAAAACGAATAACCGCGGGTTGTTGCGTTCTTTTTGTCACACAATACTACGAGTCGGAGAAAAGATGGATTTTTGTAAAATTTTTAGTAACATTTAGGATTCTATTCACCCAGTTACTGACATATTACACAAATATATTTCATAGTTTGATACATGAAAATTACGTTTTGATTAATGTTAACGTTAGGCTACTGCTCTGCTTTCTGCTCAAGACTCAGCTTAAAGCCATTGTTGTCATATAGCAACCGAGCGTCTCTAGCCAATTTCAGCTGCACAAGCTACAAAATAACTAATTAGGCGGTATTTAACTCCTAATAAGACATGCCTATAGGTAGCAGTATACAGCGCTATGTGTACGACTTCTTCATTTGGTTACAACAAAGACAAAAGTGCTTAAAATTGTAGAAAACCACAATGTTTACTATGTGTGATGCACGACGTAGCCATCTTTGAAAGTGAACTCGGGGTCCTCTGAGTTCAGACGACTTTACGAGTCGTATATACGACCTCGGGGGCGTTCATTTTGCAACTTCCAGTTCGTAACTCCGCAAAACGACTCGTAGATCGACTTCGGTGGACAAAAAGAACACACCATAACATGCCATGGTCTCATGAGTGTAGCATACCTGTAGCAAGCTCCATCGTAGTAACTAACGGTAAAAATAAACATTGAAGAGGAGCTCCATGCTACAGAGCGGCGATTGCTTGTTGTTAAAGCAGCTACAGACCTCCGTCACAGTTCGGTCGTATCAGCGGCTTTTAGTGGATGTGTTGAGCCGCATCAGAGTTCCTCAACAACGGTTCCATGGTGCTCCGTCAGGTCGGTGGTAGTTCGTGGTTCAGTTATCCGAGAATAGGTGACTTTGAGCCGGGTACAGAGCACAATGAGCTGCCGGTCATTTCGGCGGACATTACGGTTAAGTAAGTAATGAAACGAGTAGTTAAGAAAATAACTAATATTAGCCGCTGTCGCTGCCATGTTGTTTGTGTGTCTCCATGGCAAATGCGCGGGGGGAGGGCTGGGTCCATTTGGAACTACGGGAGCCCAGATGGGACCGTCGGCAAATGTAAAGAGGAAAAAACAACACTTGATTGGGGGTCCCCTTGTGGCCAGGGGGCCCCAAGCAGCCGCTTAGTTCGCTTATGCCTTGGGCCGGCGCTGCTTTCTTGCAGCAACTCGACCTATCAAACCTGCAGCTCGAAGTCTTCTCTTTACAGTTGAAACTGAGACTTGCTTATTACGACCACTATTAAGCTGTGCTTGAAGCTGTTGTCCTGTGAGCTGCCTATCACGTAAGCTGTTGACTCTCAGAAACTTGTCTTCTGATTCGGTTGTGGCTTTGGGTCTGCCAGACCTCTTCCTGTCAGAGTTTCCCCCAGTTTCTAAGTGCCTTTTGATGGTGAAGAATACTGTACTCACGGACACCTTGACTTTCTTCGCAATTTCTCTGTAGGAAAGACTAACATTCTTAAATGTTATGATGGTCTGTCTCTCTTCCATTGTTAATTGCCTTTTTCCTACCATTTTTATAGCAACACTACTTTCTGCAGTACAATACTGTTCAAATAATGCTCACGAGGGTACGGTACCACAGTGTGTTCCAACAATACTTTTATACAAACAGAGGGGGTTGTAAGTAATCCAGACAAGTGTGAACACCTGTGGGAATTGGTAGCACCAACTTTCAAAGCTTGATCAAACTCCATTGCTGCAGAACAGCTTTACGTTGTTAACCCATTTCTTGTTCCCTGAAAAAGGCCTTTTTGTAAAATTCTGAAATGTACATTATTTTTCAGGTTTTTTTAACCTCAGGCAGTTCACCACTTACCTTTGTACAATTTCAAGCTATTCATTGGACTTGAACTGCTAAAATTTCAATAAAAAACTAGAAATATTGGGGTGTTCTAAAACTTTTGACCAGTAGTGTATATATATATATACATAAAATGTATATATAAAGGATTGAAGCAAAAGTCACTCCTACTTTATCCATCATCATCATCAAAGTGAGCTCTTAAAGCTACACTGTGCTGTATAACAAAGTTGACAGTGACTGTAGAGCTAAATGTCAGTGAAAGACCTAATTTACACCTCTTACTACAAAATGATTTTCAGTGTCTGAATTATGCGATAGGATAAATTTCTGCAAGATGTCATGTATTTATTCTATAGATAATATGTAAGATACATTTGTGAAGTACAGTATTGTATAGTGCTCAAACAAAATGCAAACACAAAGAAAGTGAGGGGATATGGTATGGCTTATATTGTATATGAAGAGGGATCCCTCCTCTGTTGCTCCTCATTTTCCCTATAGCCCTTTTTTGTGTGTGTGTGTGTGTGTGTGTGTGTGTGTGTGTGTGTGTGTGTGTGTGTGTGTGTGTGTGTGTGTGTGTGTGTGTGTGTGTGTGTGTGTGTGTGTGTGTGTGTGTGTGTGTGTGTGTGTGTGTGTGTGTGTGTGTGTGTGTGTGTGTGTGTGTGTGTGTCAGACGCTGCTCTAAGGTTATCTGTGATAGATGTCCTGTTTGGTTTAATTGATGCTGTGCCACGTTGAAGGCGAACACATGTGTTGTCAACACCGAACACAGAGCCGCTGCCCAGCTGGTCTGTGTAGGTGGATGGGGGTGTGTATAAGGTGCATGGTGCATGTGACAGGCAGGCAGCTGCTGCTTTTTTTTTTTTAGGATCAATTTTTTTACCTTTTTATATTTTGAACATATAACATACAGAACAAACAAACACAATCGAACAAGAACCAGAACCCTCTCCCGCCCCCCACCCTCTGCGATCTCAAGCAAAGCAGCTGCTGCTTTAAACATAAACACACACAGACACACACACGCACACACAAATATCTTATGGTTCACTAGAGTAAAACACAATGCTTTCAGACATATGACTCATTATCATCATCACCTCTGACCCTATACAACACACACACTGGTAGAGTCTGACTTCAATAACTCATTAACTGATCTCTGTAGTATTTAAGTTGTTCTCAGCACCACATAGTGAAAACAATAGATGATGCAGAAACAATTTATATGTACAGTAATACAAATAAGTAAATTATTTGGAGTGTTCTAATGACTTTTGTTATTTCTATTGTTGGTTCTGGACAATTCAAGGCAACATTAAAGGTTTGTTTCTGTCCACAAAAGGTCATAACAGTTGAAGTTTTTACCTCTCCTTTTCTCGCTCAGGGGTGAGTTTACATGTGAGGAAATGCAGGTGGTCTTAGTGTTTGGCATTGAGATTTAAATGAAGAATATATTTCTGTCTCTTTCACTCTCTGTGTGTCTCTCTTTGCCTCTCACTTCGTCTTTTCTGAAGGTGAGCCTTGTTCTGTTCTGTCCTAAAGCTGTTCTGTCGCAGTAACGCTAAATATTGCTGAGCAGCTCTTCTCATCAGGCAGGCACACACACACACACACACACACACACACACACACACACACTCACACACAAAGACACATGCACACGTACACACACACATGCACATTTGCAGACACATGCAGAAGTGCTGGGCTAGGGGAGAAATGTGGCCTGTTTCTTTGCAGTTTTTGATGACTCCCGCTGTACTGGTGAAACAGAATGCAGCGTACATTAGCACAGGATAGAGTGTCCCAAAACAGAGGAGAGGAGAGGAGAGGAGAGGAGAGGAGAGGAGAGGAGAGGAGGAGGAGGAGGGAGGAGAGGAGAGGAGATACAAAGTACAAACTGCAGTTTCTTCATTGACAGTTTAGAACATAAAAAATTCAGATCTACTGTACGTTAAACATCAGGAGCCATTGTTGACAAAACAATCTCCACACATGGTCCACTTACTCGCTGGAGCTGCAGCTTTCAACAGTATCTCAGTAACTGATGGAGATTTCGCAGTAGTACTTTCGCAGAGAATTATGATTGTCATCATTATTATTATTATTATTATTATTATTATTATTATTATTATTATTATTATCTTAGCCATGTGTTTTTATTTAAAGCGCCAACAAGAAAAAAAAACTACCGTATAAAGCCTGTTTGATCAGTTTTCATACAAATTAATATTTACATAAACCAAATGGTATAAATTGGAATTACTGTCATTGCTTGACCCAGAGTACACGC
Organism: Perca fluviatilis; assembly: GCF_010015445.1. NCBI lineage: Eukaryota > Metazoa > Chordata > Actinopteri > Perciformes > Percidae > Perca > Perca fluviatilis. Next base: position 20,851,092 of record NC_053118.1, read on the forward strand.
TGTATTACTAACTGTGAAAAACACACATTCTCAGTGTTTTGTCTTAACAGACTGTTCTAGAAAACCAACAAAATGCTTCATTAGTTAAATGAATCTGGAAGAAATAGAGGATTGATGTTCTCTTTAGGAAGTGATGAGCTCCAGTTAATAATTTCTTGCATTTGTATAATGTTTATAATGGATCCATAACAGAAGATTTCACAGTCTGCAAAGTCGGATATAGATTTAATAGATTAATGCCCCTAGCATGTATTTCTGCTGTAGGAGCATCACATATATTCACACAAACAAACAGCCCTTGTGCACATACAAACCGCAGGTCTGGTTGGAAAAACACTGAAGTAGCCTTTCCCTCTTTCTCTGTGTATTTCCCTAAACTCTCTCTGACCCACAATGGCATTGCTAGAGATATTTCTTTCCCCTCTCTATCTTGGGGTAATTGTGTGAATCAGGAGAGATTGCATTTACCCAGACAGCTGAGTGGTGAGCTGGCAGGGTAATAAATGGCCTGATAACCAGCCCTACTCTGATCCCTCTCAACGCAGAAATAAGAACAAAAAAATCATTACCTGCTTCAGACAGGCCTATCCTGCGATGTCGCATGTGATAAAGAGAGACATATTTCGGAAACACAGAAAGGTGAAGGGGTGGGATGTAAGGAAGGAAGGAAAAATGAAAGGAGGGATGAGAGACAGAGATAAAGTGAGTGAAAGGGTTATGGAAACATTCCAGGTAAGATTTCTATTTGTTTTACAGATTGGGCCATTTATTCAGTGATTTTGGAGCATAGAGCAGATAGATGATAGATGAAACACTGCACTAACAAGAGTGCATAACTTAATACAATTATTTTAGTTTTCTGTCCATTCCGCAAGCATATCAAGCAAATCACATATTTGAAAGCAAATTTTAGCAGTAAACACACATAGTGTCTCAGTATTGTATGCAAATGACAACTTTGGCTTTGAAACTGAAATTACTTATTTAGCTTGCATTCATGTACAGTACAAAGGCAGTCACTGCAGCATCAGGTTGATGTTTATAGGTTTAGTTTGTTACAGGGCTGGATCACACGACTGCAAAGCACGAGTGTGTTTGTGCTGGAGCCAACAATCCATGTCAAATCAAGGCAGGTGTGTCATTACCTCAGGAATAAAAATAGCTTTTAAAAAAACACATCCTGCACCAAAGCTGCTATAATCAATATTGATTTAAATAAAAAATAAATAATGAAATGACTTGTCAAAGTAATGAACCCTCAGAGAATTATCACCTGACTCTGCCGTTTGATTCCTCTCTATTAAGCATATCTAGTTAGCATCTTTCAGCTAACTGTTTAGTTTTTTTGTTTTGGACCAGAACTTTACTCTTAGGATTCACTCACTTTGCTCTCATAGCATAATTTTCAGCTGCAACAGACAGCTGTATATAGTGAAAAGGCTCTAAAACTGTACATTACCTACAGACAGACACAGTTAGAGCTGGTGAACGTAGTGGAGCATTATGCAGCTAAGGACCCAGATATTTCCACTCAGGAGAAGAAAAACAGAGCTAAAAGAGAGTGTACAATTTGACAGAACTTCAAATGAAAGCTACTGTTGCTCCATATCTGCTGGGTATGTAGAAGACGCATATTTAAGGATGTGCCCTAAAACAAAGTATGTTTATGTTCAAGTGACAAAGCCTTCTGGCAGCCATAGTAATTATGACAGCAGTATTATCAGACTGAGCTCATGAAGTGGCGTATGTATGACACGCCAATTCATATGCCATTATTGGCGTGTTATCAAGACGCATACTCGCTTTTCAGCGTGTTTCTCAACGCCGTTTGGCCTCCATTGACTTGTATTACCTTGCGATTGCATGTGAATTTACGCCGTAGCGAGTAGTATGAAAGGGCGAAAATCTGCTTTCTTCTTTTCCTAAACCCAACCGGTTCTTCTTTTCCTAAACCCAACCTGTCTGCTGTATACAGCGCTCAAAATGCGTACAGATAACAAGCCATTTGGCTTTACAAAGTGGCGTGTATTTAACGTCCGCTGTATACAGCGTAGCCATAGACGCAGATAGCTCAAAATGCGTACAGATAACACGCCACTTGGCTTAAGAAAGTGGGCGTGTATGTTTACGCGAAGTCATGATGTCATGTTGGTATTATAGAGCAACAAAGTGTGCGCAGGGAGGGGGTCGAGGTAAACGGATGGATCAACTAAATATCAGACTTCAACACAGTAGACCGCGGTCCATTTCCACTTATCAAACTGAAGATAGTTCCTTAACCTTACCCACATGTTTAATTATCATTGTAGCCATGACGACAAAAGTCTCCTAATCTTAGCGAATTGTCAATTTAAACCAAACTACAATGTTTCCCTACCTTAACAAAGTAAAACCTAATCAAGTTGTTTTGCCCTAAACCTAACCAAACCTTAACCAAAGCGTTGTCATGTCATAACACTGATTTATTTTTCAACCAGTATTTGCGAAAGCTTTGGGAGGCACAGACAAACAATGTTGTCCTTAATTAGGAAGACTGGTTTGTAAATGGCCAACTGTTTCCTAATACGTTTACCACATAAACTGAAAAGATAATACATCAGTGTTGTGTTCATAAAATTGGTTATTGCAGAATAACTACTGAAAAACATGAATCCTGCAAAAAGTTCAAATATTGTTTAACTTCTTCTACTCAATGCTCTGAACAAAAGACTATTCTCAGCCCTCAGTGCTGTCGGTAACATGGATCAGATATATTTTATTTATTGAAAATCAGTAAAAGAAGCCAGCATCCTCAGTGGATTCAGAGGCTCAGTGCCCTTCCTTTCCTCCCTCCTCCTCTCTGAGGGTTTCCAATATCATCAGAGGTTTCATTCTTTTATTCCATCCACACCACGCTTATGTCTTAGACTTTTTTTTTTTCATCTCACACACAAGCAATCTGTCTCTCAGACACACACACACACACACACAGTCACTCAAACACACATGTTCAAACACACATATTACATGCTCACATGATTACAGATACACATAGGCACCCTGCAGGGCACGTGCACCACACAAATTCATGCTCAGAGACACACACAGCCTGTATGTATGAATGTATCCCTGAGGCGGTGCTCTAGTGTCAGTAGTCGCCTGATGTTTCATCAGCAGGACAACGCATTACTATTCTAACACTCTGCTGTGTTCAAGTGTTCTAATGTTTTGTCAATACTGCTAAATCAACTTTATATGCCTCCAGAGGGCAAACAGTTTACAAACACACTTCCGTTATGAAGAAATGAAATGAACTTTGAATGAACCCATTACATAACTATATTTTTTTTATTCTCCTGTAATTTGTGTTAGTGTTAGACATTTTCCCATTTTCTGAGATCATTTTTATGTTGTCTCTGCTTTATGAAACAGTACGGACAGAATATCTTGTGCAAGAGCCCTCAGAGGCACCACCACGTTCTGCGTCGCCATATTCAACTTCACTGCAGGATTTGATTCAAGTTTTTAAAAGACAAAAACATGACGTATAGCCGTATAAAGTTTGTACAGCCTCACGAACCGTGTGGAAGTAAGTTTTGACAGGAAATACGTGAAGGAAAACATACATTTACATTAAAGAGGTGGCGGAAGTATGAGAAGGTGAACTGGTGAGTGTTAAGTGAGGACTTGACTGTTTCTAATTCTGGGACACAGGCAGTAAGGTTTGTCTCCAGGGTTTCCCCCCGGTGTTTGGAGAGTGTCGTGTGAAAATGTCACCGCCATTGTGCATTTTTTGTGGCAGTGACCTTTTATGGATCACAAGGATGCAAGAGCTCCACTGTGCAAAGGAACAACACTGTTGAAAGTAAATTATGTTTAGGTTCATACAATGAAAAATACAACCTATCATGTATAAGTCGTTTCATATTTTCTCCTCTCTATGTCTTTACTTCTGCCTGAACATCTTTCCCTGAAAGCTGGAGCCAACTTTCTTTAGCTGTCTCGTTTGTCATTAACACTTGTTCACTTTGACAGATTTTTCACAATAGTTATTTTAATAAATAAAAAGACGGAGGGATTAACTATACTCCGAACAATGGGGATGATAGAAGGTGTCATATTGCAAAATCTATCATTCTTGATATGTATTGAATGAATGTAGTCATTACATTACATTGTATTACTACATTAACACAAAAGGCAGTTGGTAATGGAATATGTACACTTAATTTGCATTTGTGGGAAAATGTTTAGAAATTAAGATCAAATTCAAATCAGTGAAATGGATTTACAGTAGTAGATGCAAGAGAAGAAGCAGTGCCTGAACTATGAGGTCAGTCACACTTTAATGCAAATGTCGAAGTAAGATGGTGGGTTGGACTACTCATAATATATGACAAATGAACCAATTTAAGAAGATGTCTGAACACTTTCTGAATGATAATGAATGAATTGCACCAAGTCCTGGAGAGGAAGAACATGTCTACTGAAATCCTTCTTCTGCATTCTTTGTTAATTGAATCAAATCACCCTCTTTAAAAAGTTGTTTGTGAATCAACCACCATCTTCTCTCTCTTCTTCTTTTATGCAAGTCTGTGTTCCATTTTAAGATACTAATGCTAATTATAAAATGACCATATGATCATCCATATGGCTCATTCTAATTGCTTCTCTTGTCATCTGCCATTACACACTGATAATAAGCCACAGCTTTCTGTGTTTATACCTGTTCTCTTTCAGTCCACTGTCTCTGAGTTGAAGGAAGAATCTGAGAACCAAATGAAAATATCACCTGGACTCGTTCCATTGTCCCCACTCTGCCTCACTCCTTATTATCTATTTGCCAACTTCTCTTTTATTATCTTTCTGTTTATGCTTGTTTGTTTGTGTACTTGTTACTTTCTTTCCACTCCTTCTCTCTGAAGATGCAGGTTTCCTGCCAAGACATCCGTGTCCTCCATAACATCTTCATGCATTGATGCCAGAGAACTGCAGAGATAAATTAGAAGTGCATTATTTACCAGTGGCCATGGGTGTCAGGGCTAACACTGAAAACTTCCTGATCCAAAATCTTTTCAAGGAATAGTTTGACATACTCTCAGAAATACGCTTATTCGCTCTCTTTCTGAGAGTTATAAGATCAGAACTTGTCTTCTCATCTAACTCTCAGAAAGAAAGTAAATAAATGTATTTTCCAAAGTTTTGAATTATTGTCTTAAAGATCGCTAGCTATTTAAGATTAAATAGTGAACAGTTTTGAAATGCATTTGAATACTAACATTACATTACATCCTTTCCTACTTCCCTGGACTTTATTTGGCTATTTGACAAGAGAGTTAGCATAGATAAATCCCACCGACTGTGGATCCATTAAAAGTAAAACAAAGTGAAAGCAAAAATATGTTTTTGTTATGTGGTCATCCTGCAAATATAAAACAATTGCATTCAGCTAAGTATCATGTAATTTACAACAAAAGATGTCTCATAAAGCAACGTCTGTTCTAACACACTCTGATTACACTAAAATAATAATTATAGATGCACTCACAGTGCTAATAATGTGCATATGATTCCTGTAATGCTTTCTAAGCACTACAGCAGCTGCAGATGGTGAACACAGAAGGACTGAATGCAGAGACCGGGTGGGCAGTTGGTTTATACTAAAATATTAGTATTAGCAGTGAAATAACAGCCTGGGAATAAAACCACTATATCTACCTATTTATGTATTTAACTGTAGCCTCAGGCAACAGTAAACCGGTGCCCTGTCAGCTACATCAACCAGTGGAAAAGCCCCTCTGTGTATGTGAGTATGAGTGTGTGCATACAGTATGTCTTATTATATATAACCACGGCAGACACAAGCAGAGCTAAAGCAGAGCAATAATATTTCTCTTCTACATATACTCTCCCTCTCTTCACACCTCGCACCCCCCTGTCTCTCTCTCTCTCTCTCTCTCTCTCTCTCTCTCTACCTCTCACTCCCCATCTGTCGCTCCCTCTCTCTACCCTCCTCTCTCTTCACTCGGTCGGTGAAGATGGATCACTCTGTGTCTGTCAGCAGTAGTATCACAGAATGAGAATGTATTGTCTGCTGTCTCCGATAATAAATGCTGCTATCTACGCTACTGTTCCTGGTCATAATAGATGGCCCATATCTACACAGCTTCTGTTTATGAGATTATCACAGCCCTCTGCTGTCCCCCAAGCCCCCGACAGGAGAGATGGAGAAATTACTTTATCGCTAGGGGGCCCCGAAAGTTATCATTTGTGAGGAATTCGTCGAGTGGGAGCTTTGTGAATTGGCAGTTACTGCCACTTCTGCTGTGGCGACACACGCTCTAAGAGTGTAAGCACAGAAGCAGGAGAGGTTAAATTGTTCTGTGATTGCTCTTTTATGCTGCTTGAATCCATGATGTGTTATTGAGAGAGGCCAACTGAAGGAGGGGAGAAAAAGATTAGCATCAAACCAAACTCTCTCGTCTTCACGGTATATCACCATTTATCATTTTTTTTTATCTTGTTTTGATTTCTGTGAGCATGTACTTAGCACATGCGAGTAATCACATATGGATCTCACACTGTTGGGTTTATACACTTACAAAGAGCCTGGTGCTGAGTGCATTATTAAGATGTTTGGAGCTCTTTCCAGCCAGTATTTCTGGCTGCTCATTCAAATCAGTGCAGGCCATGTGATAAATGAAGGTCTGGGCAGCAGAGAGAATCGGTCACAGTCACTGGTCACTGGTCACTGTTGGACAGGATTGCCAGTCATTAAAGAGTGTGTGTGTTTATGTGTGTGTGACATGTATTACTGCCGGTCACTGAGGGAGTCTGTTGACATTTGACCCCAGTCTTGACCGCCTGACCCCGGCCTGACCTCCCTGTCTGGCTCCGACTGCAGAGCAGAGGGTCTTATTGGCTCGAGCTGCTGACTGATGGTTCTCCTCTCCTCTCTTGGCTAAAAGCCTCGACCTGTGCTTGACCACAACAGGAAAGAGCAGGTTGAGCCAACAAGGGCAGCTCCTCATGACCGTCATGTACAGATACTGTGCACTGTGTATGGGGGCCTGTGATATACAGCTAGTGATGTTTCTTTTAATGCCTTTTAGTGTTAGAATAAAGTCTTAACATTCACTCACTGTTGAATAATAAGCAATAAGCGAAGCAGACTCACAACATTCTGTCCTGTATTGGAGAGAGTCTTGGCTAAAAGCACTGACCAATACTCCACACTTTCTGACCAATGGCTGTAATTGGCTCAAGACCTGAACAGGGGCTTTAATTGGCTGTTGGCCCTGTCCATATGAGCAGAAGGGACAGTTGGCTCCACGCCGCCTGCTCTGCTGCACATGGCTGTTAATCTGAACTGCTGTATGGTTTTGCCTGAATTTCATCTTCACACAAAGCACAAGTTCCAATTTTGCATATATTATTTTTTTCTTCAATCTTGGTACAATACATCTGATAACATGACTGATTTTACTCCAAAGCTATAAGACAGGGGAGCTGAGCCCTTTACTAATAATGGCATCATGGGAAAAGAGACAGTGTTTTGGAAACTGACTTCTTTGAGATGTATCAGGAGCTTTTGACAAAGAGTTTATAAATAAGAGCGCTGTTTTTATGTTCACCCATTTATAATTCGAAATTGTTGCCTTTCTATAAATTGAGCTGAGTGCATAGTGACCAAGTCTGACTCAAATTATTGCCAAAAGCTTAAAGTTACATTGAAGTTTAACTTATAAAGGTCATCTGTGCTGCATTTGGCTTGCTGCCATGCAACTCTAAGAAGAAAGGGTTCTTATCTACAGTAGATAGTGCAGCCAGGGATATGAAATTTTAAAAAATAAAACATTTTAAGTGCTATGTTTTATTACCCATACTACATGATAGCATTATATCGACATGATTAAAAAAATATAAACCAACACAACTATTAATGTAGTGAATTGCTTTAAGGAACAGAACACCCAGAGGACTTTAAGAAGACAGGGCTGTTTCTCCAGTACAGAGTTGCTTTAAAGCTTTCAGTCTGTAGCCGTGGACCTTGAGTAATGTTAGCTTTGCTGTTAACATGAGATGAAGGCTGCCAATCATTTAACCATACTGGTAATTGTTTACAGGCATTCAGAGGTATCATATGACAATTATATTGTTATGTTTGTCATTGCTATATTACCCAGCTTCACTTATTCCTGGTGTGTTGGTCTGCAGAGCAAAATAAAAAAATAAATAGCATAAGAAAAAAAATATATATATATATATATATTTCTTATGCTATTTATTTTATATATACACTATATGTACATACACAATGGACAACAACATTATAATACTGTAAATAAATGCATGGGTGAAAACATGATGAAAATATATGTATGAATGTCAAATAGTAGCAGCAGTGTCTTCATGTCCTCATCATGCACTCACTTGCATCTTTTATTTTAAAACCAATTGTTTCTCTAATAAAAGTTTGTTATTGAAGTTCAGTCAAAGATTCTTAAAGCCAACTGTTCACATCAATCAGAGGACAAATAACTTCAAAAAGTCCCAAATTCTGTTCTTGTTCGGTTGTGTTTGTCTGTTCTGTATGTTTAAAATATAAAACCAATAAAAAATTGAGGCAGTTTGCAGTGAAGAGATACATGTAAGGTAGTATATAGTTGAGCCTGAAGCTACTTAAATATCAAGCTTAAATGTTAGGGTATCTCCATTTCTGCAAGTAGTACTTTTTTGCTCTTCAGGTGTTTTTCATTTCGTCATTGCTTAAACAGTCCAGAAAGACCAAAGTTGTCAGTTATGAGCTTGTGTCAGTATATCCTAAAGCTTTTAAGCTCATCGTTCGAAGAGGCAATAGCGTGCTGATATTATAGTCCCCCAGTTGCCCATCTCCTGCTTTCTAGAGTAAAAATGTCCCTGTTCTCTAGATCCTATTGCTTTGTAAACCTTGACAAATTTCAGAGCAGGCCAAGTTCAAATCAGACAGCTCTACATTGTCATATATATGTTTGTTCACATTTCAGAAAACAGAGCAATGAATATGCACCACATGTCTTTGACACACACTCATTCAGCTTGTATGTGTTGACTGCATGTGTAGTAATCAGCTAGGGAAACATCCATCTAACTGTCACACTATAGTCCATAGGGAAAGACACACACAGGCTAACACTGAGGAATACACACAGACACACACACGCACACACACCCCTCATCTCTGTCTGGCAGACCATTGGTTACTCATTAGATACAGAGGGTAAAAAGACAGACTGGAGACAAAGAGCAGCTATGCTCTGATTTCCCCCTCTCCTTTCTCAGCAGTATAACAAATTATTATTTTCCTTTATCTGTATCACTCTCATTTTTACACTATATGTACTCTGTATGGTTGATTGTATTGAAAGTTAGAACCAAAGACAACATCTTTGTTAAAATCTGGAGCCTTTTTATGTTAAGTTTACAGCTATGGCTCCTTTGGCACTAACTCAATCCATATGTCTTCATCGGATGTTGATCTAATGCAAAAATGATGTGGATTAGTACATTGGAAGTGTCATGTAGAGCGAGCCGGTCATTAGCGAATACAACTCCGACAAGGTGATGCAGGACCCAGACGCGAGGGGGCTTGAATCAGCCTGAAGGCTTCTTACCAAATAAATAATTTGACACAAAATATTGATTAAAAAAGGATTTTATTGATTTAAAAACAATTATATTGCTTCTGCTAAAGAAAATAGTCCGTTCCATTTCTACGGTTAGAACACTGCGTCCATTGCAAAGTAAACTCGGTAGCCTAACATAATAATTCACATTAAACTGAAAATTTCTGTTGATGGTGAAGTCAGACGAGGTGAATGGGACTTCTTTGATAATATTTATGTTGACGTTTCTGTCCTCATTTATCCTGTTTCCTTCTTGCACAGGTGCTGCAGTTGACACACCTGTAAACACAATGTTACTATGTAATGTAACTGTTGTCCTTACGGCTAAAGTTACTGCGTAGCGATTACACACTGAATATGAAGATGTAGCAATAGGCGCTCAACAGATCTGCTGCAGTTGCCTGGTTTGGAGGACAGAATCTTGCTCCACTTTTCCCCACTTTTAGATAAATTACAGACTTTTTTCTGTGAATTGATGAATGTCCTCCAGAGTGATAGCAGAGTGCTCTGCTATACATGGCAATGGTCTGTTATGCTTAGCAAAAGTCTGTTATACAGAATTAGCAGTGAGTCAAATAATCAGCTAAAGTTGCAACTGACATTATAGCGACTCGAGGTGCTGACCCCCGAGACTCTCTCATCTCATTTCCAACAGATTGAATAATATGGACTATTTGATGTTTGTAGTTCAGTGTGAATATTCATGTAAGACCTGAAGTAGAGAATATTAGTAAGCATACAAATAAGAGGATTAAGAAATGTTTGTAACTTACATTTTGATCAGTAATTAGGCACCTGTAGTTGGCAAAATAGTACATATTCATCTTGATTCATCTATATGCTTGACGTTCCACTTCCAGGATTGCTCTGGTGCCGCAGGAAATTCTGCCGGATGCATGTATTTTCGCCGATGCCAGTTTCCTTCCACTTTCTTTGTGTTGGAATTTTAAACTCCGGTGGATTAATGAGGACTATGGTTAACTGCTCCTCAGATCTCTGCAGGGTGAATTGAGACAGCTAGCTAGGCTATTTGTCAAATCTGAGTTTTCTCTCGCACAACTATTTTACAGCAGCTCCTTGCAGGGCTTAGTGCCGCCCAAGATGATTGTGATTGATTTGAAGAAATGTCAATGAACCAGAGCACGTTTTTCTCCCATCCCGGAATGCTATGTGGACTAGTCCGACCCTCCTCCGCTCCGCACGTCTGGTCTGGCAAAGCGAGACTATCTTGATACTAACCCTGTGTAGTAAACAGTATTTGGTTGACCTTTTCAATGCACTTGGCTTTATTAAAGCACTAATTAAGAGTCCAATTAGAATCGGGGAGCTTGCCATTTAATACAGTAGGTCCCTAAAATACAAAGATTAAGGTTTTGTATTTGTATTATATCAAACTACATAGTCTTTATGAGAAGGAAATGTCATCTTACAACAGAGTATGTTTTTTTTATTAAAATCAAAGACAATGACATTACTTAAAGTCTTGAAGCATTTTTAAGCACTGAACATTTTTTAAAACTCTAGAAACTGCCTGTCAACATCTGGCTGATTAAAGTACTTAAAATTGTTGTTGTCATTATTAGATCCATCGGTCACTGTAATCATAAAACTGCTGGGATGATGCATATATATGATTAGGAACCAGTATCACCGGACGAGAATTGTTATTGGACAATTCTGCAAAACCCCAGATTGTGTTAAATAAAGACATTTTGTCACATAATGTCAAAGTTTTTTAAAATTCCTAATTTTTTACAATATCTGTGCATGGCCATTAGTGGGATACACAGATGGCTTGATTTGATATTATTTTGCCCCAAACTAACCAGCCATCACGTCAAACAATGCTGTGAAGTTGACATTTGTATTGCTTATCACAACATTTTCATGTGTTGAGGTTTAACCATTTGTAAAGTTGTTATTGCACAATTAGTCTAAACTTAACTTCTTCTTTACACTTCTTCTTTACACTACTTTAACATGTACAGTAAAGGCATCTGAGCATGATTTTGCAACATTGGTGCTTTTTTTTCCACATTTTGCACTTGCAGCTGTCATTTGTGCAGGATTTGTTTTGGACTTTCACTTTGGTAATTAGATACATATAGGCTGCCATAAATGGCATACACAATAAAAAAAAACAAGTAGGTAATTAAATTATGAAGGACTTCTGGATTTTGAGATTTTTGCAGCCATTACAATTTTACCACCGCACACACAATACTGTATAGTATTGCAAAGAATTTGAAACCTCTTTGCAAATGTTTAGAAATTGTACGCAGTCCTCACATTTCAACTCAAAGCAAAAAAGAAACGAACATTCATGCTATAATAAAAATAAAAACCACACCACTTTGGTTTAAATAATCATATACCAAGTATGTCAAAACGCGGTATGGCAGAATAGGGAAAACACTGTAAACATATTGGAATGGATCCAGACATTACCATTGCACCATAGCATTAATAATAAATGAACTATTATGGATGGAATCCATATCAGGATAACTTTGTATAAAAAAAAAAGACATCAAAGATTTGTGATTATTTTTCCTCTGTTATCTGGGGCTTCTGAAAGAATGAAAAAACATCTGACTGGTTTATTATTTATTTTCTTTTTTAAGCTTTGCTTATTGTTGCATAAATATACAGTTATCCTCAGTGCTTTTAATGTTTATTATTTCTTTAATGTCAGTTTCATTGTATGTAAATGAGATGAGTGGATCGCCTTCAGAAGGGTCACTGATATAACTGACAGACTACAGGGGATCAAACACAATGGCAAGACGTACATAGGCCGTCTGCTTTGAACTATACACACACACACACACACACACACACACATACACACACCCTTACCCCATGTGGAGCTGCAAGGAGGTTTGGTGAATGGAATTGTTGGGATTAACATGTAAACAATAGTGTGGAAAAGGACACACAGACACAAAGACATGAGCACTGGCAGACAGTGAATACCAATGTGTGTGTGTGTGTGTGTGTGTGTGTGTGTGTGTGTGTGTGTGTGTGTGTGTGTGTGTGTGTGTGTGTGTGTGTGTGTGTGTGTGTGTGTTCGTTTAATTAAGGCCAGGTTTAGCATGTTTAATTATGTATTACTTATGTTTCTTTTTCATCTACACCTGGTAAAATGTTATCAAGACTCAATACAGGTGTAATTGAACCATTCCATCAATGGCTGTATTCATGTTCTGAATGTGTTGTCTACTTGACTGGCCCTCTTGCATGTGTCAGGCTCTCATCACAGTCATCTCACTATCTAGTCATCATTATGAAGCATCCTCACACTTTACAACATGTACAGTAGAGGCATCTGTTTCACTTCCCAGCATTACTCAGCTCGAGGCTTGGGAGGTTATTTCCTGTGTTGAATTTAAGAGGAAATATTGCAGCTGCAGCTCTTTTTTGTTTGGAACTGTCCCTGAACAAGTCTCTGGATTATAGTAATGACATTACTGAGTGTGTTCTCAGAGAGAAGTGTACAAGGGAACCCCTGCCTTTATGCTGTGAGTGCTGCATCCTTCTGTGTTTCTATGTGTCTCCTGAAAGATGTTCTTTCAAACATAAATCATACTTCCAAGCGGCAATGAATTCTGAAGAGCTCCCATGATCAAGGTTATTGTCCTTGAGTGTGTATACAGCCTCAGACTGCATCATTCTATAAGCTAAGCCCTCTCTTGCCTTGGGACTTCACTAAATTAAAGGCATGCTGGCATCTCTTTCAAGACCTCAGATCTCTGTGAGTACCGCTGAGCAAACTTTCAGTATCTGTACAGCTCCTGTGAATGTCTTTTTTTTTTCATGCTCCTGCACACACTGCCAGGCAGCCCCTAACTTTTGTTTGTCTTTGAAGATACTGTTGTCAAAGGGCTTCCAAATGCCAGACAAGCAGAACAATATAGTCTATTATTTAATTGATTTGACTGAAGGTCTAAGAATAGAGGGTTTTGTGTGATGTACAGATTTTGTGTGATGTACAGATTATAAAGCACTTTGAGGCAAATTTGTGATTTGGGATATATATTTGGGATATATAGATAAAGTTGACTTGACGTGTCGCTTGACATTGATTGATTTAATTTAGTTTTATATCTAAATGGATGGATGGATGGATGGGCGTACAACATGTCTGCTTCAACATCAGTGGATGCTGTACTGATCCCATCTTCTACCAACAGTCAACGTTTGTTTCTTCTAACCAGGTGGTCTTTCCGTAACCTTGTGACATCAGTTGTCAAAGCATACCCACATCTTCACCACATAAATCAAGAGATAAATCCCCTAACCTTAACAAAGTACTTTTAACCCAAGCAGGAGGACATGTTGAAAACACTCATTTGAGTCGTTTTGAAGGGTTTACAATATTTGCATTCATTGGGACTTGTTGCAGTACATGTAGCACATCTAATACAAAGTAACAAATCCACTCACAGTCATGGCACAAGCAAGAGACATGCATCAAGAGTCTACTATACAGTATATTACGTATGTACTTTGCAAAATATAAAAAAGTGAAATACAACAAAGGGAGAAAGCAAGATCTTCCAAATGGCAATGTACTGTTGCAACAATATTATTGACATTTTAGTCAAATATTTAAAATAAAATAAAAAGCTATCTTATGTAAACGTGTGAGCACATGTACTTGTACATGCAAAATCATAAATCAAAAAACAGATAAAAAAAACATTTCTCTAGTATTACAAAACCAAAATTCTACTATTACTAATTCAGTTGTACAAAAAGATATTTTGGAGGGGTGTCTCTGTGGTTTAGTGGTCAAAGTGTAAGACTCTAAGGCACGTACTAAGTAATCGTGACGTTTGAAACCTTTGTTGCGTGTCATGTTCTCACTGTCTCTCAACTATCAAATAAAGGACAAAGCGAAAACGAAAGATATCTTTTTATATAGATTTATCAGTTGTGTGTTACAAAAAAGTAGAAAGTGAAAGTGGTTCTCGCCATCCTGATATGAGGGATTCCTTTCTCAGCAGTACACATACATGCCCACGCACCTCCAAGCATGTAACAGAGACCAGAACACAGGTGCGAGATGTAGGCTGTGATTACGCTTAGTAATGAACACATTAATTTGTGTGTGTGTGTGTGTGTGTGTGTGTGTGTGTTATGAATTGCAGCTTAAGGGGGGGGGGGGCTAGAATGTCTCAGTGTGTTTTTCGGCGGACCCCCCTCTGTGTTGCAACATGCTCTTGCACACTCTCCTATACTCCAGATGGTGTAGGTGACTCTCACACACGCATACACACACATTCAAACTGCCAGACAGACATAGAGTAAGCAGCGGTGATGTCAATGATTACAGATTGGTGACAGGATTTGATTAATTAGGGTGAATGTGCTTCAATGTTCAGCAAAATGCATAATGATCCCCATTATAGCCAAAGACACACATACTGCTGTGAGGATTTACTGTTCTTATGAGCAAGTATTTGGGTGCATATGTATATGTGGGCTTCATGATGCTGGTTCATTATGTCTCCAGAGCAATGGTGGAAGGAAAGAGAGAAACAGATGAGATGAAGTAAATGTAAAGACAAAGATATTGGGATGACTGAGTAGAGAGGAGAGGCTATGACTACCTCTGAATACTTCAATGTGAAATAAAGGTTTTAATAGTAGTAGTAATATTATTGTTTGTCTAATAAAACGTGTTAAACAGTGAGCTTTAGAGGTGTTGGCAGGCTTTTTTTTAAATCTTTGAACAAACCCAGGTTATTTGTTTCCACCTGCTTCCAGTCTTTATGCTAATGCTATGCTAGGCTTTAAGAGGCATGTATTCAAAAGAGAAAGGTATTATTTCCTTGACCTTTACATTGGACTCTTGCTATACTTAACTTGTCTTATTGTAGGTTTTATAATGTATTAAGCCCATCAAATGTTTTTTTATTCTTAATCATCCACTTAACTGCCAGGAAATTGAACAATATTTGTCCTGTTATTGGGAATAGCAAACATTGGGGGGTAATTGAGCATCAAATGTGGAAAGTTTTTTCCCTCATTGTGCCCTGTGAAAGCAACCAACTTAGATTGAAAATGTCAAGATATGCCTTTAACAAGGCAGATGCGATCAAATAGTACATTTCCTGTTCAGCAGACCAGGCATTTGGGATTTCTGAGGATTATATTAAAGGTCTACTGTTCGAAGCAAGAACTTTAATGATGTCGCTCCAAAAACTTCAACTACCACTTTTCACAATGCATTTCTCTGAAAATCCAACAATTTTGCACAAAGAATGAATTTCTGTGCCCTCTTTTTGTTTGAGTGAGTAAGTAAATGGGCCCTTTAAGGCCGAGCTATGTGACCATCGAGACAATGGGGTATTTTACAACTCCCTCCAGCCATTAAGATGGCTATTTCTAAAGCAGTGGCAGCCACTTTAGCCGGGGTCCCACATGGTGCTGTGGGCGGATATGGATAGACAGGGCAATTACACTGGATTTTTCATACACACACACACTTACGCACATACACATACTAACATGCACTTCTAATAGCACTGTGATTTCAAGAGGTGACCGTGAGACACACACTCACACAAACTCACACACATGCCTGTCCTTTTGTCTCAGCTGTAAACATTCCTGTGTCATCTACCGCGGTAATCTATGGCATCATTAACAGCAGTAATTAACATATGTTATCCATTAACATCTGATATCAAAAATTAACCAATCAACTCTGCCTCTCTCTTTCTTTGTCTCCCTTCATCTTTGCCTGTTTTTCTTTTAATCATTTAAGAAAATAAGACAGCAGTATCAAACCCACCTCCTCAGCAGCTCAACACCTCCTCAAAAATATACAGTTTAATCTGCGAGTTCATAAATCCTGATTCTGCTTCTCTGGGTCATAGGAAGAAAATCTGAGATTGAGTGGTATGCCACTTAAAAATTTTGCTAAAGATAGTACTGTAGCTGGCAGGACCTTTCCCGGTGTGTATCTGTGGGTGGTTTAGAAGCTCCTCTGAACCCCTGCTGTTATTCTGTAAAGAACCGAGCAGCCTGCAGACGATAATGGCTCCACTGAATAGCTGCATGATTATACCTCTTTCTGTGAAATGTCTTTTTACCCTTTTCTGCATTTTTGCCTGCATCTCTCCTCTTTGTCTGTTCCATTCTTCCAGCTTTTATTCTTATTTTCTCCTTTTCTCTGTTGCATCTTCCTCTTTTTATTGTCTACTCCAACCTTTCTTCTTCCTTATTGACAGAGTTCACTTCACAATCAGACTTTAGCTCAATCTATCTATCCATTCATCTCCCTGTTTTATCCCCATTTAAACAATTATCGTGTCTCGCCCCTCCCTATGGCTCTTCAAGCGTAGCCATTTCAACAACTATAATACATTTTGCCATTTGACATCAAGTAGTATGAATCAGTTTATTTGGAGCACACCGTTAAGACAAACCAACAGTTTAGGAAAGCACAGGCAAATGATGTTCTGTCAAAAGTTTCTAGATCCTAGTCTATTTTATTTGACCTTCCTGTGGCATTTGTGAAAAATGTATATCCTTTGTGAGATGACCTTGTGTGTGTGTGTGTGTGTGTGTGTGTGTGTGTGTGTGCGTGCGTGCGGTGTGTGTGTGTGTGTGTGTGTGTGTGTGTGTGTGTGTACGTGCGTGTATGATTGCTGCATCAGTGCAACTAATGCATGCTGCTACACACTCTGTTAAACCTCTTACCTGGTCCATCTTCCCTCCTTCAGTGTCTTCAGTAACCTTCTATTGTCTCTCTGTCCATATTCTGTCATCTACTAATGCATTCTCCTATACACACCACTGGCACATACATCAACACACAGATACCTACACACACATACACACACACACACACACACAGAACACAGTCAATGGCCTTTATGTGCGCTCCTCAGAAACACACATACACCTCCTGCCCTCTAATACTCACACACTCATAATGCATGCTATGGCATTATTATAACTTAATGCTAATCTTACAGCATTGCATTATTAGCTGTTAATGTATTCTAGGACACTATTAGCTGCTAACACTAATACTAGGGCACTATTAATGCTTAATGCTAATGCAGTAACAGTGAGAGTCCTGAGCTAGCCCGCCCATCTAGGATTATGCGAAGCTTTATAATCCCTTGTTAGCTAGCAGCGGAGGCATACATCACACCTCCAAGATAATCTGACAATACACCTCGCCTTGTCCTCATCTACTCCCATAATCTACTCCTTCTGGGATAGTCACTTTATCAGCTACTTTAGTGATAATATGTACACACCACAGTTGTTGTCAGGATGATCTCCCTTCAGTCTACAGCATACTACAGAATCACAGTAAAAACTGTAAAGTGTATATGTTGGCATTAGCTGTTTTCTGCTTGCCAGAGGGGGTCAAAAGCCATTATAGGCACAATATCCACTCAATGTTATGATAGCATTCAAAGCTTTGTGTAGTATATGCCTCAGGGTAATGTCTGTTCAGAGAAACCTTTTCTGACTCAGTGGATAGACGGCTCTTACATCCTTTCACTCTCAAATTTGTTCTCCATTGCTGTTGTCGGAATCTCCCCTTCCACCTGACGGCAATCATTTTACTCTAGAAAAGTATCATGGGAAAGTTAATGTAGTTTGTGGCATCCTTTAACATTATTTAGCAGCCTGTGGGCACTGCAATAGCCCTTTCATACATTTCAACGTGGCAACTGTGTTGGCACAACACAAAGACCTCTGACAAAAATAATGCAGGATTTTCCAGCAAAAAAGTTGAACCTAGCTCAACTTTTGCAATGGGGCGCCATCCTTACCTTATCCTTACCTGTACCGCGATGGCCAATCAAATACAAGCAAGCACACGTTCATAGTAGGTTACGTTGTAACGTAACTGTTTAACCTTACAATCATTGGGAAGGAGGATATAATGATGATTGCCCACCCCTTCACGGCCACTTGCATTTTTTTTTTAACACTGCACTGTTTTGGACTATACACCCGTGCAGCCAGGCCTGCTTGGTTGTTTGCCTTGTCTGTATGGAGATAATTACTATCTACAGTACAAAGGAAGCTCTACATTAGCCATTTTACCTCTGGCAATATTTACTCAGAACCAGCGAGTATAGCACAGTTTTAGTTTTACCAATTCTGGCAAACTTCAACAACCCTGAAAATGTTTCTCTTCTGTAGAACAATTAGAGTGGTTTCTCTCATACATTTTTCCCGCATTGGGGCAGCAAAGTCGTAAGTGTAGTATGGAGATCCATCAATCCATCCATTTTCTGTACTCACCCACTGTTCATTGTCATGGCGGGGAGGGCGATGAATATAAGTCTGGCAACTGGAGATTAAAAAAAAAAAAACAGAGACAGGGGACGTCTAAGTCCAGACAAACCAAAACAAAATTAAGATTAAATAAATATTTGCTTGTCTGAACTTCATGCCCTACAGTATGTTAGGTCAAATACTAATCATACGGGCTGCGTTGACCTTGCTGTATTGTGACTGCTGTATCAAAGTTGCTGTCTTACTCTTAAGACTGGCAGGCAAACAGATATATACTGTACATAACAATATATCTCGATAGCCAGACATTTAGGTAGGCAACATACATACTTAGTATAGTAATGCCCTTTTCTCTTTTGGTTATCACACCGTGATAAGAAACAGTGGATGGAAAGCTGAAAAGCATGATAGGAGGGGAGGAGAGGACAGAAGAATGGAGGGAGAGGGGGGCAAAGACAGGCAGCGGAGCCGAGAGAAGAGAGGTGAGAGAGGGGCGATAGGGATGAGAGGAGGAGCAGGAGGCAAAAAGGGGGAAGGGGGGAGACCAGAGAGGAGTGGGGAGATAATGTACTGTAGGCTGATTAATGTCAAAGGCGCTGAGTCCTGAATACTTATGAAGCAGATGTCAATGGAGCTTTACCCCGCAAGGTTACACAGAGGGAGGGGTGTGATGGGAAGGGAATGGGGAGGGTCACGATCGGAGTCGGTAGAAGGGGATGAGGAAATGAAGGTGAGAATGAAACAAAGGAAAAAGTTGAATGAGAAAGTAAAGAGAAACAAACAGAGCAGGGATTGTGACAAGCAGGGAGGTGAGCGAGGCCATGTCCACAATTTGAAAACGCCAATCCAAAGTTTTTCATCTGCACTAGAAGTGTTAGATTTTTTTTGTTGCTTTAAAAGTTTGCCTTCTCCAATGAAACAGCAGAAAAACACTCTTCTTTTGGGTTGGTACAGGCCACTTGAGCCAGCAACCATGCCCCCTTTGAATGTGAGCAGCTTTCTGCAGTCTTTGAGGCTTTGTTTGTCGTTTACAGAGCAAACGTGAAGAGCGGACTGTACCGCAGAGACATTTTGGATGTGTCATGGATCAGATGCATCATCATTTTTGAAAAGCTCTGTGTGAGCGTCCACATTACAAAGCAAATCCAGAATCCTCAGATTGATTCACTTTGAGCGTTTTTGAAAAGACCTGTGATTCTTAGATGCGATGCCAAAAAAAAGGAGACAAAATTATTCATTGAGGACATGAGGCAGGGAGAGCAAGTGGTCCAGACAGTAAACATGGTGTGCGTACGTACACAGATATATATATATATATATCTATATATATATATATGCATGTGTGTGTGTGTGTGTGTGTGTTTTCAAAAACAAGAAACCTGTGGACTGAATCAGTAAAGTATGTATGCCTGAATAAGTCACCACATCTGACTGAACACCACAAGGTGAACATTCATCTTAAGCGAGTGGTTTCAACACCAAAAGGGCAACACATAGCGCAGGTGTAGTGCATAATGTATTCTGCGTTTAAAAAACTGTCACATACAAACAAACAAAAGCCGAGCTACGCTCCTGATCCCACTGATGTGCCCCCCCCATCTCTGCCTGTCACTACTTGTAGACAACAATAGACCTTACACCCTGTTTGTTATTGATGACAGAGCAGCGACCTTTCACCTCTGACCTGTGGGAGCAGCCTTGACCTCGGGTTTGACCTCTTGGGACAGTTGTAAATATACTGGGATGCATCTAATGACCCCTGGGCAGGAGAAAGCTCATTGATGAAAGGTCAAGAGCAGATGTCCCACAGCCACGGTGACCTCAGGAAGGGACTGGATCTGCTGATTAACTGACCGGACAGTTGATTGAGCAGAGAGAGATGGCGAAGCGAGGAAAAGCTGGGGGTCTGTTATCAAAGATTACAGGTTAGCGCTGCTCACAGATCATTCAAAGGGCGCTTTCTGTCCGAAACATGAGTCCTTTAGGTATTGAAACCAGCACAGTATCTTGTTTTCAGTATCGATACAAGCGTCAATAAGATTGAACCAACAAAAATGGATCTGTCTCATGTTAGATCACCTTCTAGGCCACATTAACACTCTTCATGTACTCTTTTCTTCTCTGCTGCTGTTGTTGAGAGAGGCACATGAGAAAGTAGTGAAAAGAAATGCAGAATGTTTGGGAAATCATTTTAATGGTAATAAAAATGTATTCTGACGTAGCCTGTTAATAATGCATTCATCTAAAAAATCACGACACTGCTCACCCTATAAAAGTAAATTAGCCGCTTTTTAATAATAAAAAAGTATTGGTATTGATTTTGGTGATTTTGGCCATGACATTGTTTGGTATTGGATTGAAACCAAAATGTTGTGATATCACCCACCCCTAGTGACATGCAACACAGGCCTTAAGACCACTAGCCCCCATGAGTATCAGTGGTGAAGAAGAGAGAAAGAAAAGATCTGTCCTCTTTTTCATTCTTCAAGAATTTTAAGAGAGACAATAGAGAGAATAAAATTTAAGTAGATAAAGAGAGTGGGGAAGGGAAATGACAAATGTGTATTTTGAAGGCAAATACAGTACTTCCCATGTAGACTATTTGGGTTAAGCCTGTACTTTTTTTAAGATTATTTTTTGGGCATTTTTGAGAGGACAGATGAAGACATGAAAGTGGAGAGAGAGGGGGAATGACATGCAGCAAAGGGCCGCAGGTCGGAGTCGAACGCGGGGCCTGCTGCATCGAGGAGTAAACCTCTATATATGGGCTCCTGCTCTACCAACTGAGCTATCTGGGCACCCAAGCCTGTACTCGTTAAGTAACATTTTGCCTGATCCTCCTAAAAAAAAATAGCCATTGAAAAGGACAACTAGATATAATCGGGCTTGTTGGACATTTTTTAACATGGATACTGAAAAACTGTTGGGTTGCCACAGAACATGGAGAAAAGTATGACAAACATAAACTGCTATTGTATGAGAAGTGTGCCACCTTCCTGCTGGGGTGGGGGGGGTGGCTTGAGTAAGGCAGCTAACAGGTGCAGTGACAAAAAGATGTCTAAAGGGGTCTAACTGTTTCACACTTCTAAGAACTCCAGTGAGTTTAACTTTGCCACTACAGGTGTAACATGGTGGGGGTTCCTCCCATGTTTGGTGAATTACTCAAATGTGGCTCTGCTGACATTACTATTCCTCTCTCATCTCTTTTTTCTTCCTGTTCTCTTTCAAATCTCTCCTCTGCTGTCCTCTCCTCCACTCCTTTAATCTCTCTCTCTATTAGTAGTCTATTTACAGCGTATTCACCCTGACAACACTTACTGCTCTCCAGAGCTTTATCAAGCCCCTGATAAACTCCACACACACACACATTTACATACAGACACATGCATGCACACAAATTTATGGAGTGTGTGTCTGCAGGCATGCATTTACAGGACATTCGTGTTTGTGTGTAAGTGTGTGCGTAAATTTGTCGAGGTATATAATGCATACAGCTTGAGTTTCTGTGTGTTGTCGGTATGGATATATAAACGTGTGTATACGTGTGTTCGTATGCCTCCGTCTTGCGTGTGTCCGTGCACGTGTGTATACGTTATCAGCAGTGTCCCAGTGTGCTCGCCGAGGGCCAGTCTATTTAGTGTTCATAACAAAGCCTTTTACTGAAGCTCCAATCAGGATTAAACCCTTATCAGCACACACAGACCACAGCACACAGCCAGCGTGAGAGAGAGAGAGAGTGTGTGAGAGGTGTGTGTGTGTGTGTGTGTGTGTGTGTGTGTGTGTGTGTGTGTGTGTGTGTGTGTGTGTGTGTGTGTGTGTGTGTGTGTGTGTGTGTGTGAGGGGTGGGGTAAAGGGGATTATATTGCACGTGTGTGTATTGTATATTGTGTTCTGTATGTGTACGTGTGTGTGCATATCATTTGACCATACAAGCTCATGAGTGAATGTGTTTAGGTAGGTATGTGTGCCTCATTGTGATTTTGTGTATGTGTGCAATTGCATGTGTGCATTTTGCATCTACTGCATCCACAGTGTTGCAGTTTATATGAAACTCTGAAACCACATTAAATCCAAATTCAAAGCTGGCAAACCCCTTGGGTTCGTTAATTATCATCTGTGTGTGTGTGTGTGTGTGTGTGTGTGTGTGTGTGTGTGTGTGTGTGTGTGTGTGTGTGTGTGTGTGTGTGTGTGTGTGTGTGTGTGTGTGTGTGTGTGTGTGTGTGTGTGTGTGTGTGTGTGTTTGTGTTCAAAAACAAGAAACCTGTGGACTGAATCAGTAAAGTCTGTATAGGAGAGGAGAGAGAGAGAATGTCTTACTCTAATTTAACTGTTAATATAGACAATATGATAGTAGAGAAAGAAAGAAAGACGCATCAGAGATCAATCAAACAACAATTAAACGGAACATGTAACAATTATTGAACATAAAAAGGTTTTACTGGAGCCCAATAAAACTGCACTTGCAACAGTTCCTCTGTAATGCACTTTATATATGGATTTTCATGTTCATACAGAGGAGCTCCGCTCCAAAACAACTTAGAGACAATAAAGTTTTGTGCGTTTGCACCTCTCATGGCTGCAGATCCAAGGAGCGATCTCGGCAGTACAGTCATCTTTGTTTTTTTCTAGGTTAAAGCTCAAAGATCTGATCTGAGGTCCCCGGATCCTATAAAAGATACTATATACTATAGGCCTTTATTATGATAACACTGCATCTAATTATGCAGATTTTGTTCATTAATATGCATGAGCCATGCCGCCGCCAGGAAAGGAGCCTGCAACAGACACAACAATGAGCCGGCAAAATTAGAGTAAACTGAATCTATGAATAAAAATCTGAGGCCACAGAGGATTATTTACACCCGTCTGTCTGCTTACTGTGCCTACTGTACAATAAAGGTGCGTGACACTTTATTAAAAAGACAAAACAGAAAAGTGTTAAAGCTATGTTGCTCTCTGCATGTCTTGTGTCTTTTTGTTTAGTAGAATGTATAGATAATTATAAATCACATAATTTCATCCTGGTTATCTGTCTTTTTTCCCCATTAAATTAATTTCATTGAAAATCAAACATATTATGCTTATATTTTAAAATGTGCTTATTGCACTTTTCATACATTTAGTGGCACCGTGTTTTGTTTAGTTATAGAGTTATAGAAGAAGAATGAATTACATCTGCGAAAGAAAAATCCGCAGAAGATCATGTAATATTGTCTGTCTACACAGTCTACTGTATACTAACAGTGCATTAACCTTTAAATAAAACAGAAAAAAAAATAGAAAACACAATTTAGAGATAATCCCTGAAGAAGAGAATCACTCAATTCAAATTCCTCCCCAAGGCTTTTGCTTTACTGTAAATAAGAATATTTATTTAGTAAGCTTGACTGAGTAAAAAAGCACTGAAATTCAGAAACGTCTAAAATGAAAAACACAAGAAAGTATCTCTTTTCACATCCACTTTCAAAGATCTGCAGACACAGGAGATTTGGTGAATTGTATAAGTTTAAGTCCTGATAATAATTATTCATATATCAAATATCTCTTAGTTTTGCATTGCCCTTAATTCAAATTTATCCCGAAAACTAAATAGCAGAATACAATATATAAATTCACAGTAAAAGCAAGATAAATATATTTTAATTTGTACCTTCAAGTCAAAGTTATAATGGTGAAAAACATTGTTATTCAATAGATCAATGATGAACTGAATCTATCAACGTCTCAGTCTCAACAAAAATCACCATGTTTTTCTGCACATAAATACATGTGTACAATAAAGGTTGGAAAACGATTATGAAGATTTAATATGACACTTACTGTCAGCGTGCTGTGTCTGATATACAGTAAAGGTACATCAAAACAGTGAAAATTGGATGGGCCATCACAGTCCATTTGGATATAGGAACAGAATTAAGCTGAAGTGAAACCATGAATAAATATCTGAGTCCTCAGAGGATCATTAACACCTGTCTGCCTGCTAATAACCACCACGCTATGCTAATGTGTTCTGCAGTTATGACCTGCTGGTAGCTTTTAAATGCAGAATAATGAAACTCAGGTGTATTGTGAAGATGCACAGACTGGCTCAAAAGTCTGAAGAATATTTTTAGTCACATTCAGGCATAGCACTATGGCCAAAAATCACTATGACATTAAACATTGATGAAGTGAATTTATGAATAAATATATCTGCCTCTGTGGAGAGTAAGGTTGATTTACTTCCTCTGTGCTCACTGTTGCTGAAGGTCCACAGGTCCTGTGGATCCACATAGCTTGTATTCTCATTTTTGGAACAAACGAAACACTAAAATTGTGTTGTTTGGGAAAATGTGTGCAAACTCTGTCTTGTATGCTTGCAAATACACTGCTTGTGTGTCTTTAACTTAGAAAACAGGGTAAGTTAGAGAAGAGAATATTGAAGTTTTATCATCACCATAGAGAAATTGGGACATTACAGCCCCAATATTAACAAAACATATCACTTTTTTTTTTCAAAAGAAAGAAAATGAAAATAAACACAAATAGAACTCTGGGGCATATTTAAATTACAATTAAATCAAAGTCACAACCAACAGTTTCAACAGGAGATGTGTTGTTAAAATGTGTGAATGAAAAGTATGAAAGATCGAATTAACGATGTAGCAGGCAAACAATGTGTCATATTCAAATCATTCTTTAGTTGTAAGGTGTGGGTGTGGCAGTCAAAGAGGTGTTTTTTCCCCAATTTCCCAGCCTAATTATTTGTTGTAAATTTACGATAATGAGTTAACGTAAAACATTCTCAGATGAGACAAACATCAAACA
This sequence comes from Perca fluviatilis, assembly GCF_010015445.1. Taxonomy (NCBI): domain Eukaryota; kingdom Metazoa; phylum Chordata; class Actinopteri; order Perciformes; family Percidae; genus Perca; species Perca fluviatilis. The sequence goes on from NC_053118.1 coordinate 20,876,822, forward strand.
CATCAAAACACTTTCACAAAGCAGTTGAGGCATATTCTTCACACGATATCCATGTCACACATTGTTAAAAGACATCATCGCATTCTTATTTCAATATTTTCTAGGTCTTGCAGGAAGTATAAATCCTTAATGAATCAGGGTCTCGATGTTTTCAAATCAAACTGATGTGATGGAAAGACAAAAAAGTCCAGGGTGCTCAGGAAGTTCAGTCAGATGTTTGTGCTCTTTGGGGTCGGGAATTCAATTACAGTAAGTGTAAAAAAAAAAAAAGGAAAATCCAAGGCACTCTTCTTCCAAATTATTTTAAAAGCCTTTATTTTATTGGCTATTTCATAATAGAAAATTTAAAAGACATAGGGAGAAGCAACCTGGTGGGATGTTCATTTTTCTAGAGATCTAACACTCAAAGACAGAAGGTGGTCTGAACTATTCAAGTGAGGAGAAGCTACAGTTTCAAGTTATCGGCTTTGTGTGTATTTTGTGTGTGTGTGTGTGTGGGTGGTAGTAGGTGTGCTTGTTTGTTCTAATGAGCATCTGTCAGTACAGACCTGATAACCACAGAAACACCCGGGGTGATTTTCTGCCCGTGTTCACAGAAGCTCTGAGGCTTTAGAGCGAGGTCAACATCTGGGCTAAAAGAACAACTGTCACACCCTGCAACACTTTAATTACTGCTTTCATTAAAATGTAGTAACACTGGTAGCATTGGTGTTTTCTGTATGTGTCTTTATATGACTAAGACTCTTCTTTTTTTTGGAAGTATGTAGTGTGCTGTGAGATTCCCTACAAAAATTTGAAGTTCTGCAGAAAGTACAAAACAGTACCTAACTTTTTTATAATATATCACTGCAGTGGTGGGAAGTGCATTCACTCAAGTACTGCACTTACGTACAATTGTCAGGTGCTTGTACTTTACTTTTAAAGTATTTCCATTTTCTACTTAAACTCCACTACATTTCCACTACATTCAATTGATTACTTTAGATACTAGTTACTTTGCAGTTTTACATTAAAGGTCCTATGACATGGTGCTCTTTGGATGCTTTTATATAGACCTTAGTGGTCCCCTAATACTGTATCTGAAGTCTCTTTCCCGAAATCCAGTCTTGGTGCAGAATTACAGCCGCTAGAGCCAGTCCCACAATGATCTTTCCTTAGGATGTGCCATTTCTGTGTCTGTAGCTATTGAGGAGGAGAGAGGGGGGGGGGGGGGGGCAATGTGGAGGGTGGGGGTGTGGCCTTGTCCAGCTGTCACTTTGCTTGTTTGAAAGCCATAATGTCTCTTTCTCATGGGTGGGCCAAATTCTCTGGGCGGGCAAAGCAGAAAACGGGGAGGTAACCTTGCTCCTTATGACCTCATAAGGAGCAAGATTCCAGATTGGCCCATCTGAGCTTTCATTTTCTCAAAGGCAGAGCAGGATACCCAGGGCTCGGTTTACACCTATCGCCATTTCTAGCCACTGGGAGACCATAGGCAGGCTGGGGGAACGCATATTAATCCATCCATCCATCCATCCATCCATCTTCATCCGCTTATCCGGTGTCGGGTCGCGGGGGGATATTAATGTTAAAAAAAACTCAAAGTGAAATTTTCATGCCATGGGACCTTTAATAATACAAAATATGATGATGTGATGTAATATTACACAGGGGATTTTCAAGGTATAGGGGAAAAGTCAAGTAAGTCACAAGTCTTTATAGGCAAATTGCAACTTGCAAATTGCAATGTCTCAGAATGCTGACCATTATGATGGCGGACAAGGTGTGGGATAACTGAGGCACAGCTAGCTTCCACAAGAAACTAGAAGCGAAGTCATCATCATCACCAAGTTTCATTCTTTTGGTCTCCTCAGGTTTGGTTGTGTCAGACTGTGTTGAGGGCTGAGATGTATCAGCACATTACAGTCTTTACAGTGACAAAAAGGTTGGCTGGTGGTCACAGTTTCGCTATGACAACCGCCAACCTTGAGCTGTTGTCACCAGCCGCAGCTAAACAGGATTTTTGATATGGTGAGTTTTATGTTTATTGCGTATTTGTTGTCTGTTTCGCTACGCTTAAAACGTGATATAAAAATGTAGTTAACGTCAATGTCACCTTGTGTTGTTTATGTGGTGAAACTTTGTGAACCACTGTTTACAAAGCTGAGACAAACTACTTTCACTGTATAAACCCATGGATTTAGTATTCAAGATGTCTGCTAATGCAAAGCCTGTCTGTCTCTGTCTTACTTGTTTTTAAGGGGGTCAAAACTTGACTTTTGTTATTGCTTTCACTGAACTTGACATCAATTCCAGTTGTCAGATGCACAGCAGTCAAGTCTCAATTCCAAATAACAAATAATGTAATGTAACATGATGTAACTTTAAGTCTTCCAGTAAATGAAGACTTTCTTTTCTCTATTTATTTTCTAAATGTTTTAATATGCCTAACACATTATGCAGAGAGTGAGCCACAATTGTTTTTGTTGTACATTAAAGCTATAGTGCACAACTAGTTTATATTAATTAATGTCCATTACATTCAAGTCATTGCCAAATGAGTTGATACAAAGCTAATTTAGCCTATCAGCTCCACAAAACTCTTTCTGTATTTCTCAGTATGGCTATGTTTACAAAATGGTGCCGTCCGGCGACTTTTGCGTCACGTTTTTTAATCCATCGTTTCCTCCTTGAGCCACAAAGGCTTGCGTCATGTGGACATTGTTGTTGTCATTACATAGAATTCCTCATGGGGGAGACAGAAACTACGCAACATAGCTTTAAATACATCTATACAGTATATATATATATATATATATATATATATATATATATATATATATATATATATATATATATATATATATATATATATATATATATATATATATATATACAGTACAGGCCAAAAGTTTGGACACACCTTCTCATTCAATGCGTTTTCTTTATTTTCATGACTATTTACATTGTAGATTCTCACTGAATTATGTACTTAACAAAAAAGTGTGAAATAACTGAAAACATGTCTTATATTTTAGATTCCTCAAAGTAGCCACACTTTGCTTTTTTGATAGCGCTGCAAACCCTTTGTGCTCTCTCAATGAGCTTCATGAGGTAGTCACCTGAAATGGTTTTCACTTCACAGGTGTGCCTTGTCAGGGTTAATTAGTGGAATTTTTTCCCTATTAATGGGGTTGGGACCATCCGTTGTGTTGTGCAGAAATCAGGTTGATACACAGCCGACAGCCCTATTGGACAACTGTTAGAATTCATATTATGGCAAGAACCAATTAGCTAAGTAAAGAGAAACGAGTGGCCATCCTTACTTTTAGAAATGAAGGTCAGTCAGTCCGGAAAATTGCGAAAACTTTGAATGTGTCCCCAAGTGCAGTCGCAAAAACCATCAAGCGCTACAACGAAACTGGCTCACATTAGGACCGCCCCAGGAAAGGAAGACCAAGAGTCACCTCTGCTGCTGAGGATAAGTTCATCCGAGTCACCAGCTTCAGAAATCGCAAGTTAACAGCAGCTCAGATTAGAGACCAGATGAATGCCACACAGAGTTCTATCAGCAGACACATCTCTAGAACAACTGTTAAGAGGAGACTGCGCGAATCAGGCCTTCATGGTCAAGTAGCTGCTAGGAAACCACTGCTAAGGAGAGGCAACAAGCAGAAGAGATTTGTTTGGGCCAAGAAACACAAGGAATGGACATTAGACCAGTGGAAATCTGTGCTTTGGTCTGATGAGTCCAAATTTGAGATCTTTGGTTCCAACTGCCGTGTCTTTGTGCGACGAAGAAAAGGTGAACGGGTGGATTCTACATGCCTGGTTCTCACCGTGAAGCATGGAGGAGGAGGTGTGATGGTGTGGGGGTGCTTTGCTGGTGACACTGTTGGGGATTTATTCAAAATTGAAGGCATACTGAACCAGCATGGCTACCACAGCATCCTGCAGCCACATGCCATCCCATCCGGTTTGCGTTTAGTTGGACCATCATTTATTTTTCAACAGGACAATGACCCCAAACACACCTCCAGGCTGTGTAAGGGCTATTTGACCAAGAAGAAGAGTGACGCCAGATGACCTGGCCTCCACAGTCACCGGACCTGAACCCAATCGAGATGGTTTGGGGTGAGCTAGACTGCAGAGTGAAGGCAAAAGGGCCAACAAGTGCTAAGCATCTCTGGGAACTCCTTCAAGACTGTTGGAAAACCATTTCAGGTGACTACCTCTTGAAGCTCATCAAGAGAATGCCAAGAGTGTGCAAAGCAGTAATCAGAGCAAAGGGTGGCTACTTTGAGGAATCTAAAATATAAGACATGTTTTCAGTTATTTCACACTTTTTTGTTAAGTAATAAGTACATATCGTAGTCATTCATAGTTTTGATGCCTTCAGTGAGAATCTACAATGTAAATAATGATGATAATAAAGGAAACGCATTGAATAGTAAAGGTTAATATGTATGTAATGTATATATATATATATATATATATATATATATATATATATATATATATATATATATATATATATATTTTTTTTGTTATTGTGTGTGTGTGTGGTGCACAGAGGTGTGACTGTGAGCCAGAGGCAAAGGAAGGTCACCTCACGTGCACGGCTCAGTGGAACAGCCATCGCCTGGCGACTGTGCACGAGGAGCCCAGCACCAGCAGTCTCCCAAGGACAACAAAGTGCTTATCCAGGAGAAAAAACAAGGAAGGCTGTAGAGCTCTCTGATCACACACACACACACACACACACACACACACAAACACACACCTGAGTATTCCGTATATAGGGTCACATGCATAGACATAAACAGAAAAAGCCTCTTGAGTAAATGTCATTCTCTATGTCTTATAATCTCAATATGGGCTGTGTGTCCCTGCTGCAATGTGAACAGCACATTTAGTTTGTACATTTAATACAGTTGAAATGGTTTTTATGGATGTTAATTACAAACTATTAAGTAGTGTTGGCTGGATTCCATTTAGCTGCTTCAGTTTCAGGATGCTGGTATTGTACATGCTGGCTCACTGTCACACTGCCATGACTTACTGGGACACTGGTTAATGTTATTAGTCACCCCTGTCAAAATACTGTGAAAAAGGTCTGTTGACTCCAGGCGACCATCTCTTTGTATGAAGTGTTTACCTTTGTCAAATTCTCCACTACAACCTTTTTCCAGTGCCTCTGTGTTAACTTTCAGACCAGCCTTTTCCAGCCACTGGTATGATTTCTCAATATCAGCCGCTTCTTCTATCTGTGGGTGGTATGTGCCATGCAAGGGCTTGTCCTTCCATGATGGTTCCTCTTGATCTCCGGCCTGAGATATTCACTTAGCAGGTCATCACTTGGAGCCATCTTCTTGATGTACTACTGGAATTTTATAGTTTCATCCTGGATAGTGGCTCTGACACACATTCGCGGTGGAGAACATTGTGTTTATTCTCATGGCTTCTACTTCTGTAGTGTACCTCTTCAGGCGGGTAGCCAGAGCTGTGAGTCTTTGGTTGACAGTCTCCAGTGCTTCTGCTATGGACAGTTTGGTGTACTTTCTAGGTACCTTTTTCTTCATCACACCTTTCTGTAGCTCTTATGGCCTATGCCATAAGGAGCACTATCCTATGAAGTATAAACAAAGTTTAGAGTCACTATCTGTTGTTAATGAATTCCAAGAATGGGTTTAAGGTTTTGAAACAGGTTTTGATGACCTGAGCAGGACTGGACCCCTCTAATGCTCCCCCACCTACACATGGCAAAAAAAACTAAGTCACCAAAATGTTGTGTTTAATGATATTTTCTGTACATTTTGCTTTCCTGCATGATTGTCTAAATGATGCTTCAAAGTCAAATAAAAATCTGGTATGAAAAAAAGCCAAGTCAACGAGCCATAAAATCAGCCTGTAAAATATCCAACATTTGTTTTTTGTTTTTTTCTTTTTTCTAAAATTTCTGCAAATTGTCACACTGCCCCAATTTTCAGATAACATTACCTCAGTGTTCTCAGTCGTAACAGGTCCTAAGACTCTAAATATAACTTTCATAACTGGACAGGAGCCAGTGCTTACGGTAAATGACAAAGGTGTAACTGTCTTTTGTAGCGTTGCCACCTGGCACCATAGTTTGTAAAATAAACTGTGCAGCAGTAAATTCTCAGACCTAATACCTATCATACAAACAAAGGGCAAGGCGTTTAGTCAGGGAGGCATTAAACATCCACCTCAATACTTTTTCTTTCAGTAAGTATAGGTGTCATATAACAACTTTCTATTTCCGTGCAGAACCTTGTTTTGTACAGTAAGTGGAGCTGTCCATTGCCTGCAACCCTCTTCACTCTCCTCAATGCCATCGGTGGTTCAGCTGTTGTTTCTCATTATAAAAACCACCTTATTGTGTTTCTTATTATCCCAAGCTGCTCCAAGCAACCAGTATACTGTGTGCATCAGTGTGTGTGTGTGTGTGTGTGTGTGTGTGTGTGTGTGTGTGTGTGTGTGTGTGTGTGTGTGTGTGTGTGTGTGTGTAACAGCCAAATGGAGACTTTATTTGCCTCCAACCTTCTAGCTCTTTCTCTCTACTCACTCAGGTGTTTGTCTCTTCTGTCCCCTCATTATAAAAAACACTTTTCTCCCCTCTCTTCTTCCCATCTCTTTCTTTTTTTCCCCCTCCCTCTCCTTCCCCTTTACTCTCAGCCTCCTTTTCTCACTACCCCTCCCTCCCCCCTTTTTCTTTACCTTTCTCTCACTCATTATCTAACGGCTTGAAGCAACCAGTCAGCCATATGTGAGTGAAAACTGCCACCTCACACTGTTTGCTTGTTTTATATCGAGTCTGCTTTTAGCCTTTAACTTTGCCCTAAACCTTTGGCTATTTCTGTTCTTTTTAACAGTAAAACTAATTAAACGAGCAGCTCGCAGCCAGCGTTCAACCATATGTGAATCTATCTCATAATTCTAGCCGAATTTGTGTTTGCCTTAAATCTTTTCTATTGTGTTTTTTTTTCTCTCAGTATAACTAATTAGTGAAGGAGCTCCCATCAGCCGTGTGTGAACTTGTGTCTTGTTTGTACTGAAACTGTGTTGGCCACAAGCTATTTCTGTCCTGTCCCTCATTAGGGATACCATTCTAAGTTGTGCATTTTTACATTTAATGTGTTTTTATTTCTACCTTTCTTAACGCTATAACCAATATTTATATAGCAATGGATGAAACAATTACATGAAATGTGAAAGGTGTCACACAGAAAATGATCATAAGAATCCTCAGTTCTCAGCTCTACAGAGCATTTTATTGTCTTTTAGTTGGCTGTTTTAGTTTTACAGTCCACAACATCGTTCACTCTGATTGCTCTCACCAGAGAAACAAAAGTGGATTTAGTAAAAAATACGCAGATAGTATTTTTTTCTTTTTCACTGTTAGTATTACATTTTCTGTATTTTTTTATTTGAAAAGATTATGTTCCATGGAGTCTAAATCATGTTGACCGCTCTCAATCAGTTATTTTGAAAGTGTAGATAACAACAGGCTTCTATCATTGATTGTTCTTTAATTCAGATTTGACAGTTTGTCCTCTGACAGAGTCACTCAAGTGAAAGTGTCATTCAGTTCACTTCTACTCAGGTTAACAAGATAATTCTATTTCTTAAACAAGCAAGTCAGCAGTCTTTGTAAAAGTCCTCTCCACGACGATGACAACGCTATAATTCACTTCCTGGGTCCCAGAGGGTCAAGCGTGACTCGATCCAATCAGAAACCATGCCAATTAGACGCCTCAACTGGCACTTAATTACCACTCTGAAGAGGCTGATGGGCCATTAATTAGCAGGACATTAACGGGACTGATTGTTCATTAACAGCAGAGCATATTAGAGGAGATAAGCCTCGATTGTTATGGACTCTGGTGGAGGAGAGAAAGGCTGAAGCTGTCTCCAATAGAATTAGATAACCTGCTACGGCAGTCAAGTCTGGGATAATAGTGTTAACAATGGCCATTAAATGGGAATACCACTTACTTTTAATGTTGGAGTATGTCACTCATATGACTGAAGTCTCTATTCGTGCAAGTGACACGCTTCATCCGAACAAGCACTTGAAGCTAATTAACTAGCAAAGTGGTATTGTAAACAGTTTATACTGTTTGTTGTTTCTATACTGGGGTTAGGAGAAGGACATCTGAAAAATGTCAGTTTCTGTATCAAAACAATGCATTGTAACTTAAACTTGAAATATGGTCAACACTTTGGCAGTGTTCCTGACTTGTTTAAGGAAAAATAGATTTCAAGGAGTCAATTGCAAACAGAAAAGACCTGATAAAACGGATAGTTTTTACAGTGCACTCGAGGAACTCAAATCTGACCAAATTTGTTCAGCCGGATAAATTCATGAATTTTTATGTACAGATCTTTACAGAAAGATCAATGTCTCTGTTCACTGACCATAATGTGCACTAATGATACAATAGATATCCCCAAATATTTGTTTGTTCAGCTCTCTTTGGCATTTTTTTTGTAGCCTGGTTATGGACTTTTGAATTACTACCCACAGCTTGTTTTTTTAATGAATCAAATAGATGGTGTTCATTGGCTGTTTGCCCAGTTGGAAAAATAACTGAGCCAATCAGAGCTTTGTAGGAGGGAATTGTGCAGAAGAATGAGGACGTCATCTCTCTGTGCCAGAAAAATAACGACAAATTGTGTCGCAAAGAGCATGGATTAGTTTGACGCAGCTGTACAGGTAGTTATAAGTCGACTTAGAGAAATAACTTTTAAATTGGCACATTTCTTCTATGAAAAACATTTACTGCTCCTAGCAACCACTACTGCAGCAGTCACTTGTTACTAATCAGTTAGGGTAGAATAAGTATAAACATCAGGCCACTTACGTAGGCTACGGCGAAAGCTCTGCGTGGAGCCTCCGCAGAACCATAAAACAGCCACCAGGCGCATCTACCCTGCGTTCCGTAAGTGCCGCGACCCCCGCGAGTAATCACGGCCATTCAAGTCAATGCCAACAGCCGCGACACAGCGTGTCCCAGAAGCGAGCCGCTAAAGATACGCACCGGGTCTATATTTACACGAGGCATGGGGCATTCAAACAGCGGGGCAGGAAGTGGAACAACGAGAGCATCCAAGCGTCAATTTACCAAAGACACACCCCCAATATAGTACTCTTCTTTACAGCACCATAGATGACGAGAGATTCATCTTGGAGGTGGAGAAACATAATACGACATTACAGATCCTTTCAATAAGGACAACGTCAGAAAAGCGAAGGCATGGAGTTCAATTGCAGAAGTGCTTGAAGTGGAAGGTAGATACTAGCTAATAAACACGTAATTGTTCTTTCAAGTACTTGTAGAGACAATAAAATCTGTGAGTCGGGTAGCAAGACTCTCTGCTTCTGAGGCGCTCCCGGTGTGGTGACGGAACAAAACCGCTGCGCAGCCGGAACGCAGCGCAGACGCGGCTGGTGGAAAATAGGGGGGTTTGGAAACATCATACTCTACCCACCAGGGGGCGTGCGAGATTAAATGTTTGGTTTTGGCTGTCCTGATCTATCTTTGCCTGGTCTGTGTCAGTCCGCCGTAGAGTTTCCCTGGGGAGGAATGTTCTAACATCCCCAACTCTTCATTTCACGCTTCATTTACCGTCACACTCTCCCAAAACACTAACTGCGTGCGAGCGCACACATGCACGCACGCACGCAGCGTGCTCGTGGGCCTTTTTCTTTCTCTCCATGTGCATGTTCTTTGTCTCACTCTTTCTCTTACACAAGCAAACACACAAACACAAATAATGCACTCAGACACACTTGCTAAAAAGTTAAATGACAGTGTGTATGGGAGACCAGCTTACTGTATATCTGCTGCAGTCAATAGGTACTGAATTGTTCTACAAGGGCAAGCAGAGCAGAAGGCAGAATGGACCAGAGCTCTTATGCGCAGTGATATGGATGGATGAAAGGTTTACACACACACACGCACGCACACACACACACACACACGCGTGCGCGCACACACACACACACACACACACACACACACACACACTAAGCCAGTAACTGTTGTTTTACCTCTAAAGTCAATGCAATTACCTCTTTCCTCTCTCTGCGGTGTATCCAATGTATGAATATGGCTAGGAGACATGCAGTAAATGTGTGTGATTGTGTGTGTGTTTCTGTGTGAGAAGGTGGAGTAGTTATTGGAGACTCTGTAGCTCATAAAGCCTTTGCAGGAGCAATATAAACTTTCGTTACAGCTACAGGGTAGAGGATTTTTACAGCAAGGTGGTGCTTAAATTTTTATTTTGCAAAAATGCTTCTATTTACAGTAAAAAAAAAAGTGAGTTGTGATACTCCCATTTATGTGCTAATGTATGGAATATAATGGTCAGGAAATCAGCATTATACACTTCCAGGGGAAACGGATCATTTGCAAGTTCATTCAAAGTCATCCAAGATTATGTTTTCCAGTCAGTGGTTGAAATTCACACAACAGCCATCAGACAGTTAATTGGATTTTGGAGCTGAGCTGGTGATGAAATATAAGGTCTGAGACACAGGTTCAAAGATACACACACACTTAAGCACAGTGAGGCATTGAGTTGCATCACCAGCAGCAGTGTGAATGGATGGGCGCAATCATTACACGCACACAAACACACAATGGTAGGTAGGTATGAATAGATGGTCTGTCTCGTTGGTGAGATTGGTTCCATCTGTTGTGTAGAGGGTTGCAGGGTCACATCCCTCCTATTATATCTCTCTCCGTTCAATGACACTTTATTCACCTGAATGTAGGTTCCTGCGATGGATGGAGCTAATCTGAGCAACAGAGAAAGATGGGAAGGCAAGTTTAGATAGATAGATAGATAGATAGATAGATAGATAGATAGATAGATAGATAGATAGATAGATAGATAGATAGATAGATAGATAGATAGATGGATGGATGGATGGATGGATGGATGGATAGATGGATTCCATTCTGTCTTATAGGGAGAGAATGTAACAGCATTTGCTGTAGTTGCTGTACATATCTAAAGTAAATGCAATGTCCTGTTGCTAGACATGAGACTATATGTGGTTTCAGAAATACAATACAGTATGAATGTGCCAGAAACCCCACTTCCTGGACCTCAAACAGTCTTAGCTCAAAGTCAACCGATAGTGTAGTAGCCGTTGTGTTATTTTCCACAGGCAACAGTCACAGCAGGCAACTTTTACACATATAAACAGGCCTAAATTAGTATCTCCACTACAGAAATAGTGGGCTGGCCTAATGAGGATGAGGGCAGGAGATAACACAAACATACAAGAAGAGAGACAGACAGAGGAAGATGGACTGACAGAAGTCTTACCAATCAAAGGCCGAAGCAGAGTGCTAATCCTCCAGCTAACAGAGATAGAAGAAGGTGAGGAGCAAGAAGACCGGGAAGGTGAGGAGGGGAGATAGGAGCGGACAGGACAGGAAAAGGGAGAGAAGGAGAAAGATAGCGAGGAGACTGTGAATGTGGACCATTGAAGGACAATCATTGTCTATCAACATGAAGAATTACCTTTCTCTCTGTCCCTTAGCCCCCATGTGAGCGCACATACACACACAGGGGAACAAGTTGACCTGTGAGGGAACACTGATTGAATCTTCAGTGGGATTAACAGGGATTTAGCCCAGTGTAATGATATCTGAACGGGTTGATTAGCTATCTGATGACACTTTGCTGTTTGACCTCTACAGCCCAATAACAACTTGTTCGCTTAGGCTGCATTCAAACAGGGAGAGAAAGAAAAAAACTCATATGGAACTCCTTGAGGCGGCTAAATGAACCATGAAACTGTGTCACTGTGTGGGCAGCCATGGCATGATCAGTTATGGTTAAAGATCAGTTTTCATGTGGTTTGTCCCTGTTGAGGGACACACAAGCAGTGACAAAGTACGACCATGAAGGGCAAAAGTTTCCCAAGAAGGCAAAAGTACAACAACAAATATAGCTGCAAGACGGCCACATACAAATTGTGATGATGTTGAGTGAAAAGGGGGCAAAAAAAGGAGTTTCTAGAGAAAATAGCTGCCTATGCATCACAAAATGCTATATTAATAATCAATCAACTGTAAGACTGTAAAATCTGTGAAAATGGGTATACTGCATTCAATTAATTTTTAGTAGATTGTCAACTTCAACTTTAAGTTTATCTTTATTTTCCTTTAGGGGTTAGATTAGTCATGCAACCAGGTAAAACCATGTAATGTGGGGGAAAAAATGCTAAAACCTACCACCTTGTGTGTGTGTGCGTGTGTGTGTGTGTGTGTGTGTGTGTGTGTGTGTGTGTGTGTGTGTGTGTGTGTGTGTGTGTGTGTGTGTGTGTGTGTGTGTGTGTGTTAAATACCAGCTGTGCCACTGGGATTCAAAAACATTGGAGTGGCGGTGCAGGGAAAGTTCTTCTTTCATCTCTTGACAGATCTTTTGTTCAGAACTTGATTTAGATTTCAGCTGCACTCCTCCCATCTCCAACACAGATGCTGTGTAAGGATTGTGGAGCTTTGCTCTTTTTTCACATCTACCTGCACATTGCCATTCGCTGCAAAAAGTGCATGTAACTGGTGTGACAGTGGGTTTCAGGAAGAAAGTTACAAGTAAGGAGCTTTTTTTTCACTTTCTAGCTGTCTGAACTACGGTACATTTTAGTGGAAGTACTCTGCTTTCATTCTCATAGACGTCTTTGCCTGGAGATCAACTGCTGTGAGCTTGGTGCTTGTCTGCCCACAGCCATGTAGAAGATCATTAAAGTTACAAATCTGATCATTCTACATGTGTCTAAAGCTGATCATCATTAGCTAGGTGTTCATGCCATGTTGAATCTAGTGCAGGACTTAGCTTCACCACCATCACAAACCATAAACATTGTGCCTCAACCGCTGTAGCAAAATAATTTATATGGTGAAGCAGCATCTAATAAATTGAGACTGTTATGTCTTTGTTAACAGGGAGTAAAGAAGTTCACAATGCTACTTCTGTTGTGCCAATAGGTCAAAAACATAAATATGAAAGTTCCCCTGCTGGCTCAGCAGGCACTGGAGTTGGTCTATCGATCAGCTTACAAGAGCTGGGGGTGCAATCCATTTCTCTGACTTGACATTTGAGGGTAGTTCTCATGGATTTAATGCATCATGGCTTCTATCAACAGCTTTTACACAGCTTGTTGTGAAAGGCTCATCCTTATGTCTGAGCAGTCATGACAGCTACTCCCTGCATGTGATGGCATGCTGAGTCATGTCTCTTCACAAAGAGAAGACAAAATGAGAATGAGAAAAGCAGTCCTGGAAAAACTGTACTGGGAAGTGAAATAAACTATATAATTACTGTCTTTAGGCATTATACAGCACAGTAGCCATCTCCATCATCGCTAAAATGTGAGTGACAAAAACCCGAGGGCAAACAGGCCCTAAATGAGCACCAAGATGACATTAGTTCACCCAAGTGCATCTCCCCAGTTTTGGAGAAACTCGTCTGCAGAAGTTCAGCAAAGTATACATTGGAAACAAAATCTAAGGAGGAGATTTTAGCAAGTCTGTCTGTGCGTTCTGTGAAAACACATCCTGTGAAATGCAGCAGGTGCCAAATCCTCCATCAAAGGAAGATTTCATGCACATGACAAGTTTCTTAGTGATGGTAGTTATAGGACTGAACTGTAGGCCTAAATTGCATTTCCGTTTACATATTAAAATTTGTAATGATTAATGATGATTTAGTCATCTGCCTGTTTAAATCAGTGTGCTTGTGTTTTTATTATAATTATGGATACTATATATCACTTTTATCAAAGCCTGTTTGTCAGCTAAACTTGTCAGCCTGTTGTTAACTATGCACCAAAACTATGGAATTCCCTACCCAAGGCTATAATAGACGCAAGCTCTGTGAACATTTTTAAATGGCAATTGAAAACGTATTTATTCAGCATTGCACAGCCTTTTACTAGTTGGTAGTATTGATCAATCACCTGTTGATGAATGGAAGGCAGTCAGAACTGTGATTGAATACATACAAATTATCTTGCTTCGGTACAATTGGGAAATCTCAGACTTTGCTCAGAAATGGACACACTTGTGTGATCTGAAGAAGTCACTGTGGGGCCGGGACAGCGAATATGCTCAGCTACGTTTGGATGGCAGACCGAGCAGAGCTCTGGCGCACCCAGGTGGTGACACAGTGTGACTGAGAAGACAGGTGTACCTGCAGGATTTGGTTGCTGCATAATAAGTGAAAAACAGCTCGCATGCTGCTATTTTCCTTTTATTTTGGAGTCGATAGACTCAGTTAAGCAGATGTATGCGATACATATTCATATAAAGATACTCATAAAAAAGCATGTATACTACAGGTTTATATCGCTTCTCTTTTGAGGACTTAACAATAACATCAAATCCTTATATCCTAACCCTAACCTCATTCTGACTTAAACCCTAAACACAAACTGATACTACCACTTCATACTTTCTTGGACACAGCAAAGATGCCCCAAAATGTAAAAGCACACACGCACACACACACACGCACACACATGCTTGTAGACACACACAGACAAACTGTAGCAGGTCATGTGCTTGGGTAGCAAAAAGCCCTGGCACTGTTCATTAATCACTATGTTGAGGTTTTGATGTCACAGCAGGAATGGAAATGCTGGTCTGACTCTCATAGATATACTATACTGCCTTCATCAGCTTCAACAAAGTCCAGAGCTGGGAGAAGTAACACTCAGGCATGAGCAAAGACTGGTCATCTGCAAAAATACTAATATGTTTGTACATCTTTGGAACATGTCACCCAGTGTCACTCATGTATGTTTTAATAGCTTTTGGGCAACAATGGGATCTTATGGCAACTTATTATTCTTTATTGGTAACATATACAACTGACTTATTTCAAACAATGACTTCTGGTCGATCTGTATTCACATAGCCCGGGAAAACCCTGACGAACTTCCGGCAAATTTGAGATTTGCTCTGCAAGTCACTTTCGGTTACACCTGAGAAGGGTCTGGTGCCAACCAGGCTAGTATTCACAGGGCCTGTGTAAACAAAGCATCAAGAAAGGATTGCAGAAGAATTATAATCTAAATTAGCAAGTGTATCTCCCCATCTCAACAGGTAAGACCTCATAGCTCATTGGTCAGAGTGGTGGGCTTACAGATGTTGTAGGTTTGATTGATATTTACTTAGGGCTTTTTGTAATTTTCCCAAGCTCCTGAGTGATCCGATCACAAGTGGTCATTCAGGACGCATTCGAGACACATTCGACTGACAGGTGAAAACACACGTACCTAGAGCTGTCCACTTGTGAAAAGATCATTCAAGATCAAGATCATAAAACCAGGTCGGAACGGGGCCTTAAATATTCTTAGTTTTTGCATAGGGATCATTCACATGAGAAATACAAGGGTCCTCATTCATCAAGTTTGTGAAAAATTGCGTAAAATATACCATGGAAATGATCCTGGTCGCCTGTCATGTGTGATTAATGAGCCATCCTCACTCTACCAGTCAGAGAGCAAATCATACATCAAATGCAGCTGTGGAATTAGAACCACGTGGAACCAATTCTTACATTTACATATGGCGCATGTGAAATTAGGCCTGCTTGGTGACTCCGGCTTGGCACAGCCACATTTGCATAGCTTACATACATGCAGGCTACCGCAGAGAACAGACAACCCAAGAAACAGGAAATTGCAGCGTGGAGTGTGGATGTTTCAGTGAAGGCACAGGGGAGTGTTATATAGCAATGTCCAACAAGTTTGATTAAAGGTTGTCATATAAGCACAATTGAGATGAAAAGTGATTTCAGCTACCAATTTTCTGTCTTGATCTACTAAGAAAATGTGTATTATACAAAGGAAAAAGAGAGACACTGAAATCAAACTTCAACAAACAATGCAAGTAAGCTGACTGACGGTCTCAAATAGACAAACTCTTTCCAACAGCTTTGCAACATTTTTGTCTACTTCTCTCTAGCCCAACCTCACTGCATTTACACCACTGGAGCCAGATGTTCTACCACAAGGAGGTGTACAGCATCCTAGCCAGTAATACTTGTATTCAGTACTTGAGAAACAACTATGTTTCCCAAGGATTTGGCAGGAGCAAATACACACCAAGCTCTCAAATTTGCCTCAGGGTTTATAGGAACACTTAATGGGAAAATATCATCAAGGATACTGGGAAATGTATAAGAACAAATAAGAATAAGAAAATCGTATTGCTGACTTTTGACATATGAACACTTTAAATGGTAAATAAAATGGTCACCTGACATTCTCGGATTGAGTGGCATTTTAATATCCAGTTAGTGACAACAAACATGTCTCACAAATAAACTAAGCAATCACTCCAACATTTTTTTTTTCAATTGAAAAAAACAAAAACTTCTTGCATTTATTTTGTCACACAGTAACAATTCTGACTCAGATTGCCTTCTTAAAACAGCAGTGCAAATATTCAGCAGTGGCCTGTGAGCTCCAGCTGATCTGTCCTGTGCTCTCAGTGTCTCCTGGCTGGCCCAACAGCTTCCTACACTGACGTGAGGTCAGTTCTGGTTTGAACCTGTTTTAGGTTTCAAGCCTTGCTCGGCTGTCAGGGCACGATGCAAGTTGCCTTTCGGAGGGCCAGGTAGCCTGTGACAACATCAGTGGGGAGGAGGCGGATGTAGGAGAACTCCTCAGAGGATGTGAAGCGTAGCTTTGTCTGAGGGTCTGTGTAGTTTGCCTGAGGAAAGACAAGAGAGAGAATACAGTGTGTGCTTTATACAATACTTACAAGGTATTTTGTTTATTGTACAATAACAATTTTTGCACAGTGATAACTCACAGGGAGTCCAGAAATGTCAGAGTATTTCTTGGGCGGCTTCAAGGAGGGAGGGGCATCAATGCTGTAGTCTGTGAACACAGAAAGGTCATAAATTAAACTACTGATTAAAAACTGTCCCAATATGGGCAGTTCTTCTAAAAGTGACATGGACTTATCAATACATATAAATGTAAGATTTGTTGCACACCTTAGACATTATTCATGAACTGAATATTTCATGTCTTGGGCATTAGAATACAGAAATAGAGCCTACTTGTTTAGAGATAAAACAAATAAAAACATGTACAGTACAGGCCAAAAGTTTGGACACACCTTCTCATTCAAATGAGTTTCCTTTTATTTTCATGACTATTTACATTGTAGATTCTCAATAAAGGCATCAAAACTATGAATGAACACATATGGAATTATGTACTTAACAAAAAAATGTGAAATAACTGAAAACATGTTTTATATTTTAGATTCTTCAAAGTAACCACCCTTTGCTTTTTTATTAATAAGGGAAAAAATTCCACTAATTAACCCTGACAAAGCACACCTGTGAAGTGAAAACCATTTCAGGTGACTACCTCATGAAACTCATTGAGAGAACACCAAGGGTTTGCAGAGTTATCAAAAAAATCAAAGGGTGGCTACTTTGAATAATCTAAAATATAAGACATGTTTTCAGTTATTTCACACTTTTTTGTTAAGTACATAATTCCATATGTGTTCATTCATAGTTTTGATGCCTTCAGTGAGAATCTACAATGTAAATAGTCATGAAAATAAAGAAACACATTGAATGAGAAGGTGTGTCCAAACTTTTGGCCTGTACTGTACATGTACCAGGTAAAAATAAGATTCAAAAACTCACAGTTGGGATCATTGAGCTTCCAGGGTAAAGTCCGCTCCAAAGCCAGAATCTGTTTGAGATTCTTCCAGGTCCTGTTCTTTTTACCTGCTGCTGCTCCACCAATCCCAGAATGCTGCCGAGATTAAGAGAGGAAAAAAGGGAGGCGGGGTGGAAATTGAGGGGAAAGCCACAGAAGCAGATCAACTTTAAACCCAGATGGATGCAGACACTCACCATAAATGTGGGGTCTTTGAACGGTGGAGGCTTTGCTGTGGACTCAGTGATGGCAATTGGTCCACAGTCAACTGTTCCCACGGCCTTCACCTCAGCCACCAACTCCACTGCTGTTATCTGATGAAGCATGAAAGACAAACACACATTTTAAGATACTTGTTTTGCATGTTTCCATGTAAACAAAGTGTAAACACAGTGTAACATTATTATCATAAAGTGTCCATGTAGCTGTTATGACACTGATACTTGTACTACATACCATATTTGTACTTCTTGCAGTTTTGTACACTGTGTGTTTGTGATGTATTGTTTATTTGGCTGCCTTTAGATCTGAAACAATTACTAGCAACAATTTTTATAATTGATCAGTCATTTAAGTCAGTTTTCAGGCCTCTTTGTTTCGATTTATCAAGAAACGTATCTGCAGATTATTCAATAATGAAAATATTTGCAACCCTTCTTGCATTGCATCTTACAGCTTTGCATTTTTCAAAAGTACAACTGAACAAACCCAGACCCTGTTTATTTTCTTATCAATTACGCTATTCTGAGCTCTGAGTAATGTTCAGTAATAACACTACAGGCAGACAGTGGAACAGATAACATTACTGTTCATCACCTGTGTCTGTATTGTTGGTGTCGCTGTCAGCTGGCCTTTCTTCTTCTTGCTGCTGCTGCTGCTGCTGCTGCTCCCGGTGGCCTGCTGAGCGGCAGAAACCGCCAGACCACCGGGACGTTTCTTCCCCCGGAGAGCGGCGGAGCTGGCGGCTGCCGGCTGAGCCCGGGCGGTTATAGGGATCTGAGACGCCATTTGTGGAGAGCAAAGTGGTTGCAATACGATGTGATGCACCTTTTGCTCTCGATACTTAGCACTAGCCGGCTAACATCCGGATACATCGCTTCACCCGGATATGAATTGTTTCACTTCTGGGAACAACTTTAGATACGTCAAAATAATAACGTAATTATTATTATTAATAATAATTTATAAATATGTTATATATAGGCCTAGTATATATTTTATCTTAATTTAAAATGTGTAACTACAAAAATACACATACGTTTTAGTGTCTGTAGTTAAATGTGAATGCAGTAAAACAAAACAAATATATATAACGTTATGGGCTTTATAGTTTTTATTTTTAATTTGCGTTGTTCAGATAACGTTACTTTGTACATATCATATGAGACCATATGTATTCAGAGAATATAATACAAAAGAGAGAGGGAGATTAAAAAGGAATCCTCCGCAGAAACAAAGCATAAACATATAAATAAAAAATAAATAAAGAACAATATATATATATCAATGTTAGCCTCCTTCTCACCAAGCAGCGAAATTAATGCCTTACACTTTCGAGATTTGTATTTATCAAAGCAGTCATTGTTTTTATTTCTCTTCCATGTGCAAATGCTGCAATTGTTCAAGATTTTCACAGTTTAGTACCTTAAATAGCACAGCCTGTTGATATGTTTCTAAAAATGTTGATGTTTCTGGGGGGGGTAGACAAGTCCATGTTGTTTCATGATCAACAATGTTCTTTTGTAAGATGGAAGAATTATATTTTTATGTTCTTTTATACTCATATCAAGGTAGCACTTAAGGATTTTAAATAAAAGACAAAACATGCAGAAATTATTTTCCTTGATCTTTTATTGTTATGATTATTACATCCGTATTTATGCAACCAATTAACCTAAGCTGCGCATATTTTGTGTGGGAGGAAACCGGAGAGGACCCGGAGTAAACCCACGCATACACAGAGAGAATATGCAATCTCTGCACAGAGCAAGAACCATAGACAGTCCTTCCTCTGTGCGGCTACAGCGCTCACCACTGTGCCACCGTGTAGCCCTCAGACTGAAACCATCTGTGAATACATAGCCGTTGTGTTGTGGAATTTAGAAGAAGAAGAAAGAAGACATGCTCTTAATGATCACTAAGGGCAAATTACATAAAGTGTGAGAGTAAAGAGTGACAGAAAATACCAGCAAATGGCCAAGTGGTGTAGACAGCCACGTATCTCCTCTTTTCACTTGCAGTTTCGCTGGAAGCAAGTATGGTGAACCTTCACAGTACACCATACTTCCCCATAGCATCTACCCACCCACCCTGTCCTCCCCTGCACAAGTGTCCCACCCAGCCAATTGGAGTGGATATCATACCTCACCACCCACTTACACACAAAAAAATAAACCTAACACTTGCTGGTATTTTATGACTGCAAATTCCACAACACAAGGTTAAATTAAGTCTATTTATCCACAGATGGTTGGAATCTGATTTAATTTTCACAAATGCATACTCATCTGTCTCTGCACCCAGATGTTGGTGTCCTGTCTGCTCCTTTGTGTCCTTCATCTGCCAGCGTCCCATGGACCTTGAAACTGTACAGACAGGTGTATTCAGGATTGCCCCAGTTGGTCTCGACTTGCAGCTTAACATGGTGGAAGACACCTTTTTTATGATCCTAAAAGACGTGAGGAATGAGCAGAGTGAGTTAGTTATGCAAAAACAGAGAGGATGGAAAATAAGCGATATAATGAGTACAATAAGGACAGACAAACTCTTTTGATATATATTAGCTTGTGGGTGAAATAAAGAAAATGCATTTGCATGTGTTTCATTGCATGTTGTAATACTCACAGGCAGTTTGAAAGTCTGTGATGAGTCCCCATCCTGATCATAAAGAAAGGTTCCAAGTAGGGTTCCTTCTTCATCAAAAGTCTTCATGCCCTGCAAGAGAGAAAAATAGAGATCCAGTTGAACACCTTGTTGTTCTCTATGTGATGTGTCAGTGAAATACACAGGACGTCTGCAGTGTAACAATGTTCAATTTTTGACTTACACAGACAGAAAACTCCTTGGGGGCGCTAGTAATGGTGCCAGTTGGGGACAGGTTCCTTGAAAAGTGATTCAGTGACACGTGGCTTATGGTGACTGGGTGGGACAGGGTGATGAATAAATGTCCACGCTCACCTGCAAAGGGCCAGCAGTGCCCTATAACCAGGGATGAGCCTCCCTGAGGAAAGAAAGAGTATAAAAAGAGAGTTTAGATGGTATGTTGTAATAGGCAATAAAACAATCACAAACATAATATCATACCACATAGCAATGTGATTTGTGTATGTAGTTCCTACCTTAATTACAGTCCCTGGGTTTGCACTTTTTAGCCACATAGGTATCCAGAGAAAACTCCAGCCTGCTTGTGCATGGTATGTTGTTGAGGAGAGATGAGATATAACACAGGCCCCTGCAGACAAAAACACAGAAAGTAAGAAAACAATTTTAAAACAAAAAAACTAAAATGTGCAAATTACAATCTGACAGATGAAAATGATAACGGTGATTTAGATGTTTCACCTTGCGACTCCAGAGCATAGTTGGGCAGTGTGTCCGCCACCGGTAGCAGGTAGTTTTCTAACCTCAGCTGCTTGTCCTGCAGCTTTCTTATTTGCTTTGCTAGCTCTTCACACGATACAGCCTGTAAGTGGGTGGAGATTCATTTAATGATGCATGCAATGTGTGATTCACATTTTGGTTGGGTGAAAAACTTTTTGGACTGCAATTGTGTTTACAGGTGCACAGAAAGAATGTAAGTAAGAGAGAAAGTCAAGCTGCTTTTATGGGTCATACCTTAGTCGTATTGGTAACGTAAGTTGAGACAGGAGATTCTGAGGGTCCAGAGTCCAGAAAGCTGCTGTTCAGAGTCGGTATCAAGTATGCCAATCCTTTTGGAGGGAGAAATAAAGTAAAGGAGAAACCAGTCAGGGATGTTTTATTCAAAAGATAGACACTCAAACTTACAAGCTGATGAACTAGATACAATTGTTTGTGGAAGGAGAGATTGCTTACCAAAACACAGGGGGACTAGGAAGAAGAGAATGCCAAAAATCTTGAACACAGTGGAGGCCCTGCTGTTGGTGTTTTGGATACTAAGTATGTTGCTGTTTTGGTTAGTGAATATGTCACTGTCTGTGTTTCTGTTCTTCTGTTTTTCTGTTCTGTAGCTGGTACTTAACTGAGAAGTGTTCCTATGATGTCTTCTGAAAATCCTGGATGAAAGGAGGATGAAAGGAAAATGAAGATGTATAATGAAGATCGTATGACATACCATACATATACAGCATGACTGTGGCATACACACACACACACAGACACACACACACACAAACTCCAGCTTACTTGCGCGTGGTTTCCTTGTAGCAAATAAAGGGTTCTCCCTCAACGTTGTAGTATCCTGTTGAATTCAACCGAGAGCTTTTTCGTGACGCGACTGTAAACGAAACAAGAGAGCAGAGGAGAGGGTCAGTCACTCACTGTAACAAGTTATGTCATACACTTTGAACTGTTAGTTTTCTAATTATAAGACTTCTACTATTAGAAGCAACTCAGTGCATGTCAATAGTATTATGTTTTTAAGCATCAGATACACAACAGCCAAATAACTGTCAGAGATGTGTTGATTAAACTTTACAGTCATTTTTGAGGTTGCAGTTTGTGTTGGATAAGCTTTTTAACCATCTACTCTTCTTTTTGTGAATATAGTCTTCAACATAGACATAGAAATAACTTAATGTCGCAAAGTTTTGGGATTGGATTTTTTGTCAAATTAGAAACTTTGCAGCTATAGTAGGAAATGTACAAAAGCCATGACTGGTTTACATTTTCTTGAAAAGTGTGTCAAACATTTTGTCCAGCCCCATTTATATTGGACAACATTATTAGAAACATCTCTCTCACACAGCTTGCATTATAAATCTCCCAAAGGTATGATTTATCACATCAGGCCTACATATCTGAATATTTTATAGCAGAAACCATATGAGGGATTTACCTTTACTCGGCATGTCTGTAGCGTCGTAGTCTTGAGTCTTGAGTCTCCTTCAGAAGGCTAGTTTTGCGTTGTGTTCACTGAGAAATCAGGTAGCCTAATGAAATGCAATCTATTAAGAATCCCTAGGCTAACTGTTGCGTTCCGCATTCTATTCGCGTCATAATGAACTGTAGAATGAATGAGCGTTGGACCGTTCTCTTCCAAGTGTAGAACGCGGCGCGCACACACACACACACACACACACACACACACGGGTAATCATTGTATTATATTACATAATTTAATATATTTAATTTGTTTAGGCAAACCCAAAAATATAAAAGGCTATAGCCTACATAAGGCATAATAATACATTAGAACGCTAAATAAAAACACAATGAATAGGAAAATTAAATCAAGAGAAACAACAGTTAGTATTTCTAAAACTAATTAATATTGATATTACTATAACCTGTAGGCTCAGCAGCTGATTGCCTTCTGTCAGTGGAGTGCTGCTGCCACCGTGTGTTTGATGGGAGGTTCTGCACCGCAGAAAGCAATCGGTGCAGACTCTTAGCGATCACATAATGGATGAACATTCACTGTGAAGACATTACTTTTTTAGCTCCGCAATGGACACAAATGATAAAGCTGCTGATTTGTGATCAGTTTTTTGCGACCAATTGTCATGAAAACGTGTGTCCTCTCTTTTTTTTTGGTAATCCTTAAAATGCAAACACACAGCTTTAGGCCTACTCTTTAGTGTCCATGAGTTGTTAGCAGTTTGAACCAAATAGTGATTTTCTGTTTAATCTGAATCTGAAACTGTTAGAGGCCTGAAGAGGTCAAACTATTATTAAGTACTTCACAAGAAAAAAGCAAAGCTCAGAGAAATGTCAGAAAAAGAGAACTCTAAAATTGAGTAGGCTAGCAACACGTTTTCTTTTTTCCTGTACCAATAATCATTTTGTGAGCCCTTATGTTCCTTGGATCCCCAGGTTATGAAGCACTGCCTTAGCACACTGTTTGGTCTATATGTTAGCATGGTCAAATAATTATAAAAAAGTCCTATTTTAATATAGCTATAAAAGCAAAGACACTTCCTTTGACCCAACCTGTGAAAGAGTGAAAGTGAGAAAAAACATTTCCTTCCAGTGATCTATAAAGTAGTTCAGGTAAAATTAAACAAGCTTACACTGTCAGCATTACTCTGCAGTCTATAGTGGCCCCTGGTAATCTGCTGGTTGATTAGAGCAGGATGCTATGCCTTGGGAGGTACATGGTTATAGTCTTGTCGTTCACAGTGTTTCGCACAAACACCTTTGAGGGGAAAGTGCCTCTAGCATATCCATCGGTCTACGCTGGCCCACCAGGGAAGGACCTGTCAGCATCCAGACATCTCCACACAAAAAAATATCTACATCAAAATTCAACACAGTGCCCTCAGAGCTGCTGCAGAGACCTTGATGAACTGAGGGATGCTAGTGTAATACTGTGAATGTATATTTGAGACACACACAGAGAAGCCTTACTGCTTCTTTGCTGTCCTTGTCCTGTCTTATACAGTAAATAGAGGACCACACTCGCAGGGGAAATGCTGATTCAGAGGAAGGTCTTTCCAAATGTCTCATTCATTTTTCAGTGCTGGCACACTGCTGCTGCCAGCTACATGAATAAAGTATATCTAGAGACTCTGCACAGGCTCAGTTGCAAACAGATATGAATGTTTCATGGGTGAAGTTAAACTATGAGCTATAACTGTGAGGCATTGGACCCCCCACACCCCTTTCCTGAACACACCCCTTTCTGTGTCAGGCCAACAGCAGGTCGGAGCAGCATGCTGGAACCAGCAACATCAAAGTCAAAGATTTTGCACCAGCTGTACTCAAGCTTACAGTCTAAACACACCTGGGTGATACCCAGAGCTCCTCTGTCAAACAAGGGAAACTGTTGTGTAATTGCTCAGCTGCCTGCGATGCTCTCAAAACCATCATGTTGCTACTAATAGCCATAGAAAAGGCATTTTCATGGTGAAGTTGATTTTCAAGTTGACACGCACACACACATATGCATGCTGCTAGGGATGCAATTTAAAATGAGATTATGTGCGTGTTGGTGGGGTTTTCTGCTCCAGTGACTCTGTGTGGTATGCAAGCCAAACATGTAAGCCACAGCCTGAAGCACAACTTATTGATCTGTGTCAGCAGGCCATTGACTGGTTCTGGATATGTGTCAATATTTGTAATGGGGATGGATAGCTCTCACGTGTGTGTGCATATACAGTTGGCAGAGCCTACATAGTTTAAGGACATTTGTATGTGTGTAAAGAATAGGCTACTGTATGAGTGTGTGTGGTGAATAAAAGAGCATTTACACAAGAACAAGTGTGCTTTCAGCTGATATGCAAACTATATATTTCAAAGAGTTATCATAGCTGAGCCCGTCTGATCTTTTTCAGTTTATCTGTCTGCTATACAAAGGATGTGGACAATATTTATTTCTAAAGGATAACAGAAATTGAATTGCTTTATTAAATTAAAGCCTTCATGGCTTTGAAGTAGCTTTGCTGCATCCCAAAAGTAGCTGACAGTAGGTTTACTATTTCAAGTGAAAGTTATAATCACAGACAATAAAAACCCAGAGGTTGTGATAACCTTTTGCAGATGTATAATGACTAATACAAGATGGCAAGCTTGTTAGGGGAGAATGCAAATAGACTGTGTGTATCACATATTTAATCACTGACTGGGCTGAATCTCACTTTCGGAATCCATTCTGCATGACCTGACCTAGAAGTGCAGCTGTTTTGCGATTCACATTTCATCAAGTCGAGGCAGTGTTTTCTGTCTGTGCAGGTAGAACGTTGAGTCATAAAAATGAGACACGGCTCCTCTCTGACTTCATTATTTGCAACAGAAGTTTGGCAGCAATGCTGACACAAACCAATTTGCGTGCGTAACTCTGAAAAGTGGACTGACACCATATCTTGCACATTCTATGCTGGCCACCGTGAATCTTTCACAGAATTACACCCGGGAATGTATTGCCAATCAGAAACACAATTGACAATTGTCTATGGGAGTGCGGGGGTGGAGGGTGAGGAAGAGTTCTTAAAGGGACAATCTATGTATGGTTTGCTGATTGATCTACACTCCCTAAATAAATAAATAAAAACACAATTGACCATCACTGTGAGTGAGTCAATGGGTCAATAGGCCTGAATTGGTATCAACTGAAGAAAATGAACTCACTGAGTCAGGCAGCTAGCACTGTCTGGTACCGCCAATGGTCTGAGCACTCCCGAGTGCTTCTCTTATTCTGGTAATAAATTGTGAAGAAAAAAAGGTTATGCCTGCAGTCAAGACATTTAAACACTCCCCTGATGGAACAGGTAATAGTGAGCAATACTATTGACACATTATTTATAGCATCTTGTAACTGAGAGTATCCCATTTGCCATAAACAGCTCCCCTGTTCCTTGTGGTGGAAAAGAGGAGTCAATTTTCTTTTTCTCTACTTTTCCTGTCCAATGTTTCTCCTCAATATATAACAATATATGACTCTTAGCTGCATAAGGTCTTATTGGATTGGTGGAATGTTTGCAAGTAGTGCTCCATAAAATATGTGAAAGTTATGGCCCTCTGTCATAATGACCTATTGAACTTCCCATCCGTCCCATCAGTGATTTGTGGTTTATGTGTACTTCAACATATTTAACAGAAACTCAAACAAAAAGGCTTTGTGGAACATGTGGGTGTCTTCCTGTTGTACAGATGCTGCAACAGTCAAATTATATATATATTTGTTTATCAGTTTTTTATTCAGGTATGAAACCTGATCAGGATAGAGATGCTTCAGGATGAATGTGTGTTTTTTTCCGGTGAGGAGTTGCAGTGCCCTCATTTGCATGGCTTGTACAAAAATGAATATCAAAAATTGTTTAACACATACAGGAGAAGGTTGAGGTGCTTGTATTTCACAAAAGT
The DNA here is from genome assembly GCF_010015445.1 of Perca fluviatilis. Taxonomy (NCBI): domain Eukaryota; kingdom Metazoa; phylum Chordata; class Actinopteri; order Perciformes; family Percidae; genus Perca; species Perca fluviatilis. The sequence goes on from NC_053118.1 coordinate 20,903,535, forward strand.
TGGTGTGCTACCACTTGATTATAAATCACTCTGTTTACTCATGCAGTTCACCTTACTCTTAAACAAAACTCAGGCAACATCATTCTCATTTTGTACAATTTGTCAATTTTGATTAACCAAACAATGTATACATTAATATATCTGTTGTTAAATCCAAATGTGTCTAGCCAATATCACTGGCAAAGACTAGATGCCGTACATATCCACCTTGATGGACGGTACAGCAAGCATTTGGATGCAGTTGTAACATTTTTTGGACTGAAAAAGAGGATGGGATCAGATATAGTAGGCTATTTCTTCCGGGGTGAGGTAGTATAGGGAGGGATGAGCACTGATGCTGCTGCCTCTGTTTGCTCCGCACATCAGCAGCGGATCTTCTCTCAGTCAGGCAGCCTCAGGCCAGGCAGAGGCAGCGCGTCCGCCCGGAGAGAGAGAGAGAGAGAGAGAGAGAGAGCGAGAGACCCCACTGCATAGCGTTACTCCCGGATTAACCACAATCACATTCACGGCCTTTTTAAATTGATGTCTCCTCTTATACCGCCTTTTGACACTGGACGGTGCTCTTGTATCCGCATTCAACGCGAGGAACGCCTCATCCCCGGCTTGGTTTTTGAGGTTTGTCTCGACGACACGGAGAGGACCACACTCCCCCCATCGTTAGCTCGCTAAGCTAGCTAGCCCGCTAACTTAGCTGTGATACTTTGTACCGTATCGGCGTCAGTTTTCTGCCTCGTAGCTAGCCTGCGGTCTCTTGCGCCACAGCGGTGGATTGAGGTGCCCTGTCACTGTAGGTAAGCGAACAATATATGTGAAAAACATTGCATCGTATTGTTTTTTTCCCAGCCACACTGTCAACGCAGGCTTGTTTCTGGGCTATGAGCCACTAACGTTATCTAGTAGCAGACTGGCGCTATGGCAGAGTGGTTCTTGTTGACAGAAGCAGCCAAGCAACGGGGATGTGATGCGACTCACCGTTAAACACACATTTATACTTTACTTCGCAGCTAATTAGCCGATAATTGCTCTTCCTCAACAAGCCTGAAGTATGCTAAATGAAAGAATGCCTGGTTAGTTGATAATATCGATGCTCATAAATACTTTTTAGCCATCTTATGTTAGCGTTTACTCTTGACTGTCGAGTTGTCGTGAATGGGCCACTGCCAGGTTAATGTTATCTCACACTTGCCGCATTTGACTGCAGCGAGTTTTCCTAACGGTCTATTCAAATGACTGGACAGATAGCCTGCCTTAACGCCCAATAATAATACCCATACAAAAAGATTAAAAAGCATCATCAGCATAAAAAGCGTGTTTAAAGTTGAGAATAATGGTTACTATATGGACTGTATATGTACTCTTCCTGGTAGACGTTTTCTCATTTATCTCTGAACATTTCTGATCTTCAGTGTTGCATCACAACCTGGAAAGATGAGCTGTGCACCCGGAATTTAACCCCTGCGTGGTGCTTGCTGTGTCTCCTGTGTCCTGATAGAGGTCAGATTATTTAGTTTAGGCAGATACATATAGGAGGAAAATAACTAGTGGCCAGATTGAACTGCTTCCCTTAATGTTGGGCTGCATATTTTGAGGCCCCTCCTCTGTTGAACAGAGGTTAATCACATTTCATGTAATTCAATCACTGAGAGACCTTTTTATTGGGTTCGGTTGAAGCATGTGGGGCCTGTTGTGTTTAAAAGAGAGACTCATTGAATGAATGAAAGAGGAGAGAATGAGCGTGCACTAGTGAGCATGCATTAACAATGCTGTAATTATCTCAAGAGATAAGAAAATGGATTCACTATCAATCCTGCAAGAGTCTGCAGTTGCGGAGCAGATGAAGCTAGGATTGACAGGGAACCGATTAAATTAATCTGTCATGTTCCTTAAATGGAAGGAAAAGAGGAGCATGTATTATTTATCCACAGTATGTGTGTGGCATTGCCTGTACGTGTGCAGCAGGATTATATGCTGTGTAGCTGGAGGGAATCTGCTGTAGCCTTGTGCTACCTGTAGCATTGGTCCCGTGGTGCCTGAACATGAGCTGATTGCTTTGATCATGTTTTGAACAGGAATATCTGTGTGATACAGCTAAACTACGTAAAAGAAGCACTGACTTGACCATGTAGTTCAACATCGTCAAATATAGTGTTTGTTGCCTTGAATTGTATATAGTACATGTAAATGCACAGGATTTTTTACTGATTTGAGTTGTAGGCTGTGTGTCATGTTCAGGGCCTTGCCTCCGAGCTGTATATCTGAACTCAGCCCTGTGTTAAGGCATGACTGTCCAGCATTGAAAGGAAATGAATCATGTTCCTCATTTCAAGGCCATGGAGTCGGCATGATGCGTTTCCTGCCCTGTGTGTGTGTTGACTGTGTTGAAGCCTCAGCAGATGTGCCTGCTTTCTGTATGTGTCCTACTCTCCTATACTTTATAAGGCGGATATGAGAGTCATGCAAATTGGGAACATTTGGCCAATCTTCGGGACATAGATTCAGTTAGAGGCGAGTATTTGGATTGCGATAAAATTAGGTTCTGTGTCTAAGAAAAAAATGACATCATGAGGGCCCTCAACATGTATAAGGATACAAATCTGTGCGTATAGGTACGTCATTGTGGTTTTAGCTCATTTAGAGGGTACATGTAAGTATAAGGTTGTGTGTGTTTCCACTGTGTAATGGTAATACAGGTGGTAATAATCATGATATTAGTATGCTTTAGAATGTAATTAGTTTAATATGTACAAAACTCCCAATTATAAAGCAGGTGCACAAATGCAACCGAGTTATTTTACATTTTTCTGTTTGAAATCATGGTCCGAAATTTGTAGTCCTTAGTTTTTTCCTGGATTTTACTGCTATTAAAGAGTATTAAATTGAAAGTGCAAGATGTTAAAGTGAAAATCTCTGCTATCCACTTTGTTTGTGTGTATTGGTATTTGTGAGTTTATGTGCCTGTCATAGAGGGTGGCTATGGTGCATTTATTGCTCTGAGCTGGTCTGGAACAATAGCTCTATTCTGGCCCATGTCTCCGGAGGGAGGCAGCAGCATTCGGCGTTCCCGACACTCTGTGTGCCAGCAAGGCTTGGTTTGGGATTGGGTTTCCACAGCCACCTGGAGCTCAGAGCACAGGAATGCCATTGTTCCTCCTTCCAGACTATGGCCGGATCAGACACACAAACACACAAACACACACACACACACACACACACACACACACACACACACACACACACACACACACACACACACACACACACACACACACACATGTACACACTTTCAGCACACAACATGCAAGAGGAGCTCATACCAGCCTGCCTGTCCCCCAAAACTTAGGTCACCCTGCTTTGTTACGTTGTCATTGCTTACATATAAAGACAGTGAAACATCAATTCTCTGCCTGCACGCACAGCCACAGAGACTTGACATTACGTCTGAGTGCAAAGCACAGAAAATATCTGTGAGCTTAATTTATTGTAGTTCCACTTTTTGTTCTGTTGTTTTGGCTGTCTGATAATCTTCAACCTGCTGGTATCGTCGGTATCGGCGAGTTATAATGCAAGTGTATGCACCGATCCGATACCACGTTATTTAGCCCAGAAATAAAATCTAGTTTAAAGTAGTTTATGTTATTTTTTCATTATGACTGGCTGTCAAACTGGATAATAAATAATAATAACAAATAACTACGGCTTTGCTATAAATTGAATTTTGATTGTGCTTTCAATTTTACCTCTTAACGATCACAAAAACAATGTGATCGGTAAAAAAGAGTTTTTTCCACATTACATTTTGCCAGTAAACTCTTATTTTGTCTCGTGTTCTGAAGGGGAAGGTTAAAACGTTCAATGGGAAATGTATTAAGGGAAATTTCACAGTTCAAGGTGTTTTCAGTGTAGATTTTAAAACTGTTTCACTGTTTTTTTAAGTTCAATAAATGCAACATCTTTCCAAAAGTTAATGAGTCAATTGTGATTACAATATTGACCAAAATAATTGTGATTATGATTTTTGTTCCCATAATCAAGCACTATCCTACTGTGCGTCCCAGACTTGAGAAGCTGTGACATAGAAATTCAATTTAAATGTATTAATATGGATAACTATTGTCATAGAGAGACTAGAGCAAGCGTAGCGACACTTCGTCTGTTATCTGTTCTAGCCGATGAAAAAAAAGATTTGTTTACTTCAAAGTTGTCTTTTTAATAAATCCTCCTCTCGCAAGAAAACATCACACAAACATCAGCTGTCAGTAAGACATCTTATTACTGACTGGGGTTTGTTTACAGGGTTTTGTTTTTAATAATGTTGTCTGATCACAGCACTCATCAGACAGACTTATCTCTACACTTTGCATCATTGGTTTTAGCAATGTGGCAGTACAAAAATCCTATTTGCTTCTGACAGATATTACCTCTTTTATGTGTACCTTGACATTTGAGGGTGTTTATTAGCCTTTATTAGAGAGGAGAGGAGAAACCGTGGGAATAGAAAGATAGGGGATGACATGCAAGAAAGGTGCTGTGATTGCTTTATATTCGTTGGACCAATTCATATTGTAATTGAAAAAGTGAACGTGGATGTGCTACCTGTTTATCCTGCCTTTGGTAAGATTAGATTTGACTTTTTTTACACGGAACTGGCAGCCTAGATTTAGTGTAGACCTTCCAGAAACTCACTCCGGATGTTGATAGCTAGTTCAGCTGGATCAGATAGCAGAGACCTAAATGGTAGAGAGAGAGAGAGAGAGAGAGAAAAAAAAAAAAAAAAAGAAAAAAAAAAAAAAAAAAAAAAAAAAAAAAAAAAAGAGAAAGAGAGAGAGAGAAAAAAAAAAAAAAAAAAAAAAAAAAAAAGAGAGAGAGAGAGAGAGAGAGAGAGATCAGCATTCTCATGCCTCTTGGGTTTGTAGGCAGGCAATTTCAGTTGTGTGTGTGTGTGCGTGCGTGCACATGTGTTTGCCTGTGCGTGTGTGTCCTCTGGCTTTGCAGCGGGTCACATTAGGGATAGAGTTGCACAGAAGTGGGTCAGCCAGTGCCACCAGGGAGTCTTGCCAGCTCCCTGCTCCCTCTCAGGCTGGAACCAACTAAAGACCATCAAAAAACACATGAACCTTAGTTGTGTGCATGTGTGTTCAGTGTAGGTGTATGCACTGTTTGTTGGTATTTATTGTTGGTGTGCGTGTTTATACACAGAGTGATCTTTGCTGTTCTCATCCATTGAGATAACATGCCCCCGCCTTGTTCACTGTACTTTGACTCCTTATAAACAGCTTTGCTGGAAATACTGTAAAGCTGTGCAGGCAAAAAGAGCAGCGAACCTAAGCTATTGCGCAGTATGTTTCGACTGCATATTGGGCCTCTACAGATGATTCCGAGCCTGTCACACTTAGTGTGTCTCAGCTGGATGGACACAGTGTTTCTGCTGGCATAATGATAAGAAAATAGGATTTAGCCCAGTATTCAGCAGAGGTTTATTTCATCTCCTAGATGCAGTCTTATGTTTTCTGTATTGGTTCTCCTCTGACAAGGAATTAGTAATCTATTTCTGTTCTCAGTTTGCTTGCCTATGCCCCTGCATTGTTGAATTGAGGTGACATCATGAAGTAATAAGTATACAGCTGCATGCTGCCTGCATTATATATGCACAATAATGGCACAGATCATACTTATCTTCCATCCAATACAAATAAAGCTGCTGCGCCAAATGAAGTTTGTTGGATAGCGTCGGAAAGCACTTTTCTAACATTGACGATGTCTTTTAGGCATAGTCTGTGCCCACTTTCTGCCGCCGCTGGCCAGGTGTGCTTATGTGTGAAAATGGGCAGGGTTCCAAGTGGTATTATTTACACGGCCTCTTCCTCCACAGTATTGACCACTCACAATAAATAGCTTTCTGGGAAGAACTCAAATCTCTGATGCATGATTGTGGAGTGGAATACATAAATATTTTGAAGAAGTGAGTCTCAACTTGTAAGTGATCTGCATTCCAGCAAATGAATGATGACTTCCTAGCAAGAAAATGTGACATGCTTCTTGTTGTCATTGAGGACAGGGTAGAAACGTTATAAGCATGTAGAATGATTAACACACATGAGGCAAAGAATTTGCAGGATATCCTATGTAGGAGCTTTTTGTATTACTGTTTAAAGTGGCTACAAGAAGTATTTTTAACATACAATTGGATTAAATGGCATACACCTTAAATGTGTAAGGTGAAATGGCTTGCTCTTAGTGATGAACCCATAGAGAATAATCAGACGACGCATATGCAGTTCCCTTCAGCTCTACAGAGTTTTATCACTTCCTTCATCTTATTGTTTTGCTTTTATCAGATGCTGCTGTTTTTCTGGTTCATACATTATTCTCAAACCGCTCTAAAATCTGACTACACTACCTGCCCAGAACCGAATAACCCAAAAAGTTAAAGACTAAAAGGAGTATGAATATTGGACTTAGATTCACCAGGGGGGCCAAAAACATAGTCTGGCTTATAGGGCTGGGACAGTATGCTTTTGTCCCGATTCAATTCTTTTGCGATACATGGGTGCCGATTCGATTTGTATTGCGATTCTAGAAGTACTGTGATTCAATAGTATTGAGTATTGTGATTTTCTTTTCCTTCTTTAACAAAAACAAAAGTTGAATAATACACTTCTAGAGACAATATATCATGAGACATATCTAACTAATTGTTTTCTAAAATAATGCACATCACGACATCATCGATCATTGACAACATTTATTTCATTTGAAAAGAAGTACATATTCTGCTTTCGCTCTGATATAATGTAGTCGCTGTTGGCGTTACCGTAAAAACAAAAAAATATTTAGGTCAATCATTGGTAAAAACAATAAAATAAAAAATATCGATTCTGTGGAAAAGAATCAACATGTCAGGCATTCTCCTCCCCTTCGGCTGTTTTCGCTTTCTATTTTTCAAAGGCACTGTCCGTGAATCTGGAGCTTAGCACCACACAAGAAGATTGTGATTGGTTTAAAGAAATGCAAATACATTTTTTTTCTTTTGATCCCTGAATGATAAGCAGTGTAGCCAGAACATCACAGGTCTGGTTACGCGACACTACCAGAAACATGACTAGAAATATACATTTAAAAGTAATATGTAAATTTTGTGTTCACAGCTTTCCCCCAAGTGGCCAAAAAAAACAGTTACTGCAGATCAAAACCCAATCTGTGATCAGCAAGGAATTGCCTATCCCGATGGCGTGGATCAGTTAACTACACAAATCAAAAAGATGAGAGGCAGCTGGAATACTGTGGCTGGGGACAATGTGAAAAGAAAGTTAGTTAGTTTGTGGCACATGAAAATAATGAGTGGGTGAGTAGAATGCAGGCTGGGATATGTTAGAAAAGACTAAATAGATTTTCAATGTGTACAGGACATGCATGTCAATGTTGAACCCTACTTTCGTTTGCGTCATTAGTATAATATCCAATCCTATTTTTCTTTAACACCTTTCAATGCAACTTTGTGAGCTTGAACAAAATCCAATTGGATTTGCAATTGATTTGTTGTTGCAAGCCCAGGTGGCTTTGACTTGAGTACTTGGTTGACTTCATAAACAGATCCTGTGCTTGGATAGTACAAAGCTTTAAGATGTACATGGAACACCTGAACAGAGTGAAATAATAAGGACTCAGGACAGTTCAGCCTTGTAGCATTGAGTAACTCTTATACACTGGGTTTAGCTTAGCTCCAACAATTCCCCTCTTTTTAAGAGTATGCTGTTCATGCGTCCGTATGTTGCACACAGCATCTGTTTTACTCTTGAGATATGACCCGACAGGAAAAGACCTAATTTCCTTGGCGACAAGGCCTGCTCCTTGCCCATCCCCCCACCTCACACCCGCCATAGGAGGAAGTGGAATATTTCTAAATTCTGCTGACTCAGGGAGAAACGGTTGTGTGACACATACTTACACACACGTCTCTCCTCACTCCAACCTGGAATGATTGTTTGTGTGCCTTCTCAATGTGTTTGACATTGTTTGTTTGTGAGTGTATGTTGGCTTCTCCATCCAGCGGGTATGCCTGTTTGTTTTGTAAGACTTGAATGATGTCATGGAAATTTAAATCTCAAAAAGAAGAGTACTTTATGCTGTAAATTAAAGAAAGGGTATTTTCAGTGGAAGGTAGGCACAGTTCAGTTGCACGTGGGATGAACTCCAGTTCTAAAGCCAGTGCCTTGGTCAAGGACAATAGCAGGAGTACTACCTGCTGTAGCATGCCTGTCAGCCCAGGGTTCAAACGCAGGACCTTCTTGCTGTGGCCACTGTTGAACACTGAGTCACTGAGCCAACCATATCCACAGAGCTGCTTAATCAAGAAAGCCCAGAGAGGATTTATAGAGATTTACCACTCCATTTTCACTGCTTTCATCCTAAAGAAGAGAACCCTGTTTGTACCTGGATGACAGTTGTTAAGTGGTCTTTGTTCACAGTGCTTTTAGATGGAGGCCTTACTACTAAAAGCAATGCACCGCAAAGAAAGACCTTGTTGTGGAAAAAGTCAGTTGTTTTGCGTGATGCTGATTCACATAGAAATGTCCCTGATTAAGATTTTTAAGACAAACCCATGATCCACTGCTGGACGAAACGAGTTTAGTATACCCAGTCTGGGTATAGGAAGAGGTGAATGGATTTTGAGAGTCATAGAACAAAATGCCAACAGATGACCGGTGGATGACCAACAAGTGCACACAAAATTACAATGGTGTGTTATAGTAAGCTAAAGTATAATGTTGCTGCTGAAATCAAGATGACAAATTGCTATGTTGGTTTAGTATAGTGTAAGACATCTCTACTTCTTGTTTCTATGTCGTCAGTCTTGGGGAATATGTACCATGAGGCCATATCAATGTGTCTACTAGGGCTGCACGATTATGGCCAAAATGATAATCACGATTATTTTGATCAATATTGAGATCACGATTAATTATCACGATTATTTGTTGATTTTAGCCAAAACTAATTTTATTGTCACATAATTCTATAATTATAACTGCTTTTACATCCATATTGTGCTACATTCCTACTAATACATCCATATTGTGCTACATTCCTCCTTTATTGAAGGATACTGTGAAGGAGTATGCCATTTCAGCTGTTGTGCGACCGCTTTCCACACGTGCAGGTTTGCCGTGAAAGATACAGGCAACGCAATTTTCTGTTCACGTTAACGGCGCATGTGGTGCCTGGTATCTACCAGACGAAATAGCTACACGGATTTCTGTGGCTCATTACACTGCCACTTACATGTCTGCGTCGCGCTCTGATGCTCCGAAACCCACGTTAGAGGCAACATAAACATCACTGAATGTCACGCTAGTAAACACTAATAACACGTTACACAGCAGCTAACGTTAGCCTACCGTTAGCCACAGTGGTAACTGGATTAAACACGGCTAAAATACTGACTGCTAAACAGTGTAGTGTGTCTGTATTTCACTGTAGGATTCCAACAGCGGGATGTCCAACAGTCTGCTGCTAAAGCTATGAGCTAAAAGACACAAACTAGCACTGGTCACTGCTGTTGTCTGAAAAACAACACAGACGGGACAAAACGTTGCGTTTACTGGTAAACTGGTAAACATCGTGACCGGCTTATGATGACCGACTGCTACCTGTTGTGGAATTTTCCTCACGTTACTCTGTCCTCTGTGACTGTCTACATCTAGAAACTAAGCTGCGCGGTGCAGGCAGGGAACAGCTCTGATTGGCTCATGGATTGGCTTTGCAAAAACTGTTCTATGAAAGGAATGACGCATTTTAAATATCGCTCGATCACGCAAATTTGATCGTGGGAAGCCAAAATCGTGATCGTGATTAAAATTTGATTAATTGTGCAGCCCTAGTGTCTACCATCAGGGATTTTGCCATAACGTTGATAGTTTGGTATCCATCCATCTGGGTGTATTAGGCCATTGTTGGCTGTGTTGCATATCTAACTTTTTTTGTTATTAAACTTTTTATTTAAAAGATAGTTAAGTTATACATGTTGCTCTTAAGTCTGTATACATGCCATTGATCAACCTCGATACCGGTTCTGGACTGGTATGGAATTTAAGATTCCAAAAAATAAGAAGTGGTAGTGATAACTACAAGAATAAAAATAGAATAAATAAAATAGGTAAAAATACAGCAGTAAGTAAAATAGACAATAACGGCTGTAAAATTAATACATTTGTCTGCTCCATATGTACCTTTTCTCATTCATAAACTTTTCCTGCAAATAATATCCTATAGTGGGGTGACAATAACTGCGATGGCAAATCAATAATACAAATGATAATAATTATAGATAAAGTAGAATAGTTTGCTGTATACATGTATAACTCTCTATTTGCTGAAACAAAGAATGAAAACTGAACCAGATGAGTGGAGTCAAAAACTAGGGGGATTTAACACATTACCCAGAATCTTGCACCAACTTTTATATGATTTTTGAATCAATGTGATGTATTACTTTGATTTGTCAGTTACTTCATTTGCTTTATTAGCCTAAACCAGACATGCATGTGTGGTTATCTTGTCCCTAAACAGTTTCTCAGTTGATCTTCCAGGAAAATTACTTTATCATGATGTAGTAAGAAGTAGAGTAAAAACAAAAGGCAACAAACATGCTTAAAAATTATGTGTATTTTTGTCACTTCACTCAAAACAGTAAATTTTCTCGTTCAGAAATCTGGTCGGCCTTGTAAATAAGAGCTCTTTGATTTGATCTCACCCTACTAAAGATCTTGTTCTGTAGATTAGCAGTGAGTTAGTTCATGTAGCTTTGTGTAATTTGGGACTGTGAACCCAAACACATTGTTTTTCACAAAAAGAAGAAATCTGAAGTGTGACTACACTGTCAAAGCTGGACTCTCAAGGTTGTTTAGATCATTCAATGTTGCAAACATAACCGTAGGCAAAATGTGTGTCCCAAAGAGGAAAGTATCTCTAACTTTTGGATATAGAGAAAATAAGAGAACTAGAGGAGGGCAGAAAGGACAGACCCCTGCTGTGGCAGCTCTGGGCTCTGTACTAGTTGTGTGACAGCCCCGGGCTCACTCTGATTAAGGTACAGCACTCCCCTCTGGGCCCGCATACACACAACCATCCATCTCTACCTCTTATCTCCTACCAGGCCACTACTCTTGAGTGTCTGTTTGCATGTGTGTGGGTCTGTGTGTTTGTGTGTCTTTGGACTCTTTGAGTGGAGTTGTTCTGGCCTGGTCACACTGATAGCCATATCAGTAGTTACTCCTAGCTGATGGACTGCAGAACAACAGGCCCATTGTTTTTCTGAGTGTGTGTGCGTGCGCGGGTATGCTAAGCCATTAGAAATTGCATTTCTACGAGCCACGTGTGTGTGTGTGTGTGTGTGTGTGTGTGTGTGTGTGTGTGTGTGTGTGTGTGTGTGTGTGTGTGTGTGTGTGTGTGTGTGTGTGTGTGTGTGTGTGTGTGTGTGTGTGTGTGTGTGTGTGTGTGTGTGTGTGTGTGTGTGTGTGTGTCATAATCTGCCAGTGGCTGGGATGTGGGTCAGTGTGGCTGCAGCTCTGCGGGTTGGACAGCAGCAGGATACTGCCTCTGTACTTACTGTAGGGGGACTAGTCCGGGTAAAAACATGTTTCACAAAAATGCAAAGTAAAGCAGGCCAACCTGCGCTTATGATTTAGTAATTTAATTTTAGCCTTTTTTTCCTGTGTGCTTAGATGTGTTCAAACATATCGAAAAGTATGTGTGCAGCTAGCCTTATTAGAAAAGTATCGACAGGGGCATAGTGATAGGAATTCAGGATTCAAATCTGTTACTTAATATACTAAGATTGGAAAAGGGATTGCCAGATTAGTCATAGTGGATTTCACCTGCAGTCATAAACTCAAAGTTATTGCTGAACGTTTGGAACAATGAAAGCTTATTGAAGGTTATGTAGTGTAACTAGAAGTGTGCGTGCGTGCGTGCGTGCGTGCGTGGGTAGGGGCTATTCACCTCATGATGGAGCTGCTTAAATGAAATGTTGATAGCGTTAGCCAGGTTAGCTGTGCGTTTGTGTTAGAGGTGTGAATCTATACTGATCTCCCGATTCGATTATGATTATTATGTCTTCGATTCGATATCACGATGCGTCAAATACATTTTTCTATTAAAGCCATGTAGGATATTTAATTCATAGCTTTTCAAGCTTTAAAAACCAAACATTCTGCAGTGCTCTAATACTAAATAAACTGTATACATAAAACTACAGCACTGAGCACATGGCACTTCCTGAATGTGCAAAACATTACAGAATATGTAAACAGAAATGTTGTTAGGCATACATTAAATTGTAAACAGAAATAATCGATTATGAGCTGGCCGATTATCGATGCAGCATCGTCCATGTCCACGATTAGATGCATCGATTATTTGATTAATTTCAGTTCTAGTTCATGTGCATATGTGGAGTTGTATGTGTTGGCTATATTTAGAACTTTGTCCAGTGATTGATTGTGTATTTTGCTACAGACAATACTATAGGCTATTTAGTGTCAATTTTTTGACATACAGTCTCATAGATCAAAAAGTGGACCAGTAGTGTTAAATAGCAGGATTAATGAGGACGGAGCGTGTAAATGATGGCACTGACAGACAGAACTGTTTTGAACAGTGAAATGTAATTCTCTCCTGTGAAAGAACAACATATTTGCTTTTTGTTGAAGGCTGATGACGTAGATATTGTGTATGTAACACTTGGGAGTGACTCGGCACACTCGGTATGCCAGTTCTATTATATTGGGTCTCCAGATGTCTGCTGCACATGTATCATGTCATCCTAATTTTGGGCATACTGAAGTTGCATTACATTAAACGCACTTTGCTTTTTATGAAGTGCTACATGGAAAATAAAGTTGAATGTTCTTGCTGTGTATGCAGCTAAAAAAACTGCTTCTGTTCTAAGGATATTGTGTTAATCCCACATTTTGCCACCAGGAGAGGAGGAGATTGCGTGCTGTGTAGAATTGCTAGGAAGTTTGTCCTGGATTGGGAATGTTGTCGGGAGCGTTTGAGCCCGCAGCTGGGGGCATGCACGCTCTTAAGCTTGATCTTGTTAACACGGCTGCTGGCCAGAGCAGGGACATCAGGGAGAACCAAGAACCAATCAGAAGCCTCCAGATGTTACGAAGACACACCGAGATAAATGGGAAAGTTCTGGCTCTGTAAACAGGAAGCAGATCTCTCTCTTTCTCTCTGTGACTCTCTCCTTTTATCTCTCCTTTTCTATTCGTCCCTTGGTCTCTCTTTCTTCCTCTACCTACCCGGCCTCACTCTGCATAAGTATAAGTAAGTATATCTAGAAAAGGACAGGCCCCCAGCTCCCACAGCATGTCGTTATTATGGAAAGCAAAACAGGCTGTTGTGTGAGAAGTTTCTTTCAGGAAATGTGTGACATAGTAAGGGGTCCAAGGAGGTTGAACCAGCTGCTTCTTACCTACAGTATGTTCTCCTTGCTCTATTCCTGGCATTCCTGTTTTCCTCCCTGGGCTTCCCCTAGAAAGCTGTCAGAAATGGTGAGCTACAGCTACAGTTGCCTGTGAAACTGTTGTTGTCATCTTTTGTTGCCTTTCCTCTTGTCCCTATTTAGCATGAGGTACTGCAGGCCCCTCAAGGCCTTCATTTCCCACACCACTGGAGACATGGGGTGTTTGACAGAGCAGGGGGTCGAAGGGAGGGCTGAAAGCAGTGCAGCTTGCACAGGATTTGCACAGCACTGTTTGTTGTTGCTAAGACCAAAGATGTCATCTTTGGACTCCCTCTGTTACAACATACGCTACAAACAGAGTCACATAACATGTAGAAACCCTGGCTGGGAACCAAACACACACACACACACACGTCATGCTCATAGCAAGCTATCACACAGTCTTAAGAAATCTTTTTCCTGTCTTACCAAGTTTCTCTTCTGTCCTCTGTGTCTTTCTCCAGCAGTCTTTAGAGAGAGAGCGGAACAGTTAGGTTTAGTGCTTCGCCGTGGCTGGTTGGTCAGAGTGTGTTCACGCTGAGCCTGGGGAATTGTGAAGGACTGATTCTCTGTTAGATTTAGCTCAGCCCACACTACCTTCTAAATTGTCCAGAACAAAGGTCGTTTCAGAGCTCCTCAACCTTGTTTGGCTCCAGTCCTGCTTTGAAGTCTCAGAGGCCTCAAGTTTTAGCATGACAACTTTAGCTTGCAGTGTGTTGTGTGGGTGCATATTTGCATAAACCACATGACGTGTGTATTAAGCGATTTTTTCTTGTTGAACGTGTGCTTGCTAACAAAGATTTCATCATTAATCCACCCATGAGCTCCTCCTCACCTCTGCATTTGTTAGTGTGCCTCAGTCACTGGTCTTTTGGATTTACAACAGGAATTACGTCGACTCAAACTGAATGGAAAGAGGCGTGCATGGGAGAAAAGACTGTGGATTAGTAATCGGGAGTGTTCAGTAGGACAAGACAAGGCAAGAGTAGGGTGGGATGATGAGGACCCAGCCGTTTGACTGCCATGCTGCATTCTCAGTGTTGATTCTCAGTTGGTCACAGCTGAACGGGGCTAAACGCATAAAAACAAGCTCAATGCAGAAAATGTGGATTGCTCACATCTGGTCGATACTTGATCCGCTTAATAAGGTCTGTACTGGCTCTGAGTCCAACAGATTTTATCAGTGTATTCCTACAGAGAATGGGGGTTTGGGGACAGAAGGGACAAATGCTATAGTGGAAAGGGTGATCAGGTCATAGGACAGACTCTGACGTTTTTATATTAGAACTTTGAGACTAAGGTACTGGGCCTTTCCAACAACACCAAGCCTCTTAACCTGAAACAAAGTGGACACACCATATATTTCTGGCTGTGCTCTCTGGATGCTTGTGTTGTGCAGTCAGTGTTGGCTTTAATAATGTCATGTTCCACTGGCACAGCTCACTGTTTGGACAGGTCCATCTCTGCTCATTTGCTCTGCATTACACATCTGACTAAGCATCCATCTGTTTGCCTAACCACTGAGGCAAGACATCTTGATGTACAAGGTGTATGAAATCAGGTCTGTCTTTCAGCGGCAGTATCTGTAACAGCTACTTTTTGTGTTTTTAAAGGACTGAGCATTTAATAAGAGAAGAGTTAATACTAGGGATCGACCGATACTGGTTCTTCAAGACCGATACCAATTATTAGTAGTTAGTGAAACCGATAACCAATATATGGAACCGATATGCATTTACAGTGAAAATGAAAATTTTTAAGTCAAAATTTTGGAATGTTGCAAAATGCAACACAAAACTTTGTTTAAATGCTTTAAGCAATTATTTAATAAATTAGAAACATTCAGCATAACACAGTAAAAGATAGTCAGTCAGTCAGTCAGTCAGTCAGTCAGTCAGTCAGTCAGTCAGTCAGTCAGTCAGATATTATTGTGGGCGGGACTAGGGCTGAACGATTTTTGAAAATAATCTAATTGCGATTTTTTCCCCAAATATTGCGATTGCGATTCGATATTCGATTATTTTTTTAAGCTCTTTGTCTTCTGTATTATTCAACAAAGACAAACAATAAATCATTGTATAGTATGAACAACACACAATTACACACTAGACAGTTAAATAAGTAAAAACACATACATACATATATATATATATATATATATATATATATATATATATATACATACACACACACACACACACACACATATATTTTTTTACAGTGCACAGAGAGGAGCTGCCTCCAGCCCCTCCCCCTCGTGAAGTTGCGTGCCGACACCGTCAACACTGCACTTGCTCAGAGAGGCTATCGTTACGTTAGTTGCTGTGGTCTTGCCGTGGGATTAACTGTACTAATAAAACCGTTGAAACACGCGCTGCCGCCCGCTGCTGTGAAAGCTCCCCAAACCGTCATTTATCAGTCTGATTGTTACCCCTCTCAGTGGCAGCTCCTCCACCCATATCTTTATATCTTTATAACGGAGCTAACCGCTAACCGGAGCTAACCGCTAATCAGAGCTAGCTCGTTGCCAACCTAGCCTTCAGTTCTGCGTGCCTGTATCCATTAACTGCATGTATGGACTCGAGCCCAAACAAAACCCTTCATTTTATTAAAATGGCTGTAAAAGTTTTAAACTTCAACTCAGAATTGTTTGAATGACAGAGATCAGCTCAAGGTACAGTGTAGCGTTAGCGTGCTAAGTTGATGCTTTCTCTGCGTAGTGCAGACTGATTTGCTCTTGCGAGTCATCAAATCGAGACCAAATCGCAGCCTTTGCGATTAGGAAATCGCGTTTTAACATATCGCGATATTATCGCAAATGCAATTAATCGTTCAGCCCTAGGCGGGACATTAACTCAGACTCAGTGGTGAGGGAAGCAGAAGCACAGACACAGAGCTGTAGCGGAGCCAAAGTACCACACTATTTAATTAATTAACTTTATCGGTTATCAGGCAGATAAAATGCTGATACATAATCTGCAAACTGCCAAAAAAATGCCCCCATAATCTGTCTATCCCTAGTTAATACCCAGGTGGAGGAAAAGATGAGGTAGCTGTATATGTTGGAAGGCCTCCCGACGTTGCTGCACTGCTGGAGAACAGCCCAATACACAGACCTCTCTGTCATTCAAATTGTCTAATTCAAATTTGGATGACAATAATGAAGTACATTATTGTCAAACAAAGGTTTACTTCCTCATTCTCTGTCTCACTGTGTTTTATTTTTGTTTCTGACCGATAAGCCACATGCAGCCACTTTCCTGGAGCCACGTGCAAAGTTGGCACTAGCAAGTTAACAAGCAGTTAAAGTGATGGTTCGGAGTAATTTCACCCTAGGGTCCTTTGCACCATGACTTTGAGCCAAACACTCCCCCAGAAGCTTTTTTCACCTAGGTCGAACACTGGGAGAGTTAGCGTAGAGTAGCGTTATCAGCTGAATAGCTTAGCACAGGGGCTAATGGATCCGAAGTGTCTCTTAACATTACCCCATTAATAATGCCCGAAATGATACCAAACGTCTACAGTAGTACAAATAGGTTATGCACTCATAAAACGATGGATTGTAATGTTTGTAAGTACACCAGAAGTTTATGTAAATAACACTTGCCTGCTGGCTTCTGCTCTCTGCTGCTGCTGCTGCTGCTGTTACTACCGGGCAGTAAGAGTGCTTAGGGCTGTCTACAAATTACAACACCGAAAAGAGATGCAACAAAAATATTTATTAATTTAATGATTAAATAAGGTAATGTCTCCAAACTTACCTCAATTATAACTTGTCTCCTGCTAGTTATACTAGAGCACTTACTTTAAAAAATAAGTTAAATTAATAAATATTTTTGTTGCATCTCTTTTCGGTGTTGTAATTTGTAGACGGCCCTAAGCACTCGTCTTACAGCAGCAACAACAACAGCAGAGAGCAGAAGCCAGCAGGCAAGTGTTATTTACATAAACTTATGGTGTACCTACAAACTTTACAATCCATCGTTTTATGAGATGTTTGGTATCATTCCGGGCATTATTAGTGGGGTAATGTTAAGAGACACTTCGTATCCAATCTCAGTAATGCTAGTTCCCACACATTTTAACCCTTGAAATAAAGGGGTTAAGAATTGAGCGACAAAGCGAAACATTTCGGCACCAGAGAAAAATATAATCTGTGATTAAAAGAGTAACGTTATTTCCTGTTGCTGGAAGTAGATTGATTCTATATTTGGGAGAAGAACATACTCCCATTATTTTGAGGAGTTATTACACTGCGTTGAAACGAGGTGCTGTCCTGTTCCCCTGGTCAGAGCCAGAACCAGAAACTGACAACATCTGTCTCCCAACAGGAAACGGTACGTCAGGGAATTAACATTTAACTATTCCCATACTTCAATACAATTGCAAGGTCCTTTTTAATTGAGTATTTTTATTTTCTCCTACTTTATACTTCTACTCCACTACAATTTTCTGTATTTTATTAAAGTATTGTTTTACTTCACAAGTTATTTTATAACTTTAGTTACTTTGCAGATTCAGATTAATAATACAAAATATTATGAACAAATAAATTATGATGTATTAAATGGACAAAGATGAGACTTTGTTGATCCCGTGGTGAAATTCACAAGCCACCTGCCAAGTCATACTTCTGCGGTTATTTTGGTGAAAGTAACTCAAAGGTAACGCAAAATAAGGCTGAATGATTTTGGAAAATAATCTAATTGTGATTTATTTATTTTTTTTAACCAATATAGCAATTGCGATTTAAAATGTGATTTATTATTTTTTAAGCTCTTTATCTGCTGTATTATTTAACAAGACAACCAATAAATCATTGTATAGTATGACCAACACAATATTAGATAGATTAAACATACTGTAAACTGTTCTTTCCTGTAGGCCTGGCGTGTATGTTATTATATTGATGAAATTAGGTGATGTATGAATTTATGAATGACATATTATTATTATTTATTTATAAATACTTCAATCACAGTGACTGATTTGTTGTACATCCAGCCTTGTAAACATGTAATAATTACCATGACAACATAAAGCACTGACAAATTTAGCTTGGTCTAAACATTAATATGAAAGTAACATATTAGACAAACTAATGTGCAGCCATGTACACCTGGTTACTGCTCGACTAATTTCCACGTTCTGTTCTGAAGTAAGTTCATATGGAGTCTTGCGCTTTCGCTGTCAGTGATCCCTGTTGGGTGGTATTTCGCTTACTTGACACAGTGGTGATCGGCTTTTTAGCCATGCAACTTTGGTACATGGCTTTGTGGTGTTAGTTTAAGTGGGGATACAGGTTAGTAGTGTTGCCCCGTGATGTAGCAACGAGCAAGTTGATGCTTCCTCTGCAGACTGCTTTACGCTCGCGTGTCACGTGAGTGTAATTGCAGCCTTTGCGATCAGAGAATCTAATTTTAACATATCACTATTTAATTGCAAATGCAATTAATTGTTCAGCCCTAACACAAAAGTAGTGTAAAGCATTACAATTCAGAGACAGTAATATTGTAATAAAACCAATTACTCTCAAATGACAGTAACTAGTAATCTATAATGTTTTGAAAGCAACTTGCCCAACACTGTCAACATACTGTACATGTATAGCACTCAATGACAACAGCATGAGACCAGCAGAATGAGGAGAGGAAACGGTTTGTTCTGCAGACAACGATAGAGATGGGTTGCTTGCTATTTGCGCTGCAGTGTGTTGTGTGTTGTGTGTTGTGTGTTGTGTGTGTGTGTGTGTGTGTGTGTGTGTGTGTGTGGTTCTGTAGGTTTATTTTGTGATTGTCAGGGGAATCTGATGAGTATTACTATTTATAGAAGCTCTTGCTTGTCCTGCTTCCAATGTGCAGATGGGTTTCATTCCACTCAAACTTTGTGGAGGTGTGTGCAAGATGAAGGGAGAAAAAAAAGAGATGGTTTGTGACATGTGGGAGAGGGAGAGTGTTAGGGAAATTTTGATTTACATACTTCCCTCTTGTTATTATTAAACTGTTTGGATAGAATATTATACTGAATACTCTAAACAAGATAACTGGAGCCATTGCTTGTCCTTGTCTAAAGCTCAGTGTGTTCCTGAGGGCATACATGCCCTCCCAGACCAGATAGGGGAGACGTCATCAACTCCGACATGATAACAATTGACGACATCTACTGTGTATCATGATTTTTTACAGTTATTATAAAAAGCAGCTGTAGAGAGCTTTTCGTTAGGTCATTATTATTCTGTAGTGCGGAGAAGGCCTCCTCGTTGGGTTCTCAAGTAAAATTAACTTTAATATATCTTCAGTGGTCATTGTCTATCATTTGATAATGTAATTATTCTAAGAGAGAGAAAAGTAGGAAGGACAGGAGGAATGATGACTCACCCAGGAGGAGACAGACACACACCTCTGGTGGCCAGGATCCTTCACATACTGAAGTATACCTGCACTGCAGTACAGCCTCCTCATGCTCATTAACGCAGGAGTGTGTGGGCTGGCAGGAAGAGATTTATGGTATGGTTCTTCTTGTAATACAAACTCTTAATACACACACACAGGCTGGCAATATGAAGTCTCAGTAGACCAGAATGATGACTTGGCTTTAAAGTAGGCCAAGGACCAAATTGAAGGACACACACACACACACACACACACACACACACACACACATATACACACACGAATACACACACAGTCATATTCACTCTCATCTATATTCTCTGCGGATTTTTAAAAAATAGCGGATTAATCCAGTGAAATGAGCAGTTCTGAGAATCCGTCAGTTGTCCATCCTAATATCTCTCTACCCCTTCATCCCTCTTTCTCTCGTTTTATCCAGCTCCAAGGCTGGCAGAGTGTCTTTGGTTATGTTTGACCTTTGGGTGGGTGTGGAAGGAAGGGTGATGGATTTATCACAATACAAAGAGAGACAGAGCCAGGCTGACAATTTTTTAACTGATTGACAACTTTCCAGAGTCCGCTATTCAGACGAGTTTGACTGAAAGATGACGCATTTCCACTAACACCGGGAAGGATTGGTGCAACTGGAAAAATGCCTGGTGACATTGTGACTCTGACTGTGTGATTATGTGAGAAAGATGAGTGTTTTTATTGTGCGTGCGCAGGCAGGCAGTATGTTTGAGGCCGTTAAGTGACAGCCTTTCTCGGGTCTTCCTGTGGTTGCTTTGTGGTTTCGTGCCCCTGAAATGTGATCGGAACACTCTCTCTCTCTTTTGTAACCATTTGACCACAGTCAAAACTCCTTTGGATTAGGCTATTTCTTGACTTAGACTCTCGGTTTCAAGAGCACACAAGAATAGTTGCATAACTACTTAAAATGCATGTTGCTCTTTCACATCTGTAGCGAAACAAGGTTTTTATTCTGTGTAGGGGTGGGGGAAAAAATCGATACAGCATAGTATCGCAATATTTTCCGTGGCAATACTGTATCGATACACAGACGCCAAGTATTGATCTTTTATTATATATGTGTTGGTCTGCTTGACAATCCCATTTTGCAGCAATACAATTGAAATGAGATGAACAAACAGAGACATGTATCTTTTTAGACAAAACAGATGTTGACAGTTTTCTTTTGGGGACATAATTTGAAATTTGGAAAAATTTGAAGTTGGAAATAAGGTAGTAAATTGCAATATATCGCAGAATATTGCAATATCTTTAAAATCGCAATAATATTGTATCGTGACATAAGTATCGTGATGATATCGTATCGTGAGGCCTGTGGTGATTCCCACCCCTAATTCTGTGTCGGTTTCTCTCTCGTTCAAGGAGCATGATCGAGTGACGAGCGAAGGAGGAAGTGGGATCTCTGACGCTCCGCCCCTTCTGCTGGTGGAGCACCCTGCACATCTGACTAGAGACCTCTTTAGTCACTTGGACAGGTATGAGTATATGAATGATGGGGAAGCATCATGTTACTTAAGACTCATATTAGCTTCAGCCAAATGTCACATTGCATTTTTGCACTGACCAAGGCCTAAAATACGAAAAGAAATACATACAATAAACTGAAAAGACCAATTAATATAAAACAGCAGATACGTCAGAAGTTTATCATTCAAGAGTCAAATATAACCTGTAGGGGTGTAAATCACAAGTTTTATTATGATAAAATATTATATTGATTCTTTGGACAACAATACAGTATTTTCTGATATCACAAAGTCTGCCACAATATGATTTTGATTCAATTCAGGGGCCTGCCATCAATATGAGACTATGATATATATATATATATATATATATATATATATATATATATATATATATATATATATATATATATATATTTAACACAGTTACATTTATATCAATTTACAAAAAGCAACTAAAATATGATTTAACAATTTTATTATCGAGTTGTTCCAGACATTTAAATTGAAAACATACTTTTTTTTTTAAATAAAATAATTATTAAGTGGGAATTTCAAAATAAAAGCACATCTTAAATTGGGTTGGGCACCAAAGCCTGGTGCCATTCCTAAACGACTGGTATCTACCGCACCATATAACAACGCAGATTTCAGTGCCTCATTTTGCTGCCACTTAAATGCCTGCGCTGTACTCTGTTGCTCCGAAACAGACGTTACAGTCAACAGAAGCATCACTGCACTCAACAATAGTTAACATTACACAGCGGGTAACATTAGCTTACTGTTGGCTACTAGCTGGCTTAAACATGGTTAAAATGCTGACAGCTAAATGGTTTAACATGTGGGTGTATTTCACTCGAAAGGAATACAACACCAGGGCATGCAACAGTCTGCAGACACAGTGTAGACTAGCTGCACTTTGAGACACCATGGCCACTGTCGGAGTTGTCGGAGAAATAACACTGACATGACTTAATGGTGCATTCAATTGCACCTCGTAAGCTCATGGTGCATTCAATGTTGTTGTACCCTTCCACCATCTAGTTGTTCTTCTTTTTGTCGTTTACCAAGAATTGGCTGGTGAAAAAAGTTATTGTGATAAGTTATTGTTAATCATTTAAATTTGACCACGTGGCCTTTCCAATAAACAAGCCGTTCTTTAATGTCACAGACTGTCATTTTGTGCCCTTGGTTGTTGTTTTTTTGTATCTGTTTAGGCACTGGCCCCGTTTTTTTTTATGTTTTAGTACCGGTATCAGAAAAAACCCAAACGTTTTCCAAACCTAATCTTAAAGATGATGATATGTATCAATATTTTCACTTTGCATTGATGATATTGGCTCATTGATGATTGAATCGATATATCAATCCAGATTCACGTATGTCACCAGTGTTGGGAGTAACGCGTTACAAAAGTAACAGAGTTACAGTAATGTATTGCTCTTTGCTGTAACGCAGTAATATAACGCATAACTAATAAAATTTGGTAATATTATACCCGTTACCTTATCAGTAACGTGAATTACAACGCATTTAAACCCAGAAATTAAGTGGTTTTGTTTTTTTAAGAATTCACCAACATCGTGAAACGGCATTTGGCACCAGAGAAAAAAATCTGAGTAAAAGAGTAACGTTATTTCCTGTTGCTGGAAGTAGATTGATTCTACATTTGCAAGATGGACATACTCCCATTATTTTCAGGAGTTATTACGCTGTGTTGAAGCAAGGTGCTTCCCCGTCACTGTTCCCGTGGTCAGAGCCAGAGCCAGAGACGGACAACATCTGTGTCCCAACAGGTAACGCTACGTCAGCCGTCAGCGCGGACAGTAGTGTGTCCGAGCAACTGACACTGACACAACTGGAATTAACGTTTAGGCTTGCTACACATTAATATTAGCATTACATTTTATCAGCGGTGGAAAGTAACTATACTATACTTCAAAGCAACGGTAAGGTAGTTTACTTTTAATTAAGTATTTTCTCTTTTTTCCCTACTCTATACTTCTACTCCACTACAATTCAGTCAAATGTTGTACATTTTACTTCACTATTTTTTATAACTTTAGTTACTTTGCCGATTCAGATTAATAATATAAAATATTATGAATAAATAAATTATGATGTATTAAACTGGACTTTGTTGATCCCGTGGTGAAATTCACAACCTACCTGCTAAGTCATACTCCCGCGGTTATTTTGGTGAATGTAACGCAGAAGTAGTGTAAAGCATTACAATTCAGAGACAATAATATTGTAATATAACTAATTACTCTCAAATGACAGTAACTAGTAATCTATAGTGTATTACATTTTGGAAGTAACTTGCCCATTATTACACCCCTAATAACCTGACCATCCTCACTGTTATTCTGCTGGTATACTCATGCCAACAGCACTTGCTGATGCATCTCTGAATTCTGTATACTATGGTTCATGTGTTTTTATGCTGGGGAGTACTTCTTTCAGCAGAATCCTCACTGCTCTTCAGATTTTCTTTTTAACTCACTTATAGAGCAGCCTTTTCTGTCAAATCTAAATGGTCAGTGGTGACACAAGTGTTGTGTAACTTTTTAAAATGTATTTGGATGTATATGTTCTTTAATGCAGATATAATTTGTATAGTTATTGTTAATACTGTAGCTGTATTTCTAAGATTAATATGTGATAATATGAACCAAGTCCATAGTTAGTGATTAGCTGTCTTTCTTGGGTTTTTGACGCATTGCAGATGCTTTCAGCAGTTGTGCACTGTGCTAATGAGGCACGTTATTTGTGTTTTGTGTGTGGATACATAGGGTTGAATGTTCTCGAAAGTGTACACAACAAATACTGTAGTATGGTCTTTGAATACTGTTTGGAATGCCCGAACGAGGAGACGACACATTCAAGATCAGGGTTCAACGATAAGGGTTGCCCGATGGCCCGGGGCAAATGCCATGTTGGGCAAGTACATTTAACAACCTGTTAAAAAAGGGTTCGGTCTGCTCCATTGAACTCAAGCAAACAGTCATCTGCTCTCTCTCCCCTTTGAGGGTGAGCAACTGGAACAATGACAGGATGTCAATCACAACCAAATAAACAGCAGCGCGAGTATTGCAGTTTCTCCTCAGGCAGAGTGACAAATAGCGACGAAAGCCTCGACGGCTGATTGATCATGAAAACCATGCACGCGAGTATGACGACTACAGTAGATTGAAAAATAGTGTTACGGGCACTGCCTTTGATTAATTTACTGTTTATCAGACCCCTGATGAGACAAGAAGCTGACGTTAGCGAACCCACCGACCCCTATGCCTTTGACTCCCCACTACAAGAGATGTTGTATTCCCACGACACGCTGTATTCAATTACTGATTAAAATGTTTTCCAGGTTAGCTGGGATGCATAGCGCTCAAAATCAACATTAAAAAATACTTAGCAATAGGGCTGGGACGATATGCTTTTGTCCCGATTCGATTCTTTCATGATACATGGGTGCCAATTTGTTTTTCGATTTTCATTTACATATACTATTTAATGATATATATCAATCTTTCGTCAATTTGATAAATTGGTAACTTTAGCCTCACTTAATTCTGATGTATTTTTCCTTTTTTCTAAGTTGTGATTATACAATTAACTTACTTTTTCCAGCTGTTTCAGCATAATCTGTGACCACGCTCAGGACCCATAACACCTCAATTCACCATCAAAACCACGTTATCCTTTTAGCAATGTTCATATTTGGTTATTTTGTGTTTCCCTGGGGTGTCATTTATATCTTTGGCCTTTTGATATATTTACTGTAAAGGAATACCAAGCTCAATCAAGCTTCAAGTCTCTGCAAGTTGACTTCCATACTATGTTGAAACCAATATTAACCATGTTAGCTGCCTGGAAGAAATGGGGGAAAAAAAGCATTTCAAATAAATATTTGGTGCTTAGGAAAATACTGAGCAATTTTGTAAATGATACATGATTTCTTGAGAAAAAACATGCAAAAACATCATGTGTGGTGTTTTTTCAGTCTTTTTCAGTTCAGACAGTCTTTTTTTTTCATCAAAGGCTTCCCAGTACATACCTAACAAATCAAGACATTTTTTTTTACAGTGTAATGCAGGGATGTTGCCAGGTACACGCCCTGTGTTCTGGATGCAAAATCAGAAAAGATGCAGTAAACTAAATATTGACAACAAATCCATGAATCTGTAAATCTACCAACTGGTCACCATTTTCTTACCGTCTGCACATCTATCTTGCGAGGGAGAGACTAAATGCCCTTGTTGCCACAAAACTTGGAAGTCATCATTAAGTGCTACAGTCTTGAATTACAGACAGCTTTTTACTACGGTCTTAATCAAGTTTCATGTTTTGTGATTTCACATAATTGGAATCAATTAATTTTCTGATCACTCAGATCACATTTGATTTACTTGGTACTAGGTAAATGGTCTTGGTGCTCTCAACTAAAGATGTGACATTTGTGGAATGTTTTGTAAATAAAGTTTTCAAATTTGGGATTTTGGGGTTTAATTTGCAGATACATTTTCAACATACATGAATATTACCGTAATTATAACCATAGACCATTAAACACGAGTTTAACACTAAAATTTGACAAAAAAACAAAACAAATTTCATCGGCGTCCCACTCAATTTCCCTGGGACCCACTCAAATAACCACTTGTTGGTCCCGGGGACTCACTACTGTGAAAACCTATCAACATCACTGGTAATGTCTTTTACAATTTTCACATTTTTATGTTCAGAAAATCCAGGTAGACTATTGAAGTGGTTAGTAGGCAGGGAAATCCTGCTGTGATGCCAGAGTAGCGGTAGGAGAGCAGCGCTGAGGGCAACTGACACACAACAGAGGGCAGACACACAAACCTGCCAGGTCAAACAGCTCAGACTGTAAGTATTGTGATTTGATCAGGGTGTGCAAACATTCTGTGACGGTGTGTTAATTGTGTAAATAGATGCATTATGCTTTTTTTTCCATCTCTGTCAATCAGTGTCATTAAAGCCTCCACACCGTATGCTATGAGTTGTTAAAAGAGCAATTACAGCACACTGGCGTCACACAGACCAAGAGGCATGATACTGTGGTTTTCTGAGTTCTTATGTTTGTTGTAATTTGTTTAATTGTATACATGTGCTGTGTCTGTGGTTGTCTGATACTGTATAGCCAGGCAGCTGCACTCTCCAACTGTCAGGGGAACACCCTGTGACAATAATGTATATTGATTTTGGCCGAAAATACCCGAGTGATTGGAGATTGAAGTGTTTAATTCCACTTTGCGCCTGTGCCAAGCTTTGCATTGGTAATCTATTTCAGTTTGGACTTTTATGCTGCCATGGGCAGTTCTGCCTGCTTCACTCTTTGCCTTATTTGGAGTGAGTTTTTAAACTTTTTCTGACTCTGTTTCTGTCTCTCTAGTTCTCACTCTTAGTCCGACAATACTTGTTTTTGAGGCCATTACCAATATAAAACGAAAAATATGGTATTTCAACCAATATACACTTTTTTTCTATAAACTCATAGTATGTTTAATAAGAATCCCTTACATTTTAAATTATCAATTTTTTTAATATATAGTCGATAAAACTAAATTCATTCTTGACCTTGGAAATAGTACTTTGACGAAACAATCAACTTTATAATCCATCTGTACACATCACTTTCAATTATAAAGAAATATATTATTCTTGACCTCCGCCCATTAACGGTACAGTTTAATCTGTTTTAATGCCTTTGTTCATCATCTGTGATGTGAACATAAGGTTTCCACACAGTCAAAGAAATCAAAAGTGTGCCTCAGGTTGAAAGATCCTAGCAAACTGAGAAGCGTCTTGCTTGCATGACAGGTTGTCAGCCGAAGTGTCAATCATACTCTGGGTTTCCCGCAGAACATGTTAGTTAAGGTGGTATGGTTAGTGTTGCCATCTGACCGGGGGGGTGTATAGATAGACTACAGACTCTGTACTACATTTAACAATTAGCCTACTTATTAAACACTAAATATTAATTATTTTATTATTTAAATGTGCTATAACAGTGACTACGTTTACAAGCTGTCAATTTTCCGGTTATGGTCGGGTTAAGGTCACTATTCGGGTTTCTGAAACATTCGGAATAACCCGTTTACATGCGTGAGCAGAGAGAGTTACTCCTGTATACATGGCATTTGTAATCAAATGGCAATATCCCGACGTAACGGGCGGTAGCGAGCGACGCGCAGCCTGAGCTTACGGACAACCTTAAGACGCAATAACTTTTCGGTCACCTTCTTATAAATCTCACTATCTCGGTACTTTCTGCCGTCAACAAAAGACATTATATTCATGGTTTTCACCACACTAATAAAGAAATTGGTTTCCTCCTCGCTCCAAAAGTGTGGTGCTTTGCCGCGTCTCGCCATGTTTACCTCTACTTCTTGTTTACTTCCGGTATACTGCGCACAGGTTTTCTGCATTGACATATATATATATATATATATATAACTATATTATTATAGTATATAATTATTATTATAACTGTTTTCTGGCGCATACAAGAAGTTCCTCTACTCAAAAGACCAAGATTCCTTGCGAATAGAACATGCGCAGAACACAAATCAATGTTCCTTTTGATGGAGATATGCCGATACGCGTTTACATGACCAAAATGTCGGGTTAGAAAAGGGGTAACCCAGGTAGCATATTCGGGTTTTTAAAAACCGGAATATGAGCATATTCGGGTTTTTGCCGGTGTTTACATGGCCGTGCGCGACCGGGTTATTGCTAATATTCCGGTTTTGAACGGGTTATTGGCTGCATGTAAACGTAGTCAGTGTTACTCGCATGGCTCCCACTATCCTCCGTGACAAGCTCTCTTCCACTTCACTCCAGAACAAACAGCTCTGAGATAACAGAGCTCAGCCCATAGCTTCACTCACTCAAAGCAGATAGTATGCGTGAAATAAAAACAGGACACGTAATTTCACTGTGTGTAGTGTTAAACTACGCTAACTAACCGTGTGTTGTGAACCGCATGTAGTGATTAAAAAAAAAACAGACAACAGCTGTGTCTCAAAGACCGGGCAACAGCAGCCGGGACGTTGAGAATCCACACACGAGAGGTGATGGATAGTTCCAGTCACTTTGTCATGTATTCACTTCGTTGAAACAAGAGAAGAAAGCCTCACTGATGTGAAGAACAGGACAGAGATACATATATAAATGCTCTCTTCCTGCCATAGGCCAACGCTCCGATAAGTCAACTCACCCTGTCTCTGCCTGGGCATGCCCCAGCTGGCCGCACATTTGTTGACAAACACCAATGTGAATGCGGCGGTGAAATGGCGATTTATCCCTTTAAACGTGAATAAACGACAATTACACTCACCGCCAGCAAATGCTCTTTCCGTTGTGATTGGTGGTATCTTGACAACTCGCCGTTACCTTGTTTCCTACAGACTGTGTTGATGCGACTTGTACATTACAGCCACTCAAACAGGACAGAGTAACACGGCGATAGGATAGATAGATAGATAGATAGATAGATAGATAGATAGATAGATAGATAGATAGATAGATAGATAGATCATTTTTTGACGACTTAGTTAAGGCGGCAGGTGCGTGTTGTTAAGGCGCTCGCCTTAACTGCAAAGTGCTGCGGGAAACCCTGATACTGGACGGCAGTTGAGTCTGGTTCAAAAGTAGTGTAGCTGACTTCATGAACATTCAGCTCAGAGCAGCAAACTGAATCCATTAGCACTTTTCTTTACGCTGCCCTCAGTTTCCGTCACAGTTTCTGTCATCCTTCTCTGTTTCCATTTCTTCTGTATTCTGTTAGTTTTGTAGTTAGGTCATTTTGAGTCAAGAGTGGGTTTGTAAAAGTTTATAGTCTGCCATGCTGTTATCTTGCGTTCCTCCGCCCACAATGGCATAGCTTAAAGCTGACTCAGAGTTGACTCGGGGCTTCTAGATTTGAATCATCAGTCCCCTAAAATCCCTAGGGGGGTAACCCTAATATTCAATGTCCATAATGAGTCAAATGAAAAAATAAAACTTACATAAATCAGGGTTTCCCCCATGAAAATATTTAAAAGAAGAAGGGGTGAAATTTTATTTGAGTTAGGTGGCTTTCAAACCTGTCTTTTTTAGTTAGGTTGAATTGCACTAGAGTTTGTTTTCCCCCTTGGTGCGGTTCGTTTGGGCAGGTGAGAACGCAGCAATCAAACTCTGATACGCACCAAAAGCGGACCAAACTAGTGTACCGAGACCTGCATGATGAGGTGGTCTCGGTACGCTTTTAATCAAACTCTGGAACGGTTTGTTTGTTGTGAGAACGTGATCCGGCCTTGAACAGCACCAACTACTGTATGTGTACTCCGCAAGTCTGAGCTAAACGCCTCCTGTAGTCAGATCTGCTTTGCAATCTGTGATGCGGCAGAACATACAAACTGTAGCAGCTTGCATTGTTTCTCTCACAGAAGCAGACTGCGCTGATGCTCGTCGTTACTTGCATTTCCGTGGTCAAACAAGCCACTGCTAAATTTTTTTCTCTAAATAGTTTGTGAGACAGACACCAGCACAGCAGAGCGAATTCTCAGTGACAATGTCTTGATTGAGACAATGAAATGAAGTGGTTTGAGCACGGAGATGCAAGAAATATTCACTAGTCCAGAACACAGGACCTTCTTCCTGTATTTACTTTCTTGCTCCTGCCCCAGACACATCTGACCAATAAGTGGAGTGAACGTTCTTGCTTGATTTGTAATGACGCATTTTGGTACACTTGGATTTTTTTTTTTTGCCAAGAGCGGCTGTGTACCCCGACTACCCCATCGAGAGCAATGAAGACGGGGCTTCAGACCACCTTGTTTTGTTTCACTTTCCTAATATTAGCATCTTCAGCGTTCCACTCCAGTTGAGAGGCATTGCATTTCTGAAAATCGCCGCTCCCATCAGCGTTTCTTGGAAACTGTTTGGCTTTTTAAGCCCATATGACCCAAGGACAGATCACGCACTTGAATAGCACCATCTCTGGTTTTCTATTTTTCTCATTGAAGATGCTTCAAACAGCAACATGCATTTTTACACACTTGTTTACGACGGAAAAAGGTTGTTTAATTTAAGGGCATCTGGTTTCATAAAGAATAAACCAGGCTGTACAGAGATCAAGCAAATTAACGGTTTGTAGTTTATTAAATGAATTAGCATCACAAACTTTGTGTGAATTAGTAACACATAAATCCTCCTCCCTTATTGGCACTCCCTCATTTAAATACTATCTCTCCTCCCTCTTTATTTTCTTTTACACACAAACATGAAATCCCCAGAAGGGAGGCTCCCCGCTCCCAGTAATACATTTTAAAGCGAGTGCTGGATTCTCTTGCTCCAAAGTTTGTCTAAGTGGTTGTGAGAAACTCCGGTTGTGCAATCTCCAAAAAGGGATTAAGTCTGTTGAGAAGAGGAGATGGGGGATATGGTAAAGACACAGAGAAGGATGTGAAGGGGGAAATTGTGTTATTCTAGGGAGGTAGTGATGGCAACTGTGTTCTTGTAGGGAAGTAGTGATGGCAACCGCTCTTGAAAGGAGACAACATCACTAAGAGACAAACGGGAGTGGGGGTGGGGCAGCTGAGAGAGAGAGCAAAATGCCCAGGATTGAGATAAAAGTGGAGGGAACACGAGATGTTCATGGATTAGGGAGAAAGCGTGGAGATGGAGGGATGGAGATTTGTGTGTCTGTTTAATGTCATAGGGAGCCAGGCTGTTTAAAAGAGACTTCAAAGAGACTAGCACCCAGCATAAACTAAACTGACACACACTCACACGCATGCAACACACACAGAAGCGAGGCCTGGGGCTGCAGTGAGCACAGAGGAGACCTGAGGTGTCCTCTGCCATGCCTGATTAGAAATACATTGAGTGGAAAGGCATGGCTGAGAGACGGTGATGGGAAAGTCTGTTAAGTCAATGCACATACATATAAATCTTCTCTGCTGCTGCTTGGAGTGCTGCTGTCATCCGCTGTGATCAAATAGCATTCAAGGAAACCAGTTGACATCTCTGACAGCCTTTTGACACGACTTTGTGAGCAAGAATATTTGTGTGCGTTTCTGTGACGGAGTGCCTCAACGTCTCCACCCAAGTGCGTTGTTATGTTTGGCATATGTGCGTCCCTCTGCCTGCGCGCCAGGAAAGGTGAAAAGGATCCAAGTTTCTGCTGTGATGTCAGGTTGTGTCATGTTACTGCGTGGGGGTCAAGCAAGGCCGGTACCATTAACAATCTCATTAACAATCTCCCTCCTTGCGGTCAGAGAAACAGAAAGGAGGGAGATTGTCGAGCAGGGTCTGTATTTCAGGCTTCCCGCTGATCCTGGAATTTCAAGAATTTTGAGAGGAGTGGTCTAAACAAGCAATTTGACAATTTTTTTTTAGGATATCCGGGAGGATCTGGGAATTAACTTACTGTTACTTAAAAGGACTTTTTTTTTTTCTTATGTTGGTTTCCCCCACAACAGTCCTGACTGTAGTGTAACACCAAAATGTCAGGGATGTGATGGGAACCCTGAAATTTGAGAAAACCTGGGTATTTAACTAGTGCTTACAGTAAAATAGAAAGTGGACTTACAAAACAGCAAGGGTGAAAGCTATTATAAGATACAGTTACATACCGTATGGCATGGCACATTTTTTAATAGCACTTAGCCCTCAGCGATTTGCTCTCTTTATACTGTAGAGTAACAGCAGTACCAACTGCAGTCAATGGTGTGAACATGCCACTACCACACACCACCAATAACACGTACAGAATGCCACGTGCGAAAATCACCTACTTCAGTGGTTCCCAAACATTTTCTGCAGGCCCCCCCTTTGTAGATATACAAAAGATATAATTAAAAGATATAAAATATTTCCAAGCCTCTCTTGAAAGATATATTTATATATATTGGTACGTATTTTGGTATATATAACATAACATATATGTTAAACTTGACCTGTTGTACAATGTTGCAATATTACACAGCTCTGTTTACACTTTATGCCAGTAAATTGTTACTTAGGCTATTTTATGCACCTTTTTTTATTTCATACTTGCTTTGGCAATGTAAATGTCTGTTTCCTTATGGTTTAGACATTATGGCTGATAATCTAAATCCTTATGGAGAAAGGGGTGTTTGGTGGGGCTTCATTGTATCCTTTGTTTATTAAAACTCTGGGCATCCCCCAATATAAATAATACAACAGATTTCAGCAACTCTTAAGTGCTTTGCAAACTATTTAAATAAAAGAAACACTAGAGTTGCAACTAACAATCAAACTAATACCCTGTTTACACGTACATGGTTATTTTGAAAAACAGAGACAGTTCCCTTCATTTGTGCCCTTTCTTTACACGCAAACGGAGAATTCGCCTCTGAAAACGATTCTTTCTAAAACCTCCGGCCAGAGTGGAGATTTTGAAAAACTTTGTTTGCACGTTTGCATGTAAACTGAGACAAACGGAGGTTTAGGCAGCCGAGAGAGAGAAAGAGGAAGTGATTCGTTGCTGTTGTTGATGTTTTCGGGATTCTGATTGGCTAACGTGGGCTTCAGCTTCTCGTTACACTGCCACCTACAGGTTTGGCATGCTCTTGACGGCATATATACATGGGTATATGTAAA
This sequence comes from Perca fluviatilis, assembly GCF_010015445.1. NCBI lineage: Eukaryota > Metazoa > Chordata > Actinopteri > Perciformes > Percidae > Perca > Perca fluviatilis. The sequence goes on from NC_053118.1 coordinate 20,936,567, forward strand.
CGAACACTTTTCTGACAACTGACAGCTGTGCACGATGTCATTTTTGAAAACTGAGAGGTTGAAATGTCCATTTATAAAAATAGCCGGCCACGTGCAAAAGTAGCATAAGTATGAGATTTTCTGCTTATTTTCTTTGGTCTATAAAATGCCAGAAAATTGTGAAAATTGGTCATCACAATTTCCTTAAGCCCCTGGCGAACTCCTGACATTTCTTGTTTTGTCTGACTAACCGTCCAAAACCCAACCATATCTGTTTAATATCACATAAGACAAAAAAGCTGATGTGCTGATAAAGTTAAAAAGGCCACCGTCAAATGTGACATGAATGGTTCTTCATGTAGATGCCAGGCTACTCAGACTTGTAAACTAAGGTCACATTTTAAATTAGATTCAGTCTGCGGCTGAGTGCCAGTTTAAACTCCTGTAACATGGAGTACTTTCATTAACCTTGTCAAAACTCTTGTTGCTGGAGTTTACTTGATTTGATTGAATTATTTTCTTCACTGAGAACTAGCGATCAGAGCGTTGCATTTATCTGCTGGTGGTTTCTCTGCACTAGTTTCTCTTTGTCAACATGAGAGATAAAGTCTAACCAAGGTTACAAAACTCTTGTGAATAGTATTATGAGCAGTATTTTGGTTTATATCAAACTCAGCAGTTGCCATCAATTTGTCACAATTTAGTGCTCCTTGTTATTGACTATGTGTTGCAGCTCTTATCTCTCATTGCAAGTAGTTATTACATAAAAGTCTGAGAAAAGACACATTTTCACTCTAGTTTTCTGCAGCGGATGGCACTTTGTGCAAACAGAATCCTGGAATCAGGTGGAATCTAGAAATGCTGCTATGCAGTTCTCCATCCAAGCTAAACTTAGCTAAGCTAAGCTAGCTATGCAAAAACACTTCCTCCCAGGGGCACGAGAGAAATCACCGTGGCCAAATTAATTTTCTCCCTTCTGCTTGTGCTGCTGCAACCTGAGGGATCACTGAGGCAGAGAATCAGCCAAAGAGAGGAGAGATGGTACTGAAGGAGAGAAGGAAAGGGGAGCAGAGGAATTTTAATGTGGCTGTGTGTGTCTCTTGCTGCCTGCCAAAGAAAAGCAATTACTATCACAGCTCCTCTCTCTCTGTGTGTGTGTGTGTGTGTGTGTGTGTGTGTGTGTGTGTGTGTTTGTGTGTGTGTGTGTGTGTGTGTGTGTGTGTGTGTGTGTGTGTGTGTGTGTGTGTGTGTGTGTGTGTGTGTGTGTGTGTGTGTGTGTGTGTGTGTGTGTGTGTGTGTGTGTGTGTGTGTGTGTGTGTGTGTGTGTGTGTGTGTGTGTTTTAGCACACAGGGATTTGGTATGTTGATTGAATAAAGGGTGGCTTGTACACTGCAGGGTGTTTGGGAACTCTGACACAGAAGATGTCTGTTTCCGCCGTGTAACTTAGCTTAAAAACTTGAAAGTAGCCAAAGCTTTGCTTAGAAATCTTGAAACATCCTATCCAAACTAAACTTTTACAAATGCCCTCATAGATTTACTATTTTTCTTCTGGAGTGATATAAGATAGAAATCCAGCAATGCACAGTGCTCATTTTGAAGCTCTCTCTGAGTGTGAAGGTGACCATTTGGAGAGGCGCTGATAAACAGCGGAACATGGCTGCACCAGAGTGCACACCCGTATGATTTTCCAACACTCATAACTGCCAGTGTTAATGCAGGGAAGTGTATTTTGATATGGCTGACTTTTGGCTACTACTTTTGACAATGTGCCTTATAACAACCGTAAAGAGCGCGTTTAAAGACGTACTCCAGACCGGCAGGATTTACAAACAAAGTTGGACTATTCACGATCCTGTGCCCAAACACCCGGTGAGTGGAAACTACACAGACTTTTCAACCACTGTAAGAACACTGGACCAGGATGAGTGGATTATATTCCAAAATCAGGAAAGAGCATTCAGGAAGACCCTGGATACTAAACACCTCGAGGATAAACATAACTTCCTCTTCTCAGGAGAAACGCCGACAAAATGGATCCGACTCATCCGCATTTTAAATGGAATTTCCTACAAGAACGGAACTTTTACAATCATCTGGCGAAATGGAAGGCAATTTGGATTACCTTTCCTGAAGTTCACAACCCGTGTACTGAAGAAAATGCCACGAACCAACAGAAACCTCCTGAGGCCCAGACCCTGGATTCCCTCCCTGGCTGGATTGAGGCAGAGCTTTGCTTTTTTTGCGGGACGTCGTTCAGCCAGCACTAGGGGAGCCACGGAGTGGAACCCATCAACAAAAGCAAGTGGGCAAAGACAAACTATTTATGGCAGAATACAAAATCTAGAGCAATCCAAATTATTCTTAACAACAGTACATACCTCAAATGCACCAGTCTGCGCAAATAATCTGTGCAGAACTACTACACCTCCAAATGTGCGCCTGAGAGGACTGAAGGTATGTTAAATGCACCGCCATGGACTGGATCATTATTCCCTGTACAATCTAGCCAATTTAATGCTTCGCTGTTCACTGCCACTGAAGTGGAGAAAGTGATCAATAACCTCCCCAATAATAAGCAAGCGGACTTGATGGCGTGACTTATGAAATGCTGAAAACTACCAAACAAATGATGTGTCCAATTCTGACCAATATATTCAACATCTGTCTGGAGAATGGTTAAGTTCCAGAATCATGGAAAGGGGCCCTGATCCACCGTATCCCCCAAAAAGACAATATTCCTGACGATCAGTCTACCTGGAGAGACCTTTCCTTACTACCAACAGTCTATAAGGTATTCATGAAATGTATGCTGTAGGGCTGAAACGATTCCTCGAATAATTCGATTACAAAAAATCCTCGAAGCAAAATTCTTTGCCTCGAAGCTTCATTAAATCAATGTAATTAAGGTTGTACGGCTCACTGTGTTTCCACACGGAGGATTATTACTAGCGCACAACAGGTTGACGATTCTGTGGACACAAGACTGACGACCCAGATTACAAATGAAGGAAGACGAAAATAGCGAGGGTCTAAGAGACAGGCGAGAGAAAACGACAGAAAGTTTGGTATCATTTTAAGCTGCAAACATGCTGCTACATCATGTCTGTAGAAAACAATCAGTGTAGACTACTCATCCACAGAACAAACCCGACACAAGGTAATAAACGTATACTGCTCTCGTCCACCGTGCTGTTTTACACAACTAGCCTACAGCATGCTACTCTGCAAATAGCGATGTTTTACCAACAAGCTAAAATGAAAGCTGTCGGTTTGTAGTCTTAACTGTTTATTAGTTTGCTACTAATCTTTGGAAACTTAGCTGCTGCCGGAGACAAACCGGCTCCTCCTCCCAGCGTAGCCACTTAATGTGCACGTGAATGACGTCATCATGCCGGTGATGTCTGCATTCTTTATTCTTTCTCCTCACTGTGTATTAGCATTGACATATATGAAAATGGGTCCCCCAGAACAGTGTAGTTGAATAGCCCTGCTGTAAGCTTTGTATAGTCACATTTACCTGGGCTTAGTGAACAGCTCTTTTGCATATCCAGTGCAAAGAGCCAGAGGCAAGAAGGGGAAGGGGGTGAAAATCAAACATTTGGGGAAATCTCCTCAAGAGAAGAAACTGTGATTTCCAACTTGCTCCTCCGCACAGATGGGTTCATAAGGTGGTCAGGTTTGGACATCAAACCTACAAAGGTGCTGCATTTTATGAAAGACGCAGTGGAGGAAACAGATGGTATAAAGCAAAGTCTGACAAACCCCCTGCCTTTAATCAATGCAGAAACCTATCCGACTGTATGAACGCCACAAAACATATTCTTATCTGGGCCATAAATGTAATATCAGCGGTGATTGGGAGGAACTGATCACAGAGCTGTGTCACGAATACATCCAAAGACTTGGACTGATTGATTCTGCCTCCCTCCCCATAATGATGAAAATCGAGGCCATCAGGCTGATCGCAACGGCTAAAATTCAACACCTTTTCTCGAATGTACACATTCCACAACACACATTGTTAGCGATGAACAACGAAACGGTGAAGCTGGTGAGGAAATTGCTCTGTCTCAATAGTCGTACAACTCGGGACATTATTTTCCAGCCGCGCAGCGACGGGGGTCTTGGTGTCCCAAACATCGAATGGAACAGGGCATCTTCTCAACATGCTTCACAATGAAAATACAACTGTTAGAGAGCTATCATGTGAATCGCTGTTTTTACATCTACAACGTTGCAAAATGACACAAACAAGTCCCAGGTTCTTGGATTCAAACTAAAGCAGAACGGAAAGCTAGACAGCAGAGCAGCCTGATTCAGAGTGCGCTCCGACTGGCTGGATTTAAAAGATCTCTGCCACCGCACAGGACTACAACTGTACTGGCTGGGACCCGACAGCGCAGTAGTCGCTCTCAACGACAACATAATCATCGACCCGCTGGTTTCCACCCTGAAGATCCTCAATAAAGACAATACATCTCACCATCTACAGATTAAACACGCAAGAGCCTCAATTCTTCTCCTTAGACAGACCCAAAACGGACAGCACTGGACGGGCCTCAGACTGCAAGGAAAACTCTCATTACTCCAATTTGCTGACCACTCTGTATCTCATTCTGTCCTGACAAACCCCTCAATCTCAGTTGACATCCTAATATTCATGATTAAAGCAAGATTACAGTGTCACCTAACCAGGTACAATCTGGCAACATGGTACCCATCAAAGTACAAACCCTACTGCATATTACACCCAACTCAACAGGAAAATGAAACCGTTACACACATACTAAACGGATGCTACAATTATAAAGGACTGTATGTGGCTAGACATGACCGTCTGGTTGATCTGGTTGCCAAGGATTTGCAAAAGATGAACTATGGACATGATAGCAAGATTTACAAGCACATTACTGTAAAATTCAACAGGTTCCATCATAACACATCCGACAGTGACTAGTTCAAAAACATTCCAATAACTCCTGTCATTGTAATTGTAAATGAGGCTATGAAATCTGTATGTATCTTTGAGGTAGGCTGCTGTTTTGATCTGTACATGGACACTTGCTACTATTCCAAACTATTGAAATATCATCCACTGGTAGATCTGTGTGTGTGTGTGTGTGTGTGTGTGTGTGTGTGTGTGTGTGTGTGTGTGTGTGTGTGTGTGTGTGTGTGTGTGTGTGTGTGTGTGTGTGTGTGTGTGTGTGTGTGTGTGTGTGTGTGTGTGTGTGTGTGTGTGTGTGTGTGTGTGTGTGTGTGTGTGTGTGTGTGTTTGTGTGTGCGCTTTAGCTCACAGGGATTTGGTAGGTTGATTGAATAAAGGGTGGCTTGTACACTGCAGGGTGTTTGGGAACTCTGACACAGAAGATGCCTGTTTCCGCCGTGTAACTTAGCTTAAAAACTTGAAAGTAGCCAAAGCTTTGCTTAGAAACCTTGAAACATTGAGAAAACTAGAATCAGACCTTCAGAGATGGTCAGCCCTATACCTATCTCTCATGGGTAGAGTTAATTGTATAAAAATGAATGTTTTACCTAGATTTTTGTATTTGTTTCAGTGTCAACCTATATTTTTGCCCAAATCCTTTTTTCAGTCTTTAAATAAATTGATCTTTTCCTTTCTGTGGGATGGTAAAAATTCTAGAATCCGGAAAGAGTTCCTAGAGAGACCCAAGAGCCAGGGTGGTCTAGCACTTCCCAATCTAAGGAATTATTATTGGGCATCAAACATACAAAAAGTTATTTACTGGTTTCAGTCCCCAGAAAAGGAATGGTGCCAAGTTGAAGGAAACTCCTGCTTATCAACATCTCTCGCCGCTTTAATTACAGCAAAATTATCTTTCTCACCATCGTAGTATACTCCAAACCTTGTAGTACGTTCTACTCTCAAAATATGGGCACAATTTAGGCGACACTTCAGACTTCTTGACTTTTCTATGTGTAGCCCTATTTCCAATAACTACCTCTTTCCTGCAGCCAGATTGGATCATACCTTTACACAGTGGCACAGAGTTGGTCTTCTTAAATTTAGTGACTTTTATATAGATGGTCTTTTTGGTAGCTTTAATGATCTTACTAAAAAATTTAAACTACAACGGTCAGATTTATTTAGGTATTTCCAGGTCCGTCACTTTATTCAAACATGGAGCTCAACCTTTCCAGCCTTACCGGTAAATTCAGGGTTGGACAATATCTTACAAGCTCCTGTGCAGCATAAAGGCCAGATCTCAAATATATACAACACGATCTTATCTTTTCAAAAAGTGTCATTAGATAAAATCAGAACTGATTGGACTGAAGAACTTGGGATGGAGATATCTGATGCAGCCTGGGACTGCGCTCAGAGTAGAGTTAATGGCTCATCTCCTGTGCCCGCCTTAACTTGATACAGTTTAAAGTCTTTCACCGAATTTATTATACCACATCAAAACTGTCCAAGATATACCCAGACATTGATGATAGGTGTGACCGCTGTAATTCTACTTCAGCCGACATGGCTCATATGTTTTGGATTTGTCCAAAGTTAAGAGATTTTTGGTCAACTGTTTTCAAAACTTTAAATGAAGCATTTGACACGAATGTGAGTCCGAATTCAGAAATGGCCATTTTGGGTGTATTAGTGAGTGAGGTCTCAATGACCACTAATAAGAGAAACGCGTTTGCTTTTGCCTCCCTGTTGGCTCGTAGAAGGATAGTACTGGAGTGGAAATCTTCTAAACCATTCAACCAGTCAGTCTGGCTTAGCGACCTGATGTTATTCCTGAAATTAGAAAAAATTAAGTATTTCTCTAGAGGATCGACTGATACATTCCATAAGATATGGGATCTGTTGTTGTTGTACTTTGAGAGGCTTAACACCCTCCCCCCAGATAATATAAGGCCCTAACAGCTCTGCCCAATACACACAGTTGCGTTGTCTGATGCCTGATGTGAGCTCCGTCAACCTCATCCCCCCCCCCCCCTCTTTCTTGCTTTTGTTTTGTTGGTAATGGCAGTATGTGGGTGGTGTGGGTGGGATGGGATCGATTTTCAAACAAGAAAAAATAAATCAAGACACTGTAACCAACTGATTAGATCTGTATTGTTTTGCCTTTCTTGAATAAAAACATGGTTTAAAAAAAGAAAAAGAAACCTTGAAACATCCTATCCAAACTAAACTTTTACAAATGCCCTCATAGATTTACTATTTTTCTTCTGGAGTGATATAAGATAGAAATCCAGCAATGCACAGTGCTCATTTTGAAGCTCTCTCTGAGTGTGAAGGTGACCATTTGGAGAGGTGCTGATAAACAGCCGACAGATAAGAGCAGACAGACAGGCAGGCAGAAGGACAAATGGAGGAATTGGGAAGATACTTTGGCGTGGAGGTTGAGGGGAGTGAGGAGAAAGGCAGGGAGATATAAGGGAGAAATTTTTTTTTTTTTTGTGTGTGTGTGTGTGTGTGTGTGTGTGTGTGTGTGTGTGTGTGTGTGTGTGTGTGTGTGTGTGTGTGTGTGTGTGTGTGTGTGTGTGTGTGGCTCAGGACTCACCATCACTTCTCATCTCAGCCAGAGCTTTAAATTTTCTCTCTTCCCCTTCTATCTCTCATTACTTTGTTAGAATGCGGAGGTTCGCCTACTGTAAGGTGGTTTTGGCCACCTCTCTGGTGTGGGTGATGCTGGACATGTTCATTTTGCTCTACTTCAGTGAGTGCAACAAGTGTGATGACAAAAAGGAGAGAGGACTGCCCGGGAGACAAGGTAAGTGTAGAGTGACACACATATACAAGTAATCACAGAGACACACTCTCACATCCCTTCAGCATTATGTGTGTGTGTGTGTGTGTGTGTGTGTGTGTGTGTGTGTGTGTGTGTGTGTGTGTGTGTGTGTGTGTGTGTGTGTGTGTGTGTGTGTGTGTGTGTGTGTGTGTGTGTGTGTGTGTGTGTGTGTGTGTGTGTGTGTGTGTGTGTGTGTGTGTGTGCACTGCAGATGCCCTGACCAGGCCGCGGGACGGGCCCGGCGAAGGGGGAAAGCCTGTGGTGATCCCTAAGGAGAACCAGGACAAGATGAAGGACATGTTTAAGATCAACCAGTTCAACCTCATGGCCTCTGAGATGATTGCTCTCAATCGGTCACTGCCTGACGTCCGCCTGGAAGGGTGAGCAGCCTCCCTGCAGCTAATCATCTGTCCTGTCACTTACTCTTACTCCACTCATTAAGGCTCAAAATGGCTCTCACTGGCATCCACTGTTGGAATAGCCAGGAATCAACTGGGTTTTTTTGTGCTTTCACAGCGGACAATACAAACTTGTTTTCCAGTTTGAACTCTGGTGTGGACTAAACAAGTGAAACCACCTGAAAAAGAAGGTTCTCAGTACCGGTTTGTTTGTGGTCTGAGTAAACGAAACAAAAGCTTAACCACTGTTAAACCATCTGCTGATTGTGAGCTGTACAGGAGGGCTTTCTATGACAAGTGAGCTGTATAAGCGATGTACATATTTATGCCAATCATTTTCAAACCACGATAACACATATGCGTGTCAGCAGGAGTGTGGGATTTTTAGCTGATCAGGACAGTCAAAAGCAGTTAGCACTGTGGTGTGTTGTGCTTGTGTCCAATGTGTACTTTGACAGTTTATTAAGTCCATTAAAAAGTTCCATGGTGACCCCCCCTCCATAGTATTGCTGTACAAGACACTCTTTTGCAGTCTATCAATACTATTAAGGCTTATGAATAGGTATTTCTTTCTGAGCTCTTTGTGACACCAGAGAACATAAATTAACACATACGATACATTAAAATGCAGCATGGGCAGTCACTGGATTATGTTTTCCCTAACTAAAATGCAGCAATATGTAATTTTTGTTGCTGAACCAAACTACAGGTGTGAAAGTGACCGTTTTGACTGTCAGTATTTTGTCATGTTTCCGGTGTGAACACAGACTCAAAGCCTGCTTAGCATTAGTATTAGTATTGGGACACAGCAAGCCAGTTATTTTATGTGGTGACCTAATGCTACATTTGCAGATATTACTAAAAGGTCCAACCAGTACAGTAATGACAGATTTCTTTAACAATCCCGCCTTTCTGGCTGTTCTATCAAATCAAACTGCCTTTCTCACCATGACTAATAGCCCATTGGTTCACTCTAAAGGTTAAACCCTCACTGGCCGTTTTCAAAAGGAAATACATGCTGTCATGCTGCCCCTTTTTTATTTGCTTCAGTAATACTAGGTCGTATGTTCACAAGTCCTTCTTCTCTATAATGAGGAGTTTAGTGTCACTTAAGTGTCTGTCAGTGCCAGCGGCTACAGGTTGTTCAGTCATTAGACAGGCAGTCTGAACAGCAGACAGGCGTGCATCCGACCAACAGCTTGAAAAATATGTCAAGGTTAGTTCAAGCAGGTGGAAACCAGCTCGGCCTCCCTCCCCCCTCTGCCGCTTTATGCGCTTCAGTAGAGGAACATGCATGGATCAGTAATGGAGGTTTTCAGAGCGATAGACAGAATGACTGACAGACACAAGACTGACAGGCAGGGGCACATGCACACTAGACAGGCAGGAAAGACAGAGGACATTGATCCGTGAAATGGGTTTTAGTCTTTGAGCGAGAGTTGATTACTAGGTGTGTTTTCACTCAGCCTTCTCTCGTCTATCTGCTTTTCCAATTAGGAGATAAGACCGAGTCAATATCGAGCAAGGCGATGTGTCCGTATGTGTTGGCACGCGTACGTTTACGTTTACGTTTGTGTGTGTGTGTGTGTGTGTGTGTGTGTGTGTGTGTGTGTGTGTGTGTGTGTGTGTGTGTGTGTGTGTGTGTGTGTGTGTGTGTGTGTGTGTGTGTGTGTGTGTGCGCGTGTGTGTGCGCGTGTGTGTGTGTGGGGATCAGCAGGTTTAGGGAAACGATGAATGAATTCATCATTGCCAAGCAGGTCACCATTTGCTGAAACTTTGAAGTGGAAACTCACTGATGATTTATTTTTATTATTGTCAGCAGTCATTGGGTGTAAAAAACATAAACAGGAGAAGACAGTACATTAGTGTGTGTGTGTGTGTGTGTGTGTGTGTGTGTGTGTGTGTGTGTGTGTGTGTGTGTGTGTGTGTGTGTGTGTGTGTGTGAAAAACACTTTCCATGACCACACCTTTCAGACAACTTTTTCTCCTTTTTAAGATTCTGGCTTTAACATGTTTATGAGAATGCATATATAGATGTGTGTGGGTGTGTGTGTGTGCGCCTGAGTTTAATGTTGCAAGAGTGATGCAGTTCAATCAGAACCAGTCTGCACGCCCATTCTGACTATCCCCACAATCCACTGGCTGGAGAAACCGCCTGAAACTCATTACCCTGCTTTGCTGTTGCCAGATTTTGCTCCAGCAAAGTTTGGATACACAGGACTCACAACCACTCCTCCGTTTTTTTTATCATGATGTCACACAATGCATTTGTCATCGTGATTAAATGCATGTTGTTTGGGTGGACACACAGAGGTCTTGTCATCCATCCGCTGCACAGTCAAGATCGTCTCTGAAAAGTGGAAAGTCTTGGTTGATCTGTTTGTGTTTGTGAGAAAATGGAGAAGACAGAAATAACAAATCATCTTGTGCGATCATCACCCTCTCTTTCTTGAAGAGAGTACAAGCTCACGCATGCACACCACAGACTAAGAAGTGTGTGTGTGTGTGTGTGTGTGTGTGTGTGTGTGTGTGTGTGTGTTGTGTGTGTGTGTGTGTGTGTGTGTGTGTGTGTGTGTGTGTGTGTGTGTGTGTGTGTGTGTGTGTGTGTGTGTGTGTGTGTGTGTGTGTGTGTGTGTGTGTGTGTGTGTGTGTGAGATTTAACATGCTCCAGAGGCAGCTGCAGGATGGAGTATATTCTTGACCTTCTCTCCTCCGTCGCCATTACATTCCTTCTGTCAGAATCAGCAGCAGAGAGAGAGAGAGAGGAAGCCTTCCAGTGCTTTGGATAATCACAAGGAGGGAGGGAGTTATGATGAGAGATCATATTCCATCTGGCTATTGTGAGGGTTGAATCTGTCAGAGGAAGGAAGTCACAAGCTGCTTTCAGTTTTGTCATGACTAGATGACTAGTTTCAGCAGCTTACTGAGCGTCTTTTGACAAAAACACATGACTGTGAGACAGTTTTAAGTCAGAGAGCTTGCATGCAGGTATCATGGCAGGCTGCAGTGTTTCTTGCCCTACAGAGGTTTGCCTCTAACTTATTCTCTAGCAAAACCGGCGTGTGCTGCCTTTTTTTTTTTTTTTTTTCATAACTCAAAATCATATTAAACATTTCTTTGGAATTGTATTAGTCCATATTTTCTGCCAGCTGTTGTGTAAATCAAGCCATCGTAATATGATGATTATTATTACCAATGAATAGAGAATGTTTCCTAGAAAATCCATTTTTTATTTTGGTTGGTGAGATGAATATAATAGACATGTATGCCTGATGAAAAGGTGGATATGATTTGACAAACTTCTGTAAAGCTTTGGCGAAACGGCAATGTACTTTCTTTGTGACACGTGGTTATTTAGAGACATCTTTTATACATAAATATTGCAGTGCAGCGTTTTAATGTGTGGTATTCTGTGCAGCATCTACTGTAGTCTGCATAACACTGAAATGAAACTGCCATAAATGTTATCAATCACTCTTGTAGGAACCCGCAAATTGAAAGATTGTCTTTCTTGCAAACCCAAAATGGATTTTGTTTGCCAAAGTAATGAAAGTGTTTATAAGCTGTGATATGGATACAATTTTCTGTTACTGTATCATAAAATACAGCAGTACATTTTCTGGAAGTTAACGCAAGGATCCTTTTCATAGATAAAATAACCAGATGGGAATATGTGGTGCTTTACCTCAAAATAGTGCTACGTTTTTTGAAAAACAAATGCAAAAAGTTCACTATGTTGCTACTTCGAGCAAGTTTCAGTTCACTGCAAGCAGATTTTCATACTAAAATAAAATAAACCTTAATCAATGGCTGCCTGTGAGATACAAAACCTTAAATCCATAGCTATGCTTTGGAAAGTGGTCAGGTGTAATTTAAACAACACAAACGTATGTAATAGCCTAAACAACGCAAACCAACCAGTATGACCATTGAAGTATTCCTCAGGGAATACTTTGGAGAGCTATTTAAATAAGTATGTGGCACTCATATCCATCTTCTCTTGTCTCCACTTATGACTGCTGTGCTCTCGCTTCCCTGTGTGTCTCTCAATAAGAGAGTTTGATGTTTGTGTGTGTGCTCTACACTGCTATGATAATGACTCACACTCTAATTAGCATCACTAATCACTAAACGGTCATCATGCTGACCCACTATTTCTGTGTCTTGTCTTTCTCGGTCTAAATTTGGAATTTACGCTCAGCTACTCACTCATTATTCACCCTCAGTTTTCAGTGTTTGAAGTCGACAAGAATATGATTTTTCACGAGGCCATAATGGTGATCTGATTAATGCAGTGATTTCATGACTGACTAATGCGGTTCAGTTGAAATCCTAGCTATTTCCTTCTTGTTCAGCGTGTGGACTCACTTTAGCTGCAGCTCTCTGTAGCAGTCTCTTACAATCAGACAGAGACTGGACTGTGATGTCTCTACTAGAGTGTGTTTCTCTTTTCTCTCTCTGTCAGTTCAGTTTTGTCTGTGTTCAAAGCCTACAACTTCACTTATTGCACATGTGGTTGTCTTTGTGTAACCACGTCTGTGTTGGTTTTTCGATGCAATTATCACACTTCCTCTTGTTTTTTTTGTCATTTTGAACAGTGTGTTGTCTCTTCAAAGTTGAAATGATTTGAAAGTTGCTTGGTATGCATATTTGTAGTTGCATTAAGTAGAGATGTTCCGATACCAGTATCTGTATCGGCTCCGATACTGCCTAAAACGCTGGTATCGGGAAGTACTGGAGTTTATGCACCGATCCGATACCACGTAATAAAGCCCTAACGAAAATCTACGTTAAAGTAGTTTATTTATGTTCTTTTTCCGTTATAACTGACTGTCAAACTGGATAATAAAAGAAAGTTCTGTGGCATTCATTGTTTGTGTTTGTTCATGTTTCACAAAGAGTTTAACCTGAGCCAGACAGACAACAAAGATAGAAATCATATCACATCCATACAGGGATGGTAGTATACAGTTGTTAAAACATAATAAAATATATGACACACTGGTATCGGATCAGTACTCGGTATCAGCTGATACACAAGTTCAGGTATCGGAATCGGTATCGGGAAGCAAAAAATGGTATCGGACCATCTCTAGCATTAAGTATCTTTCTATCATTCCTATCTATCAGTTTTTTGCAATTAAAGATTCAGTTTTGCTTTCTTTTTGTAGGTGCAAGAACAAGTTATACCCCGATAATCTTCCTCGTACCAGTGTGGTGATTGTATTTCACAATGAGGCGTGGAGCACACTGCTGCGAACCGTCCACTCCGTCATCGACCGCTCTCCACACACACTGCTGGAGGAGATTGTTCTGGTGGACGATGCCAGTGAGAGAGGTATACACACACACACACACACACACACACTGCAGATAATTCCTTCAGTGCTTGTGCCTCTTGTTTGAGGCTTAGCCTATTTTTTAGACCTACTGTATGATTTTGCGGAGTTTGTGTGTGTAGCTGTGTTTGTGTGCAAGTGTGTCTGTGTTGCCCAACAGCCAGTCAGCATATATGTCCTGTGTGGGCCACTCCACCCTGTGCAATACTGTTAATCCCTGTTTGGGGGAGATTAGGTCTTTAATTCGCCAGCCGCAGGGATTACACTCTGTTATTACCCCCCCACCACCACCACCACCACACAGCACCATTTCACCCTATGGGACCTTCGGTTGGATGGTGCAAATCAGAGGGGAGGGGCGGGGGGCACGTGTGTGTGTGTGTGTGTGTGTGTGTCTCTGTCTGTCTGTGTGTCTGTGTTTATGTGGGTTTATTGATTCTTTTATTGCATACATATGTTTATTTGTATTTTTTTAAGATTTCCTAAAGCGGCCGTTGGAGCAATATGTCAGAAGGCTTGAAGTCCCTGTCAGAGTGGTGAGAATGGAGCAGCGGTCTGGACTGATTCGTGCTCGCCTCAAGGGCGCGTCCATCTCCACTGGCCAGGTGTGTGTGCCTGTGCACATACGTGACATCCACTACCCATAGACCTTCTCACCATATGGTCTGTGCAATGTTTGGTTTGTCTAATGTTTTCTCACCATGTTTCTAGGTCATCACCTTTCTGGATGCTCATTGTGAATGCACAACAGGGTGGCTAGAGCCTCTGCTCGCCCGCATCAAGCAAGACAAGTAAGAGACACATACACACACACACACACACACACACACACACACACACACACACACACACACACACACACACTAGGGCTGCAGGATATAAGGAAAACATGCAATAAGGTTGTTTAATATCGCGATGATGATATTTTTTGTGATAAATAAACAGATATTAAAGTGTACTCAGTTCTGCTGCTTTCAGTATTCTGCTAAAATACAACAAATTGCTTGTTGAATTTAAAACAAACGAAAGGAAATATTTTCCAACATTATTTTATTGAACAAATTTAACATTGAATTGAATATAAAAGGCACCACTAAAAAAGAATGACTTTTTAAACTGTAATTTTCTACTGATATTTTCTTTCAACTAACATAAAAATCTATGAGTGTCTATCGCGATATATCGCAGTCTTTCGCGATGTGTATATTGCGATAACGATTAAAAAAACAATATATTGTGTAGCCCTAACACACACAAACACACGCACAGCATGGTCTATTGTTTAAATGCATTTGGTTCTGGAAGTGCCACACCTTGCAGATGAGCAATTAGTTGTGATTGATGACCACCTAAGGTTACGAAGAGCAGGCTGATGAATGTGTGCGTGGTGGTGCGTTTGTGTGTCTGTTTGCTGTAGGAGAACTGTAGTGTGCCCCATCATCGATGTGATCAGCGATGATACTTTTGAGTACATGGCAGGATCCGACATGACTTACGGGGGCTTCAACTGGAAGCTCAACTTCCGCTGGTACCCTGTACCCCAGAGAGAGATGGACCGCCGCAAAGGAGACCGCACGCTGCCTGTCAGGTGGGTGATAGAGCGGGACAATCAAGGCCTTTTTGAAGTATCTTTCAGCTAGCTTTTTAATCTCCACAAGCTCCAGGGCTGCTGTTATGCAGCTGAACATTACCCCTCTCTGTTGGGTCAAGTGAAAAGAGAATGTTACTACAGGGACATAATGGAATCATTGGTAAAATACCACATGATCATACACAGTAACTCTGTCAGTCAGCTGTTCAAAACAACTTATAGCCTGTGAGCTTTAGCGTTGCTGATAGGCATTCGCTATTAATGTGCACAGAGTAATGGTACTTCACCATTTAATTTACCACAGTTAATAATCATAAAATGTTCTTAAGGCAAGAAATACTGAAAGAAAAGATTGAACTTGTCTGTGTAGCTTAGGTCGAGATGTTTTGTTGATTGCATCATTTCTCATGGCTCAGGCCTTGGGACTAAAATCAAGAGCTTATTTCTGCCTGTCTATCATCTCTTCTTCCTGCTCTTGTTTCTATGCACGGTTGATGCCATTATTCAAGGTCACACACATAATATATCTTATGTAACACTCTGTGCCCCTGTTTTTAGTTGTTTTTCACAGCTGTGCGTGACAAAGTTTTCCTAAGGGTGTCTTGTAACTGGCCTAAAAAACAAAATTGTCATAGGTTCATGTTAGGAAATTAAGAAGTACTTTAGACTAATGACATGACTTACATAAATAAACCCTGTCCTGTTACGAATTAGTTCTTTATTATTGTGAAGTTTTAAAAGCTATAGCACATAAACAAGTTTTCAGAGTGAAGCTTGTGTATATTTTTCAGTCGAGCACCAATATACTGTAGTTCACACAGTGTAGAATGTGGTAGTGGGAAGTGAGTAGATAGTGGGAAGTGAGTAGATAGCGTAGCACTGATGTGATTTCAACTTCTCATATCTGCATTTGGTATTAAATGGCTGCTAATATTACTATCTTGAGAGATTTTCTTCATTAGCCGTGCCTAGCAAGCTACAGGCCTGCTGCTGTCCCCCTCTGAGGAGCTGCAGAGAGTGATTGTACAGGAGGAAACCTCAACCGCTAAACTGGTTGTTAGGGGCTCATCTACCTTGTAATTTACAGTACTGTGCAAAAGTCTGAGGTCACTAAGAAAGTTTCTCTTTACAGCTAAACACCAAGGTCCAAATAAGACTTATGGAAAAACCTCTGAACATATTAAATAACTTTGTGTCAATTAGATGCTGTAATTCCTTCATACAAAGAGCTGAGAGAATTTACCACAGGATGTTAAATTCTTAGTACAAAATACAGACCTGTATTTACAATTGTTTGTTTTTATTGTAGTAGCAATTGTGTTCATTCAAATGTCACCGTGTGGTTTAGGCAATAAACACGTTTTATGTTACTCATTGTAAGTGATAGACCCTCACTGTTAGACGAATGTCTTTAATTATAAATAGTTTTGCACTGTAATTTACATCTCAGAAGATTCCCACAAATTAGTAGGTTTGGTTTGTTTTACTTTGATGTGTTTGAGTCTTGTAAAAAATATTGATTTAATTCCCAGCTGAAGAGTTTAGGGAGCTTTGATCTGTTTACAGTAAAAAGATAAGCACACATATCTATTAATAACATTGCCAAAATGTGTGTGTGTTGCTTATTATTTTCCACTCTCAGCCAAACGCGTTTGTCTGTTTGTATGCAAGGTATTGTGTGTTGGTAAGTGAACTTGGACCTTAAATGAAAGCAAAAACAGACTGTAAAGAAAATAAGCCTGGTCTACAAAAGAGGAAATCATTCTGTGAGGGGGAGAAATAGGGGCCGAGCCTTGAGGCCATTGAACACTGACACACAACAGAGAAGTGAAAAGAAAAACAGGGAATGAAAAAAACAAACAGGAAAACAGCGAATAACGGGGTGAGAGTGGCGATACATCAAACTTTGATGGGATCTGTAGATACTATGTGACCTTTAGAAAGCAGGCCTTCAGTGAATTAAGTGCAACTAGCCTTACTCCTATTTTCCCCTACTGTCCTGCCTCTCTCCAGGACTCCCACCATGGCAGGCGGCTTGTTCTCCATAGACAGAGATTATTTTCAGGAGATCGGCACATATGACGCAGGCATGGACATCTGGGGTGGAGAGAACCTGGAAATCTCTTTTAGAGTGAGTGAGCACACCCGCAGCCAATTGACATGACTGTGTTCTTCCATGCACTGGCAGGCATTAGTGTCTGCTCAAGTTCAGAAACACACACATGCACATTACACTTGTGAGTTTGACTTTTCTGACTAAATTGTTGACTTGACGAATACTTTGTCAGGCGTTATCCTATACACTCAAACGTGTTCAGACTGTCACAGCACAGACAGGACCAAACTGCATCATCCATCTCCCAGCAGAGGCCTTACAGTATGTTTATTCTACACAGTATACTGTATTTTTGTGTTGATGCAAAATATGTTGTTTCACAGATATGGCAGTGCGGTGGGACTCTAGAGATTGTCACATGCTCTCACGTGGGCCACGTGTTCAGAAAGGCAACACCCTACACTTTTCCTGGAGGAACGGGACAGATCATCAACAAAAACAACCGACGACTGGCAGAAGTCTGGATGGATGAATTTAAAAACTTCTTCTACATCATCTCTCCTGGTGAGTTTGTGTGGATGCGTGCCTGCATGCGCACATGCGTGCGTGCGTGCGTGTGTGCGTGCGTGCCTGCATTTGTGGGTGTTTGCGCTCATGCAAGTATGCATGTACGTGCTCATGTGTGAAGTTTAATCTCTGTGGCAGGTGTGATCTATCCATTAACCAGGTAACAGTGAGATATTGCAGTGGTGACCCAACAGTGCGGGTTGGGGGCGGCAAGTAATTTCACGCTACGAAGCATATATTGACATACACACACACACACACACACACACACAAGCTGGCAAAGAAGAGACAAGTAAAAGTAAAGCAAGAGTCACTAAATAGAGACTTTTTTTTTTTAGATATAAACCACCTCTTAGAACTGGCATGGAACTCAAAAACTCAATTACTCCATGTTTTGTTTAGCACACTGCAGATTCTCCACAAGGGGGAGCTGTTCTGTTGTTGTCAAACCTGTTCTAAACATGCCAATGTTCATATTAAATGTGGACAAAGTTTCATATAAGACGTTTGTCCAATAAGTTTTATATATGAAAAATAAAACCTCAGATTTCCCACTGTTCTGATCGCTCTTGTTTCAACAGTAGCTACATGCTAATGTCAGGGAAGCGTTATTATGGATCCCACGTAACTTCTAGGCAAGTCCCGCCCTACGAAGCAGCTCGATTGGTTGGGGTTAGGCATTGACCTCAAGTGGTTAAGGTTAGGATAGCCGATTGGTCAGGGGATAGGACCTGAACAAATCGGGTTACGTTACCTTGCGTGAGCCGATAGTAGTGTGTGAATGCTATTGAAGGACGGGTCTTGCCTAGAAGTTGCGGGGGTTCCATAATAACGCGTCAGGGAAACCTGTAATCTTGGTTGCAGATGTAATTTTCTCCTTAATTTCGAATCACATTACTGCTGGAACATGTCCGGTTGTGTAGTTTTTGGTTTAGAAGCCTTTACTCATGATTTTTCACAGTATAAAGGCTCGCTATATACTTTGTATAAGCTGACTACAGCTGCTGCCCTCTGCAAAGGAGTAAGCTCCACCTAGTCTACAGAGACTTCATATTCAAGTGTCACCTTTTCAGGTTCTTGGCCCTCAGATATGTGAGCTCTGCAATTCAATGAAATTGGGTCTACATGCTTCAAATCAATGTGTGGCATACTTTAACAGTGACACTAAATCATGCTTACATGGAAAAAAGGAATTTAACAGCCATGCAAACACAAGACTATATGAATGTAGTTTGGTATCATAGTTACTGACGTGTGTGTGTGTGTGTGTGTGTGTGTGTGTGTGTGTGTGTGTGTGTGTGTGTGTGTGTGTGTGTGTGTGTGTGTGTGTGTGTGTGTGTGTGTGTGTGTGTGTGTGTGTGTGTGTGTGTGTGTGTGTGTGTGTGTGTGTGTGTGTGTGTGTGTGTATCCAGGTGTGACTAAAGTGGACTACGGTGACATCACATCTCGCACGGCTCTGAGACAAAAGCTTCATTGTAAACCCTTCAGTTGGTACTTGGAGAACGTCTACCCTGACTCTCAGATCCCCAGACACTATTACTCCCTGGGAGAGGTATACTCAGTCACACTTACAAAAACATACACTATCTGACTCACAACATTTTAGATACTGTAATTCGCTGTAACACAGACAGACACAGATACATCTGTGATTCACTGCCTTTAGGCAGACGCAATGAATCTGAATCTGTTACTTAATATGGTTTCTGTGTGTATTCTGCTCAGATCCGTAACGTGGAGACCAACCAGTGCCTGGACAACATGGCCCGCAAGGAGAATGAGAAAGTCGGCATTTTCAACTGCCACGGCATGGGAGGCAACCAGGTATCTGAGGATGAAAAAAACAACATAAAGAAACAAAAACTGTCTAGGGATGCCACGGTGAGGAAGTTTTCCTACCGGTTAATAAACTTGTGATTCCGATTTCACTGCAAACTCCCCACGGCTGTGTCTGGCCTCTCCAGATCTCCGGTCAAGCTTTTCCTACGCGGACCATTTTGGCAGCCGCCAGGTTGAGACAGGAGGCCTGTGAGGGCTAATGTGGGATTATGGGGTACCGAGCTATTGCTCAAAGCCATCCGGTCCTTAAATGACCAGAGTGAGAGCTGTGCCTGTATTCTCGAAAGAAAGAACCAGAGTGAGAGCTGTGCCCGTATTCTCGAAAGAAAGAACCAGAGTGAGAGCTGTGCCCGTATTCTCGAAAGAAAGTCAAGTCTATTTTTTATAAATGTGTTGGCCTCCACCGGGATTGTCCCTAGTCACCGATTCTGTTTGTGATTTTTCGTGGACGTGATCTCAAGCTGGGAGGAAGAGAGTGGCCGGTTTAGGGACCTCAGAATTGCTTCATTGCTATTTGCAGATGAAGTGGTTCTGTTGGCTTCATCAGGCCGTGACCTCCAGCACGCACTGGGGCAATTTGCAGCCGAGTGTAAAGTGCTGGGGATGAAAGTCAGCACATTGAAGACCATGGTTCTCTGCCAGAAAACGCTGAATTGGTCCCTCTTGGTTGGGAGTAAGTTGCTGCCCCAGGTCAAGAAGTATCTCTTGGTCTAAAATGGAGCACAAGACTGTTGTGTTGAAGAAGGAGCTGAGCCGGAAAGCAATGCTCTCGATTTCCAGTCGATTTACGTCCCAACCCTCACCTATGGTCATGAGCTTTAGGTAGTGACCAAAATAATGAGTATGCAGATACAAGCATCTAAAAAGAGTTTCCTCCACAGGATGGCTGTGCTCAAACTTAGAGATATGGTGAAGAGCTCAGACATCCAGGGTAAATGGTAAACACTGCTGGCCACAGTGATATTAGTGTCATTCCTGGCAGGAATCATGTAGGAGGGAAAGAAGGATGGAAAAGTGTTTTAAAATCCCAAATCTGTTTGTTTGACGTGCAGGTTTTTTCTTACACGGCCAATAAGGAGATCAGGACAGATGACTTGTGTCTAGACGTGTCCAAACTAAACGGACCCGTCATGATGCTCAAGTGCCATCACCTCAAAGGCAACCAGCTCTGGGAGTACGACCCTGTGGTGAGTGGAAGAAGTGATGAAAATGTACATGTTAGGGTGTATGTGAGGACGTGATAAATGCCCAGATTTACTGGTACATTAAATGTACACATATTAACATAGACAGAGGGTTCTTATGCAGGTCTTGTAAGGTACAGAAAGTTGTTCTTTACACCAGAAAAGCCTGGAAGGTTATATATTCCGGAGACACATCATTTTTGTTTTTTTCTATTTGAAATTAGTATAACACCATATGACGACATAGTAAAGTACAACAAGGATACTGATTTTCACCTTAATTTTATGTCCCCACACATCCAAAAGGTTGAGTATTTCCTGATGCAAAAAGACACCTCCCACTGCAGTTTACAGTAAACAAGGTCCTCTTGCAATAAGCACAGCTCAGAAAATACATCCCATAATAAAAAGTGAAAAGAAAAGTTGTGAAAAACCACAAATGAGGTGCTGATTATGCACCAAACTTCATTTATTGTGTTTTCACCTTCATTTCTGTATTTTTATTAACCGTTTTTAAACAGTTTTTTTTATAAATGTTTTTTTTTTTTTTTTTAAGAAAATAAACACAGTGTATTCCCAATACACATAGAGTATGATAACACATTCAAGACCAGCTGTCATTTCAGTTAGTGGGATATTTATTGTTTTCAATTTTAGGGTGATATATATCCGAGCTGACACATTATGCAACTCAACCACAGCATGCCTTACTCTGAGAGCTAAGCCAAAACTATACTGAATCTCAAAATTAAAGTCTAAACATTTTTTATATATATATATTGAAAATATAATCTACAGCTATAGGAGTGTGTATTTATTCACATGCCCTTGTGAATTTAAATTAACCAGTCAAAAGCCTGATTTTTACCCCCTCACACTCTCTTTCTGTTTCCCCCACTGTGCAGAAGCTGACCCTGATCCACGTCAACAGTAACCAGTGTCTGGACAAGGCCAGCGAGGAGGACAGCCAGGTGCCCAGCGTCAAAGACTGCTCACCCACACGCTCCCAACAGTGGCTACTCCGCAACGTCACACTACCAGAGGTCTTCTGACCACACTCTGCACACTCCCAAACACACACACTCTCACACACACAGCGGCCCAGGGTAAGCAATCAGGGTAACAGACGTGTTTATTAAAATTGGGCACAAGGAAAGGAGAGACTTCCCATGAGGGGATTTCGGGAAGAGAGGAGGACGGATTGGACGGTACTACCTCTGCCAGAGATAAGGAGGGAGGAGTGTGTTTGACCCTCCTCGGAGTGACAGAAGAGGAAAGACTCTGTCTAGGAGACGATGGCTGTTGTTTTAAGGAGATTTTAACCGCAGAGAGTGACTCACTCGCTGGGCGCGAATTATGAGACTGGCCAGTGGAGTCAAGGTTTGCACTCACAGCTTCCCTGGACTAAACAGTCCACCCCTCATCTCATCAATTAACGTTTACTCACTGCCTCTTATGAGAGTGTGTGCACTTACGTGTGTGTGTGTGTGTGTGTGTGTGTGTGTGTGTGTGTGTGTGTGTGTGTGTGTGTGTGTGTGTGTGTGTGTGTGTGTGTGTGTGTGTGTGTGTGTGTGTGTGTGTGTGTGTGTGTGTGTGTGTGTGTGTGTACTCTGAGATGAATGTATGCTTTGAGAAGGGGGCTGAATTCCTTGTTGATTTCTTTCTTTTTTTATTTAATTTTTTAATGAATTTTGAAAATGAACTCTTATGAAGAAGTGTGTGTGTGTGTGTGTGTGTGTGTGTGTGTGTGTGTGCGTGCGTGTGTGTGGTTCAGAGCCCCTCCTACAGTCCTGCAGCAGTGTATGTCTCCCTCTGGTGTTTGTCCTCGGCATCTCATCCTACAGGCAAGCCTCCTCGCTGAGGAATTTCGAAGGGCCCATTCAAAGGGCACATTTAAAAAAAAAAAAAAAAAAAAACAACAGGACCGAACACGAGGACCCGACGACGTCTGCCATCCGCAGAGATCTAGAGATAGAGAAATATGTTTGTGATATCTTGAGATTTCTATGTCAAGTTTTTACATGGCTTTGTCTGTTTTTACTGTGAGAGTGCAACAGAGCAGTAACCCTAGTCTGTCTGTCCGTCTCTGTTGTCTTTAAAGATGTTTAACATAGAGCTTACAGACACACACACACATACACAGAGGACTCTGCATATGTAACTGATATTCACTGCCTAATGTAGTGTGTTAAACTATAGGGAACTCCCCCATAAGGCACTACATAGTCACACACACACCCTGTATACATATAGGAAAGGCTGCACTAGCCTGATACTTTAATCCATATTGTCATATCTTCTTCTCAATAACCTCTTAAAAAATACACTCCAAGGGCTTCTTTCCTTCAGTGGAGTGTGTGGACAGTGTGTGTGTGTGTGTGTGTGTGTGTGTGTGTGTGTGTGTGTGTGTGTGTGTGTGTGTGTGTGTGTGTGTGTGTGTGTGTGTGTGTGTGTGTGTGTGTGTGTGTGTGTGTGTGTGTGTGTGTGTGTGTGTGTGTGTGTGTGTGTGTGTGTGTGTGTGTGTGTGTGTGTGTGTGTGCGAGCATGTGTCTTCAGTACTAATCCCCAGTCCATCAGCTCCCTGTTCACTAGGACAAACGGCTCTCAGATTCCTCGCTGTTGGACAAATAGAGCCCGTAGCGTAGACTGACGTCAGATCAGCATATCTCTGCGTCCGTTGTACAAAAGAGCAAAAGCTGCTTTTATTTTCTAAACATAGCCGAGTCGCCGCACTCTCCTGAGGACATATCTACAGTAGGAAAGGAAGCCTGGAAAGCTGTTGTTAGAAAATCAAAGAGACGTCGCTGAGGTGAGTAAGGAGACTTTATCAGAGACAGAATAATAATTGTAGAGGGCTGAAGGGAGTGAAAAGATGAACTGTGGATTACAACGAGCGCAGCAGCAGCAGACATATCTTAATCCATAACTACATATCTCATTGTGCAAGCTCACCTGCAGTATTTCACTATTCATATCTCAGTGAGCCAGACAGCTGAACAGTTACATCAGTATGTCATTTTCATTTCAACCATTATGCTTTCTTTATTCAGTTTTTTTGTATCACTCCTGCCAATCAGAGTAGGAGAGATGATTTCATAAAGGTTGTAACCATTTGAGGAGGGGTTTACACTGGTTCATCTTTGTTTTGGACACGATAGTGACAGGAGGCCGTCGACTAATTTCATGTCGGAGCAAGTGACTGCGTAGGGAGGATGTGAACGTTTTTTGATTGTGAGACAGAGGGAGTGTAACGATTGTTCAAATTTTGGTGGTGGTGGGGGTTTGAGGGTTTGACGTTAACGGACATGTCTAGGCTTCCACACTGAGCTGATCCAAATGTAGAAAATAAAAGTGAAAAAGTTTACAGAACAATACGAGGAAAATGTTGATTTCTGCTTTTTTTTTGTCTGTACACTCACTCATAAAACATACTTTCTCTTCTGTCAGAAACTAACAGTTCACAAAAATGTGAGTTAAGCTTTTGTCATGAACAAACAAAAGTTAAAGTGCTCATATTATGCTCATTTTCAGGTTCATAATTGTATTTAGAGGTTGTACCAGAATATAGGTTTACATGGTTTAATTTTCAAAAACCACAATATATTTGTTGTACTGCAAGTGGCTGCAGCTCCTCTTTTCCCCCTGTGTGTTGAGCTCAATGTTTTAGCTGTTGGATGTTTTCCATCTTTGTTGGGAGAGATGCGCAGTAGCTAGGTAAGCGCCACCAGCCAGTCAGAAGCAGTGTATGAGGGCGTGCCACAATAGCAGCTGGACGAGCAGTGTGTTAAAAAGTGACGCACGTTCGTCACGGAAGTAAAGGCTGGACTACAATAGAGCTGTTTGGAGCAGTATGTGAACAGTGTTTTCTGTTGGAGATGGTAAGTCCCTTTTGGGCTTTTTCACTTTGTAAACCTATAACGTGCACAAAAAAGATATATAATACAATAAAGGAAAGGGAAAAAAAACAAAAAGCATAATATGAGCACTTTAAGTTTGCATTCAGTGTTTCTCACCAAAAGTAACTGTGTGTATCCTTGAGGCCTGACACGTCTTGAATCCATTTCCTTTCCCATGAACAATTATTTGAAAATTTGCTATTTTAAATCATTGTGCATTGTTTACATCCATGTTTACTAGCTTGCATTCATCTTCTTCACTACCCAGTTCACATTGCTACGTTTCTTGATGGCAGCCAGCGACTGTCAATCATGGAATATTGCGAAACTGCCGGCGAGAGCTATATTGCGTCAGTGGTGTGCTTGTGCACATGCATGCTTGTCGTGGTGCATGTGCAGTACACACCCACTCGTAAAAACTTCAGAAGAATTCAGTTTTTAACCGAAAGAAGAAGAGTTGGGCTGTAACCACATGGTCACAGGGTGTGACCACTTTTGCCCGTGGCACCCATGGGTGTGAAAAGATAATAATCTCAAGTGTTGTAGATAATGGGACTCTTCTGTCTTTTTTTAATAAACATGACAGTGAAGTGAAGGTAATAGAGTTGGGCAGTAGACTCACTGCATGTTTTGTGGAGAGTGGATTATTCAGACTCCTTGACTTGATCTGTTGAATTATTCATGTATCTGGATTAGACCCACCAAGAGCCATCAGGAAGGCATACAAGACAACAGTGCTTTGCATACACATCTTTAAGAAAGATGCTGATTCTCTGCTTTTGTTTTGTGAAAGCATCTCCTGTATAGTGAATTAGATATTGCGATGTTTTTTGTTTTTTTATATTCTAGTTGAAATGTCTCCAGAAAGGCCAAAAAAGATATATCGGTGTCAGGAAGTCAATCTGCAGCATCTCTGTGCTTCTTCCTGGACCTCGAAGACTAATGTGCTCTGTAGATCCAAGAAGAGTATTCTTCAAGGAGACTCCTCACCTTGTTCACTCATGTGTGAATAACATGAGTGATTCTTCCGTTAAGGAGATTTCGAGCTGCGTGAGCTCAGGAAGACTCCGCTCTGGTTTATGTGCTGCAGACTTGAGAAGAATTATATGGAGTCTGTGATCTGAAGAAAGGGATCAAAGCCGACTCATACTGTGGCCTGGTGGGAAACTCCCAAGAAAAGACAGAATATTGAAGCATGTTCAGAGGAACAGACTGAATTTATAAACTTAGACGTCTGTCCGTCTAATTTAGTCGTTTTAATATTTTATTTATCCTTGTTTGTCAAATCAGCTTTATATTTTATTATTAAAACGCTACGCTAACTCATTAAATTAGACTAATTTTTGGTTGAGTGGAACTGGGTCATATGTTGCTCTTTTTGGTCAGAATGGTTGAATGTTTTGGACAAAGAAATTAAGTTATAAATTGTGGATAATGATATGACTGATTATTACAATAATCAGCGGTTGTTACTTCATAATATGAGTGGGTTTTAGCTCATAATATGTAGTAATGTTGACAATTTGGAAATGTATTGCTTTGACAGAACAAATTCATGTTAGCTGTTCATAAAGAAATTTTCTCATGTTTGACAAGCTGCTACATTACCACCAGATTTTACATTGCCAGCTTTGACAAGCCACAGTGCTCATTTTAAACTGTTGAGCCTGAACCAGAGAGACGCCGACCAGCAGCAGCATCCATGTGGAGCTTCAGTTGAGGTTAATAAGATGTATTATTTTCTGGCCAATTTCTTTTTTCTTTCTATGAATTGAATAAAGTCACCTGACTGTGTAAAATTGGTCTTCTTAAAAATAAAATCCCCTTTGCCTTTTTACATAAGTGTGTGAAGTTGCCTGGACAGCCGTACTTTGATTCAGCTTTAGCTCTCCAGTAGGATCACGTTAAATGTATTACTTTTCCGATTATATTCAATACACACCAGTCAAAGTGTGGCCATCATCAAACACATTAGCTTCACAAAGAACCTTTCTGGTGTCCCACATTCAGGACAGACGCACAGAGATCAAAAAGACTTGTCCGTTCAAAATAATGTACTTTATTGCAAACATTTTGTTTCCTCTATCTCCTGCAACAAATAAATGTATGTACAAAATATTAGTAATCTGAATATGTGAAGAATGTGTTTGTTGATTAGTTTACTGGAGACTTCAGTTAAAAGATGCCTGGCTTTACCAGCAGCTGTACTGCAGCTTTTCATGGATTTGTTATTTATTCCGTCCATCTGTCCGGAGCCTTGCTGACACATTTACAATCTGTAAAGACTTCACAGCACAGACGACACTGTCTGACTCAACTCATTAGTCATTAGACAATGAAAGAAAAGCAAAGAAAAAGTGCAATTTCACTGACTGTGAACTACTGTGAGCGACTATATGACTACGACTTCTTAAGGTTTTTTTCATGGCATATTATACTATGACCTTTTTATTTGACTTTTTATGACATTGTATAGGACGTACTATACTATGACATTTTTATGACTTTTTATGGCATACTATACAATGACTTTTTTGACACAATATACTATTTTTATTACACACTGTACCATGATCTTTTTATGACTTTTTTTCACACTATACTATGACTTTTTATGATAAAGCTTATATTGTACTTAAAAACATTTTTATGACTTTTCTTATGACAAACTATACCTACAACATTTTTAGGACTTTTTATGACACACTATACTATGACTTTTTTATGACTTTTTATGACACTATACTATGACTTTTTATGACTTTTTATGACACACTATACTATGACTTTTTTATGACTTTTTATGACATGCTAAACTATGATTTTTTTATGACTTTTTATGACATGCTAAACTATGATTTTTTTAATGACTTTTGACCTTTTCATGACATACTATACTATGACTTTTTATTTGCGACTTTTTATGAAATACTATACTGAGTTTTTATGAAATTCTATACTATGACTTTAATGACCCACCATACTATGACTTTTCATGACTTTTCTTCTGACAAACTTTTTCCAAGACTTTTTATGACTTTTATTAATGACATACCATAATATGACTTTTAAAGACTTTTTATGACACTATTCAATTTTTTATTGACTTTTGACCTTTTCATGACATACTATGAGTTTTTATTTGCCTTTTCTATGAGAAACATTCCCTTAGACATTTTATGAAACACTAAACTATGATTTTTATGAAACACTATGCTGTGATTTTTCATGACACAATATACCATGACTTTTTGACTTTTCATGACACACTATACTATGACTATTTTGACACACTATAAGGTATGTTTTTTATGACTTTTTATAACATACTATATTATGACTTTTTATGACACACAATGATGACTTTTTTATGACACACTATACTATGACTTTTTTTATGATAAACTATACTATGACTTTTTATGACACTATTTATATGACACTCTATACAATTACTTTGTTAATGACTTTTTAACTTGTCATGACATACTATACTATGACTTTTTATTTGACTTTTCTTATGATAAACTATACCTAAAACATTTTTATGATTTTTCTTATGACAAACTATACCTACAACATTTTTATGACTTTTTATGACACACTATACTATGACTTTTTTATGACTTTTTATGACACTATACTATGACTTTTTATGACACACTATACTATGATTTTTTTATGACTTTTTATGACATGCTAAACTATGATTTTTTTAATGACTTTTGACCTTTTCATGACATACTATACTATGACTTTTTATTTGCGACTTTTTATGAAATACTATACTATGACTTTTTATGAAATTCTATACTATGACTTTTTATGACCCACCATACTATGACTTTTTCATTGACTTTTCTTCTGACAAACTTTTCCAAGACTTTTTTATGACTTTTATTAATGACATACTATAATATGACTTTTTAAAGACTTTTTATGACACTATTCAATTACTTTTTTATTGACTTTTGACCTTTTCATGACATACTATGAGTTTTTATTTGCCTTTTTCCTATGAGAAACATTCCCTTAGACATTTTTATGAAACACTAAACTATGATTTTTATGAAACACTATGCTGTGATTTTTTCATGACACAATATACCATGACTTTTTGACTTTTCATGACACACTATACTATGACTATTTTTGACACACTATAGTATGATTTTTTATGACTTTTTATAACATACTATATTATGACTTTTTATGACACACAATACGATGACTTTTTTATGACACACTATACTATGACTTTTTTTATGATAAACTATACTATGACTTTTTATGACACTATTTATATGACACTCTATACAATTACTTTGTTAATGACTTTTTAAATTGTCATGACATACTATACTATGACTTTTTATTTGACTTTTCTTATGATAAACTATACCTAAAACATTTTTATGATTTTTCTTATGACAAACTATACCTACAACATTTTTATGACTTTTTATGACACACTATACTATGACTTTTTTATGACTTTTTATGACACTATACTATGACTTTTTATGACACACTATACTATGACTTTTTTATGACTTTTTATGACATGCTAAACTATGATTTTTTTAATGACTTTTGACCTTTTCATGACATACTATACTATGACTTTTTATTTTAAGCGATTTTTATGAAATACTATACTATGACTTTTTATGAAATTCTATACTATGACTTTTTATGACCCACCATACTATGACTTTTTCATTGACTTTTCTTCTGACAAACTTTTCCAAGACTTTTTTATGACTTTTATTAATGACATACTATAATATGACTTTTTAAAGACTTTTTATGACACTATTCAATTACTTTTTTATTGACTTTTGACCTTTTCATGACATACTATGAGTTTTTATTTGCCTTTTTCCTATGAGAAACATTCCCTTAGACATTTTTATGAAACACTAAACTATGATTTTTATGAAACACTATGCTATGATTTTTTCATGACACAATATACCATGACTTTTTGACTTTTCATGACACACTATACTATGACTATTTTTGACACACTATAGTATGATTTTTTATGACTTTTTATAACATACTATATTATGACTTTTTATGACACACAATACGATGACTTTTTTATGACACACTATACTATGATTTTTTTGTCTTTTCATGACACACTATACTATGACTTTTTTATGACACACTATACTATGATTTTTTTTGTCTTTTCATGACACACTATACTATGATTTTTTTTGTCTTTTCATGACACACAATACGATGACTTTTTTTTATGACACACTATACTATGATTTTTTTTGTCTTTTCATGACACACTATACTATGACTTTTTTATGACACACTATACTATGATTTTTTTTGTCTTTTCATGACACACTATACTATGACTTTTTTATGACACTCTATACTATGATTTTTTTTGTCTTTTCATGACACACTATACTATGATTTTTTTTGTCTTTTCATGACACACTATGCTATGACTTTTTTATGACACACTATAGTATGACTTTTTATGACATACTATACTATGACTATGTATGACACACTATACTTTGACTTTTCATGACTTTTTTTTTTTTTTTTAATATGAGTTCCCCCAGCCTGCCTATGGTCCCCCAGTGGCTAGAAATGGCGATAGGTGTAAACCGAGCCCTGGGTATCCTGCTCTGCCTTTGAGAAAATGAAAGCTCAGATGGGCCGATCTGGAAGGTTACCTCCCCTTTCTCTGCTTTGCCCGCCCAGAGAATTTGGCCCGCCCATGAGAGAGAGAGACATCATGGCTTTCTAATGAGCAAAGTGGCAGTTGGTCAAGGCCACACCCCCACCCTCCACCTTGACTTTTTTAATGACTTTTTGACCTTTTACCAAAACTCATCTTTCATAAAAGAATTCCACGAATGCTGTTACTTCTGGCGTGTCCATCCTCACGCCCTCACATTCTCATTGTTTTGATTTGATCTTGATCTACAAACTCTAAAACATTTCATTTGACTTTTATTGAAAGACAATGCCTAAGACATTTTTATGGCACACTATACTTCATTTTTATGACATGGTATATAATGACATTTTATGACTTTTTTTTACTTTTTTAATGACTTTTGACCTTTTCATGACATACTATACTAAGACATTTTATTTGACTTTTTTTTATTAAAAACTATACCTAAATATTTGACATTTTATATGACATACTATACTATGAGTTTTCATGACATACTATATTATGACAATGTCAAAATGTATAGAACGGGTCTTTTAAAAAGGTATTACTTCATATACTATGTACTAAACTACTCAACAATATATAAAGTATTTAAAATAAATTCAACCCACAACATTAAATTTACACTTAGGTTAATACATTATTATAATGTAAAAAAACACAGCCATTCATTGACTAAGATTTTAAATGCAGTACATTTACTTGAAATTGTTTTATTGGTACTTTTGCTTGAGTAAAAGAGCTTAATACTTCTTCCAACATTGTATCATTGTACAATCAATGGTTGGTCGGAGAAAATGTCACCTGTAGGTATAAGTGAATAAAAATAATCAGATTAACTGACAATGGAAATAATTATTAATTGCAGTCATAATTCATTATAAAAAGCAAACTAGTAATAAGGCACTCAACAAAGCTACTGCATTTTAAATGTTGTTTATTGTGTCAGTGAATATCTGGTAATTAAAAAACAGTACAAGCAACAGTACCAACTACAGTAATGTAGTAAAACAGTGAAAACTTGCTAAATGCTTGTTCCAACCCAGAACACATCACAGCCCTCAAACAGCTAACACAGTAGCCATGTATGAGCAATTTGTCACATTACATACACAAATCATCTGTACAGCTCTTTGATTAAAGCTTCAAGTGATGTTAACTACTCCATACTCTATTCAGAGAGTCTATTCAAGTGCTCTGACTATAGTTTGACTATGGAGTGCGGGAGTGGATGAGGTCAGTAGAAGATATACAGACATTTCTAACAGATTTAAGGTGTGTGAGGTCAAAACTATGATGAAATCATGTGATGGGGATGACAGTCAGCAAACTCTAAAGTGCTCACAGAAATACAGTCAAACTTGTCAATATCAAGTTATTCTGTGTAAATGTGCTTCAATACTGACAGATCAGCTATGCATGCTTAAAATGAAAAGCTTGGTTGCACGTATGTGCACTCACAATTTGTAAAAAATAAAATAAAAAAGCTTTAAATAAATTAAAATGTACAAACAGTATTCCTCTGGTCTCGGATTCAGACCAAACTCCCTGAAAGCAGGATGTCTAACCGGATCCACTTAAGTACTTCCCATCAAAAAATCAGCGGAGACATTGGCTGATTCAACCGCACAGATATAGATACAGAACAGCGGTAATGAAAGCTTGAACCTTTGTCAAAGCAGAGAGCAGAGAGTTGCAAACTCACAGCTGCTATCACTGAAACGTGAATGACACATTAAGTTAAACTAAAAAACAGTCAACAACTCCTCTTAAGCCTTCACTACAAACTCTACTTGAGCCTCCATGAGGAGAGAGGTAAGGAGTACAGTCACTGCACAACCACATACTAAGTCTGTAGCTTAAAAAAAACTGTGTACAGGGTGGAAATCAGGGGCTTTGTAGATAAAATATATCATTTTGTGATTCACCACGAACCGCACAGTAATTTTAGGCATTGCTAAACATTACATAATTGATTTAGGCACTGGATTTCTGAGAGATGATGTGATTAACATCAACGTCTCCACAATTCATAAACGTAATGCCTGATGTGACGCCATTGGTCCATGTTAGGGATCAGGATGAAAACTTGCATCTTTAAGTTTAGGGTTTTGAATGAGAGTGACAGGTGCCATGTTGCTCAGACAAACAGCTCTGGTATCTGACGGCATCATGGGTGACCAGCCGTTACGCCACCATCTCATCTCGGTCGTTCCTGTAGAGCCAGGTGGCGTAGGGAGGAGCTTCAGGAAGTGGAGCGCTTCCCCCTGAGGAATCAGCCAATAGATAGCCAGGTGACGTTCCACTGGGACACACCCTCTCACTCATTGGTCTTCTTCAGGACAGAGGGGTGGAGTCTGTGAAGGTCCTGAGAGTGACAAGCAATAATGGTTTGGTTGCATCTTTCTGAAGATTTGATCAGCTCATTGAAAGCGTTGCAGATTTTTATCGTCACCTCATGTGGTGGAGCGGCCAGCTGGATTGCACCGGTGTCGGCACTGCAGAGCTTGGGCTCATCAGCATGGCACTGTAGATGTTGGCTGCAACTACCAGGATGCAGAGGAGGATGGGCCCGATGATGGCGCCCTCCAGACCCAGATAGTACGCTCCACCTGCCACCGCCAGACCTGTCAGATACGGGTGTCCACCCCTGAGACACGAGACAAAAAAACAGATCAACACAAATGTAGAAAATGTATGAAATAAAAAAATAGAAAAAGAAATATAAAACATATTTGACCTGACATATATGTAATGTAAATCATGATGTGTATTGTACATGACTTAAAAGCACAGCAAGCGTTTTTAGACTTCAATCACCTTAAAAAAGTTGTTAATTTTTCCTTTCTTTTTTTACTATTTAACAATGTAGAACCCAGGCTATGATTCATAGGTTTTGAAAACACTTAATAATGTAAATTATGTTAATGAAATTTACAGGGCAATTTTACAATATTTTTTATCTGTAGTCTGTTTCCCCTTACCTTAATTTTTGTGACACCTAATCATAACCTAACATTAAACTAAGTTAAGTCGAACCATGAAGGGCGGCGCTACAGGAAACACTATTCAAAGGGGAATAGCCATGGACACATGGCCAGGCTGCCAATAACAGCTGAGATGGAGCATTATTTGGCCCGCTGTCTGGTATTGTTTTCATTAGGTCTATCTCAAACAGCTTTGCCCAAGGAAATGGACACACTGTTTATAGCTAAAAAGAATGGTTTCCTTTTAAAGCCATATTTGGGTAGCAACCAGGCAGTTTGTTTGATGAAATGTGTTGGTCAAATGTGTCAACGCTACAAGGGAAGCTCTAATAACACAAGCTGGTGTCACACATTCGTACCCTGATATGTCAGAGTAGATAGCTGTATCTACAAAATATGTCGGGAGCAGATGGCAGATCAGCAGCAGCAGGGCCTTGGCGCCTTCGCCCTGCACCAACCACAGGTCGCACACCGCTGGCACAGCTGCCCAGTAGGTCCCCAGGAAAGGCACCGCACCCAGGATGGCAGCCAGAGCTTAAGGCCAAGAGAGAGGGATCCAAAGAGTGAGACATACCGACTGTGGCTTGGCAGGTGCAGTTATAGTGACGCCACGATCTGCTGTGAACACGCTGACTCACCAGAAGGAATGAAGACTATGTTGATGCCAAATATGGTGTGAGTGAGCCAAGTGTAGAGGCCGTAGAAGCCAGCCATTTTCAGAGAGGCGTCAAACACTCCTCTTCAAAACAAACAACCACACATGGTCAAAAATGATCTCCGTTAGATTATTGTTTAGATTCTTTAAATAATTATATTGTTAGTGTGTGTGTGTGTGTGTGTGTGTGTGTGTGTGTGTGTGTGTGTGTGTGTGTGTGTGTGTGTCTACCTGATAGCCTCTTCTACAGACTGGCCTATGATATTTGAGGAGGCTCCAGGCTGGGAGAGGGGGGTCAGGCTGATCACCCATTTGACAGGTTTGTAGTATTCACCACTGGAGCTCAGCAGGTAGAAGAGAGTGGTCAGGAAAATCACCTGAAACCAAATATGCAAATTCAGATTATGTAATGTGTACTTGTACACTTGGGAAAAAAAAAAAACACAAAGCAACGGAGTCCCCTTGTACATGTGAATCCTCTACTTTACCACTAAAGCAGGTTACACTAAGAATAGTCATGCCCTTCAGACATATCAAGCATCAAGATCTGTTGCAAATGCTTCCATAAAGGCCAGTCTGCAGAGGGCTTTTCTAATTTCTAGATCTCCAAGTGAGAATTAAGGGATAAATAAAACGATTGGCTGCGCTATCCACACCAAGAACACATATGTTCTTTTTTTAAACAAATGAATACAAATGTACAGTATGTAATGGTAACAATTAGAGGTCCCCCACCAACCACAAACAAGGTTGCTAAATGTTGGCAAACACCAGGGATAACAATGGGAATAGTATCATTCAATCACTGATAAAGGCGGATATGTCCATTACAAAAGAATAAAGATGCAGCAAATGTGAACTTCAAAAGACAATTTATTTTCTAAGTGCAAAGCAGTTGACCCTCAGTTGGAATTTTTGCTGGTGTTAACACAAATAATTAACCTCGTAAATAAATATAAATAACCCCACCCCATGTAATTTTGTGTCAGATGATTCAGTGTTCATACCAGACTCAGGGCAAAGTTGAGCAGAGCCGTGCCGCTGTGGAACAAGACGGTGAGGAGAGTGGTCGTGGTGGAAATGAGGAGGCCGACATTTCTACTCATTACCACCCACAGAGACTCCAGGATCTACAAAACCACGAGGCAACAGTAAACATTTCATCCACAGGAAATCTGTACACCCCTTTGAGACACAGTTAGACTGTACATGCGTCAATGATTTATAACCTGCAGTTGTCCTAACGCCCATTGTAGACAAATCAGGGCAGGGTCGACATGCAACACGTTTTACTGATTCTCAGAAATATAATTTTTGACAACAAGGACAAACAAAGGATGCAACACCCCCTAGGCTTTAGTCAAACGTTATTCAACCAAGAGTTTAGCAAATGATGGACTGACTGATCTATGAAAGCATAATATACGCAAATCAACTGCCTCATACAGAAGATGGTATTAAACACACTCAAACTTACAGAGAGCAGAGTCTCAATATTTTCCTGCAGAAAGGAGGCGACGTCCTTCCAGTCCAGGATCTCGCCTAGCCAGCTGTTCCCTCTCTGAACCGCCATCTTCTGACCACGGTGGCGTCCAGGGTGGGTCATGTTCTGGAAAATGCATGGAATATTTTGTGTATGATATTTGTAAGAGGACAAATCTGTCCCCCAACATCAAGAAGTGAAATGGACTGGCCTGACCTTCACAAACCAGGAGTGGTACAGTCTGTCCCAGAGCTCCAAAACCTGTTTCTCAATCACAGCTGTGTTGTTCACCTTGTCTCCTAACATCTTATGGAGCTGCAGAAAAGAAGAAAGATTCAATGCATAACAACTTACTAAAGTATTCGGGTTTTGCGTCCATATTTTGAGTCAGACATATCAGTGGAAAACATTTAGGCAATTATTATTCGTACCTTTTGCGTTATCCATTCTCTACCGTGTTGATAAACATTAGTAGCAGCTGAATTCAGAGCCTTCTGCACCACACGTGCCTCTGGAAGCAAACTAGAGGACAATGTGAGAAGAAAAGATGATGAGAAATTATTAACTCGAAACACAAAATAAAAAATGATAGAAATAAAAGAGAGTAAACTGTCATACTTGGCCCATTCTGGATGGTTAGACACAGTCTCATTGATGAGGTTACTGGTTACGTCGATGATGTGAACACTTTCATGGTGAACCTAGAAAGATAAAAATGACTTTGACATCCAAGACGATGTCAGTGATTTGAAATGCAGTGAAGTAATTCAACAAGGAACAAAAACCATAGCGGTGAGCAGCAGAGCCATGAGCAGGGTCCCTGTGACCAGGAGGAAGATGATGAAGATGCTGATGATTTTATCCAGAGATCGCTCCAACCACACGACCATCTAAACACAGAGAGGACACAGACCGGAAGAAATAGAAAAAAAGGGGGGGACACAGGGAGGTGACAGAATAGATACGAAGTCAGTACAATTCTGAAGAGGTTGAAAACATGCAGTGATCAGACACATAGAGAAACCTGTGTCCTTCCTATGTGAAGAAGCCATTTTGGATCTGAAAGCTGCCACCTTGGGCCCTGAGAAAAGCAAGGTAGTTGACTGAGTGAGCCAGGGTATCTGTACACATGCATGCGCGCATCCTTGCACTTTAATATGGAAACATGCAAGTAACAAACTCAGGTTGTGTTATCTTTTGAACGCATGACTTTTCTGTCAGTATCTTTTATTTGAAAATTGTTACAAGCCCATCCATCAGTCTTTCAAAGTTCCTTCTGTTGAAATGTGGTGAAATTCTTAACTCAGGTTTCTCAATGCTCCAAAACTGCACCAACAGCCAGCTTATCTCCATCTATATGTGTGTGTTAATGCCACACAAGTCATGTGTTAAAATCAAGTTACTGGAGTGGATGGCTCATTACTGTTAGTGGACACCCATAAGGCCATGTCCCTGTTTGTCATTATATTGATGGGGAAATAATATGGCAGTTAAAGTTCCACTGCATTTCAGCTACACTATGCGATACAGTCCTAAAGTCCAGAATAAATGGTTTAATATTCTAGGTGAATGTTGAACTTTTTTCTTACCGTCCATAAGAATGAAGCTTTGCTTTACATAAGATAGTTGGCAGGCTGACTGATGTGGATTAAATCCAGAACAACAAAATGGAAACACCACATCAGCAAGGACTTATTCTTGATTTTAAAATCAGGCAATTAAACTGATAAGTTAGTACAGTATGTTGATCACCAATTAGCAAAAAATGGCAACACAAGACCACTAATGACACTTTGAAAAGGCCACACAGTCAGTCCTGTTTTTACCTTAAAATAAAAAATACATAATCAACATTACAAACGATGTATTCAGAAATCTCAACATTGCACCAACTCCTGTGTGACATTGTTGTCTCAACAAAAACAGGACATTATATGCTTCATGAATTGGCATTTGTGCTTCCAAAGTTAATGTACAACAACAAACATCCTAGTGTAGGGGCACAACCCGTAGATAAAAAAAGTTAGTGCAGTCTGATAAGTCACCGTTCACAATATTTCCTGCACCTAAATCAGTTTATGTTTTAACTGAGAAACCCAGTGGACACCTGGCTGTTTCTGTAACAGCTTCTATCTTGTAAAAGTCAACAGGTCTCATATCTACAAGAAATGCATTGCATTAACACTTTTGTTATGCTATTAGGGTTTCTTATATCACCATTCAACATTGGTTTCATGTCAAAAACCTACCACGACCATGCCAGGATTCAAGATCTAAATTAAATTTAACTTTTAAAGGTCCCATGACATGAAAATTTCACTTTATGGAGGTTTTTAACATTAATATGAGTTCCCCCAGCCTGCCTATGGTCCCCCAGTGGCTAGAAATGGTGATAGGTGTAAACCGAGCCCTGGGTATCCTGCTCTGCCTTTGAGAAAATGAAAGCTCAGATGGGCCGATCTGGAATCTGCTCCTTATGAGGTCATAAGGAGCAAGGTTACCTACCCTTTCTCTGCTTTGCCCACCCAGAGAATTTGGCCCACCCATGAGAAAGAGAGAGACATCATGGCTTGCAAGCAAAGTGGTCAAGCCCCCCCCCCCCGCCTCTCCTCCTTAATAGCTATAGACACAGAAATGGCACATCCTAAGGAAAGCTCATTGTGGGACTGGCTCTAGTGGCTGTAATTCTGCACCAAGGCTGAATTTCGGGAAAAGGGACTTCAGATACAGTATTAGGGACCACTAAGGCCTATATAAAAGCATCCAAAAAACAGCATTTCATGGGACCTTTAAAGAATAGTAACAGTATTTTTCTATACTCTCCTATTGTCAATACATTTTAATGAAAAGACCAAAATAAACAACATTTTAGTCCATCTCTCAATACATAACACACAGGCAACAATTTATTGTTGGTTTAGTTCTATTTATGGGATTTATTCCTAAAACACATCCTTTGTCCCTAAAACCTGGAGTGTCTAATATGTATGCTACAACATACAGTTAAGGCCTCATAAAAAAGCACCATAAAGAGAATTAAAACTCTTCTAAAAAAGGTCAAAGTTGGCCCAAGTTGGTTTTTATTTAGTGCTTAATGTTGACAAATTATTAGGTGTTTCCATTGTTTTGTTCATCCCTAGCCACATTCCCACCCATAAAAGCTCCTGAAGCGTAACCACATCTCTCCAAGGCTTCCATGACAGTGTTTCTCATACACCTCTATAAAAACATAGTTAACATCAGGCTTATCGGCCAACATTTATTCAGAAACACTGCCCTCTCCTCCCACTAAGCTCTGCTCTGTCTACATCAGCTATCTCTCCATGCAGCTCATACAATCTCAAGCCAAACCTGCCAGTTAGATCACAGCAGGGAAGGTACGGACGAGGCAGAGGGACCAAAGAGTCCCACCTCCCCGACCGTAGCTTCCTGTTACAATAAAAGCAGGAAGCAGGAAAGCAGCGAGAGGATGGACATGTAGAAAGGATGCCAGGGTAATGACGGTGGATGGGTAAAGCGCCAGTCCAAGCGTGAGCTAATGCCTTCTCACACACACCCACACATATATACGGGTTATTATCTTTCTTCTCTCGCTTTCTCTCAAGCACACTCCTTCTGTCAGTCTCTCTTTCTCTCAGCATTCTGCTCCTCCAAATCATTACCTGCTTGTTAAGCCAATGCCAGAGCTTGGGGAGGAGACAAAGAGACATTGGGAAGATTATTTTTGGAAAGATCCTGTGCAGCAGTCATCACATGTACCCGTGTGACAAGAACACATCCTCTTTGGGTACAGGCAGTGAGGGATCAGGAAGTGTAGCGTGGCAGGCAGGATTTAACACAGGGTGTGGACTAGCTATACAGTGGGATGCAAATCATTGTGATTATAAACACACAACATTAGTACATCCCAAAAACCTCAGGAGGAAGACATCTTTAAGTGTATAAAGTGTCAGTTGTCACCTCATAAAATTGTTATGGCAAACAATTGCCTACTTATACATCCATTAGACACGGAGCAACATGATCATTTATTTGGAGTCTTGTTTGTGTTCAAAGCCCAATATTCTTACTCTCTTTTAGCTTGTTTTTTGGAAATATCGTAATCTCTATCTGCTAAATAATTCACTATGTTTACCAGCTAGTTGCTAACTTTGTCTGTCTGCCATTTAGTGCTGAGCAGTTAGTGTACAATCGGTTTTTTTGGGGGGGGGGGGGAGCCACCTGCTGCGTCTCTGCCTAAGTGTCTAATAGACCTTATAAAGCTCAGTAGAACTGAGAGGAACTGCAGAGTCCAGTGATAATTCGGACATTGATGAATATACTACATAAACACTAAAAACACGTACCGGTGTAACAGATAATGTTTGCTTGCCAGGATGAAAATGTGTGAAATCAAAGAAAGAGAAAATAAGGAAAGCGCCTACACCTGCGGAACCTGGAGATCGGTCGGAGATGTTACCTTGGTGTCGACACGCAGCAGGAACTGGGCCAAGCCTTTGATTGGTCCGGGCAGCAGGGCTTCCTCTCGCTCCCGTCCATGCTTCTCCAGCACCGCCCACCATGAGATGAGAGTCCGCTCTGCAAAGCCCTTCAGGCCAAAGTGGACCACCAGCTTCTTCAGCACCCACACTAAAGTATGAATGCAACTATTAGTCTAAGTACAGTAGATCTGAGACGACGCATGTGAAAGGGAGTGTGCATGCATGTGTGTGTTACCAGCCACAGGAATAGGCAGCAGTTGTAGGATCCAGAGGTTGAGCCAGACTTGAACCAGTACAATGGCCCAGACCAGTAGAATAAAGTAGATATCACTGGCTCTATGGGAGCTTTTCTCTCTCTGGAAGAGGCCGCCTGGTAATGAACGAGAGCCCCGAGGGAGCCCAGGAGTGGAGGGTAGGGGGCCCACAGACTGCACACCATCTTGGAGG
Organism: Perca fluviatilis; assembly: GCF_010015445.1. NCBI lineage: Eukaryota > Metazoa > Chordata > Actinopteri > Perciformes > Percidae > Perca > Perca fluviatilis. The sequence continues at coordinate 20,976,946 of NC_053118.1, forward strand.
AAATGAGGGAGAGGGCACAGAGGAAGCATAGAAAAGGAAGAGAAAGATAGAACAAAGCGGTGCGGATGGACAGGAGGTTTGTTGTACAAGTCCAAACCACAAATGGGGAAGCTAAAGGAGAAGTGTCTTAAGCTGCGGTTCCACTAAGGGCAGCTAGAAGATGGGCTAGAAAAATGATTAATGTATCGAATAAAACAACACAGAGTTGAAAGTGAGCTCTCTTACCTGTGGTAGAGTTTTTACTAGGCTCAGTTTTCATCTGAAGGTTGCTACAGGAGATTGCCATGTAAATAGTGTTAGCAGCAAATGACAACACCTGCCCCGACAGCTCTCCTGGGGAGATGAAGAGAGACAGATATTAACAGTCACACGGCAGAGAAAAAAGCTGTGTTTGTGTGTTCCCCACGTGGTCTTATGGTCCCAACTGTCCACTGATTAAGGGAAAAACTGTCCACCTCAAGTAGCTTGTGGTTTAGGTAAAGCTATTCTATAACTTAATCTAAGTGCTGGCTGAGCTTGAGGACCAGAGAAGACAAATTATTATAATGTTAGATAGCTGGTCAACAATATTCTTTCCTAAGGTAGTTCATCAAAGTTAATTATAAGCTGATTTGACCCCCCCTTGACTTTAAAAACAATAGTTTGACATTTTGGGAACTTGTTTGCTTTATTGCTGAAAGTTAGATCAGAAGATTGATCCCCCTCTCATGACTGTACTGTAAATATGAAGCTACAGCCAGCAGCCAGTTAGCTAAAACTGTAAACAGGGGGAAACAGCTAGCCTAGCTATGTCCAAAGGTAATGAAATATACCTACTGTACCAGCACCTCTAAAGATCATAAATTAACATGTTATATCTCTATTGTTTGATTCATGCATTTACCAGTACTCTTTAATACCATATTTACAGTATTAATACCCAGTTGACAGGGAGCAGAGGCTTCTTACTGTGGTAAATGTGAATGTGTGTGTGTCCATAAATCTTCACCTCTGCCAGGAACAGGTGGTTTCTCCTGGGAGCCCACAATGACGAGAGTAACCACAACCACAAATATGGGCACTCTCCACGAGCCGGTCAGAGACACTAAAAACAGAAACAGAAATCAGGCTGGTAATGGCAGATTTTCTCGCTATTTTGGAGAAACATGTTGCTGCATATGTTTTTCAAAATTTTGACCTTGGGTGCATTACTGCTGAAACATATGTATTTATGTTTTAAAATGAACTTATAAAAATACATGAGGACGTAAAAATTACTGATACTATTGATAATTTTAGCCAATCCTATGGTAACAATTTTATTAAAAGGCACATGCCAAACAGAGAACATGTTCTCAGATTTGCCCACAGTCATGTGAAAACCCTACTTGAGCAGAACTTCTTCTTAATAGCTCTCAGTCACTTTTAACATTTCACGCTAGAAGGTCAACACCTCTTTAAGGCACGCCTTAAGGGTGCTAAAAATAATGGAGACTTCCTCATCTTACTTTGTAACTCTGCATGGGTTCTGTCTGATACTAAAAAACAACTTCACTCCCTTGACTTTAGAAAAACACAGTGTTTAAATGTATTTTCTGAAGCCCGCTGCAAGCTGCCCGTTACCTGCCAAGTAGGCAAAACTTCAAGAAACCTTCCCAGGGGTAAAGAGGGAGATTGAATACAAATATGGAATGACAACAAACATGTCTGAACAGACTCTGCAGGCTTTCCCTCCTTCCCACACTCACCGATGTAGAAGAGCAGGATGGCCCAGACAGGAAGAGCCAGGGCCCTCAGGTAGTGCTCAGTGTGGGGACCCCACTTGAAACAAACTGCCAACAAGTAGCCAATCACCACAGTGCACACCTGAGAGGAAACAAAAGAGGCAGAGTTGCAAAAAATTTTAAATTGAAGAGATGTTATGGGGTACAATCACATAAATGAGGTACGAGGGAATTTACCCAGTGTGGGATCAATAAAGTCTATCTCATCTTATCCTATGTAAATGTTGTACATTGTGCTCAGTCGGTGCTTCTTCCACATATAGCTACTATCTCAATATTTTCCTAATATTTTTCCTAAACTGTTCTACATTTCAAAAACATTTGAAGACCTTGAATATCAGACTACTTTCTGGATTTCCCAGACTTCTGTTAACCAACAGACAATAATCTGCTTTTTTGGCAGGAAAAGCATGAAATACGATGCTCCAGTCAGTAATCACGAAGGTCTTAGCTGGTTCCACTCCACACAAAGACATCTTTCGTTTTAATTGAATATAGTGTGTGATCCGTCCTATTTTTGGACAAGGGCCCTGTGTCAGTCTACCTCTGCATTTAGAGAAAGGACAGGCTGTCTGAGGAGGAACATTTAATACAATTAGTATCTAGTCAAAGCGTGGCTGGGCTCAGGCCCCTGCAGCGGTTTTGGAATAATAAGGTATTGATCGATCAGACAATGAAACTGCAGGAAATTTGATTAGCTAAGATACAAGTTTAGGTATATGTTCCAAGAAAAATAGGTTAATGGAATAACCCAGACGCATTCAAGGAAATGCAATTCAAACAATTTGCAGCAATTTGTCATTCTGCAATGCTTTTAATTCAGTCTGATTGTTGATACTGATTATCATTTATGGGGTTATGTTGGGATAGTATCATATTGTGTCATCCTTTAACAATGTAGCTTATACACATTAATGAATGTGAGTTCATTTGAATTAAACTAAGAAAATTAGTACTTCAATCAAATATCACGATATTTTTGACCAAATACCTCGATATCGATACCGCAACGATATTGTAGTTTTGACTATGAGATTTTAGATAAATAATCATCAGTAATGTGGATATAATGACTAAGTGGGTAAAGGCAAATAATAGAACAGTTACAACACCAGTCTGGTAAGTGAGAAAAAAATGACATAACTTTACTGTAATGCAGCCTTTAAAACCAGGAAAAGACAACACTTATGACATATTACGATATCCAAAATCTAAGACGATATCTAGTCACATATCACGATATTGATATAATATTGATTTATTGCCCAGCTCTATTAGTACTCCACACATTTTTTTCTAAATTAATCAATGAATCATTTGGTCTATAAAATGTCAGATCATAGTGAGAATTGCCACTCACAATATTCAAGTAATGAGTTTACTATCATAGAAAACCCAGAAAACTCACGGCTATTTATACTGGACACTTTTACCTGGACACTGAAGAACCTCCTACTGAACAAATCTGTAAACTATGTCATGTCGTTTCCATCAGTGTAAGGGTGTTTTGTGTTTTTTTGTATGAATCCTGGCTGCAAACCAATTTCCCTGCAAGGTACAATAAAGATACTTTGAACTTTGGAGAAGCTGGAACCAGTGAACTTTGATAATTTTCCTCTTGAAAAAGAAAAAAAAGACCTAAATGACAAATCAAGCATTAAACTTTTTGTGGATTATTTTTTTGTCTATCACCTAATCAAATTAGTTGTTTTAGCTCTGTGTTTAACTTCTTGTTTTATATTTCAGGCAGTAACATAATTAATATTGAAAAAGTATTCCTATTAATATTGTGATATAGATTTCAACCATAGGCTATATAGCCCAGCTTCACTCTGTATGCAGCCTGTTGAGGATCCAGTTGAAAGAGCTGACCTCGCCCACAGTAGCATCCACAGAGGGTCTTTTTTCATCATTACAGGGGGGATGTAGTTTCCAGTTGCCACTGTCCATTAACTCACCCACACAGTGTTGAAATAGTCCAGCGCGGCCCCGATGATCCAACAGATGTGCCCGAGGATCACCTGCATGCCAATGACGCTCCAGAAAAGGTAGAGGAAGTAGACAAGCGGCGCCCCGGCCCCGATCACAAGCAGCACTGTGAGCCTCTCCAGCACCAGCCTGCCCATCGCCTCTACCCCGTAGTTCACACACCACACAGGGATAAGCAGGGTCCCCACCACGATGGGCGTCCCGGTTTCCTGCAGGCCGCTTAGCCACGAGCGGCCGAGCCGAGCTAGTGAGTACTTGAAGGGGTGGAGGAAGGTCCCGCAGAGCACTGCCCAAAGCAGCGGGCGGAGGAAGGCCTCCAGGATGAAGTACACCAGGACAGTAGCTCCGCAGCATATAGCCACAAAGATCATAGCCCCCGTGTTGTAGAAGGCCTGTTTGATGTTTTTATCAAACTTCAGGGAGGACGGCTGGGTTAGCAGCTGGCTCACCATCCCGACAGCCGGCTGAACGCTTTCGGAGAAAAAGACAGAGTGAGGCCGCCCAGTGAAAGGACTCTCCTGGGGAGAGACGCAGGCCGGCTCCGGCGCCGAGTCCTCCTCGTCTGCCATGTTCCCCGATTCCGTCTCGGTCGGTCCACCCGAGGGGATCCACCGCGTGAGGGAGGAAAACATGTGACGTAGCACTAACGAAATGCCCAAGGGCACCATGGGCAATGAAGTGAAAGCGAGAAAAATATGTTTCCGGTACTTTTTAATAATATTTTTTTATATAATTTCTCCGTTTTCTTTCATTTGTTGTTTTGTTTGATGTTGAATTATTTATTTACTTGTATCATTATTTATAATATTAACAATAATAATAAATATTTGATCTACGTAAAATGCCCAAGGGCACCATGGGCAATGAAGTGAAAGCAAGAAAAATATGTTTCCGGTACTTTTTAATAATAATTTTTAATATAATTTCTAGTTAAATAGTTTTCTTTAATTTTTTTGTTTTGTTTGTTGTTGAGTTATGTATTTACTTTCATCATTATTTATAATATTAACAATAATAAACATTTGATCTACGTAAACAAATAAGGTTCTTGTTTTACTTTTAAGGTGTGGTGCTGCGTAATGTATTTTAAGTCTATTATTATATTATTATACTTATATTTAGCATTTTTAATTTCACACTTTGGTGCCTCACAGTGGTAGTATTATAAAAAGATATGGTTGAAGACAGCAATGCACAACACATATGCCATCAGATCAGAACAATTTAAAAGATGCTATAATCACTTACCTTTTTACAGCGACTTTAATATAGTCAGGAATAAAATCTGTATTTTTAAATACTGATGCAAAGAGTCTTGCATGTGGCAGGATAAGAAGTGTTTTTATCTGATGTGGTTGGAACAATGATTAACAGTTGGCTTATGGTTACAGCCTATATACTACATTTTTATTAACAGGTCATTGTGTGTTATGTAAATGTTGCATACAATTTGTGCATGGAAACCAAGGAAGCAGGCCCTTCGAAACAACATTCATGGTTGAATATATTATAAGTATAAGTTGGGGTAGTCACTGATGTCACCCTGGAAGACTATTTCCACACCTGATTTGCACCAAAATCTAAAGTTACACATAGTACCAGGTTGCTACAGCATGTGCATTATCAAAATACAGAGGACTTGACATCAGTGTCCTCAATGGTAGCTAGGGACTTAAATATATATATATTTTATTTCTATTAATATCATCTCCTGTGGTGGCCTTATACTGTTTGACTGACATAGCTGTCTGTTCATGTACAGCAAGATATGTACTGTCTTGTGTATTTTATATTGTTATTTCTTCACAGGCTTATTGATAATAAACACAACCATGGCATATTGTTTCAGTTGGAGGCGTTTTAACGTATCAATCAATTTTTAATACAGATCAAAAGGCTGCAATAACAGCCCAGGGGAAAAAATAGTCCATGTCCAAGGCAAACAGTTCTTCAATCCACAGGTTGCTCCTGTTCAGTGTGTTATTGCTTGCAACAGTAACTCATATAGCAGTCTCTTTCTGTCTATACTGATAAACAAACCCAACAGCTACTGTGGTTGAGAAAGGGGAAACGATCTAAAAAAGGAAATTGAGGAAAAGTGAGATGAGCCAAGTGTTTGAGTGCCAAAGAAAAAGTTAATGAAAATCTATTGTATGGTAAATGCATATTGTACTGTAGGCAGTCTCTAAAAGCTTGGAAACTATATTTTGTGATAGTACGAACAACAAATATTGTATCTTTTGTTTTTGCAAAGCTTGATGTCCATATAAACATAAAAGGGTAAAGGGACAGGAAGAGTGTGTGCAAACGGCTTTGAGCTGCTTGTTTTCTTTTGTCCTCAAAAAACCTTTGCGTTTTAGCCAAGTTCAACATGAGGCACTGTCTTCTCATCACCGGTGAACAGCGGGTTTTGGAAATCATTTCCAGATTTCCCAGTGCATGCAGTATTTTGAAGACTTTTGAGATTTCTTTATTGTCATGTGTAGTAGTATTTTTTAAATACTTGGAAGCTATCATAAATACTGAAAATAATTGGCCTATTTTATTATAACACTATCAGACCTCTTGTTTTGTACTGACACCAGTACATGACAACTCTACAATATAGTATTATTAATTGTCAAGATCCTCTGTATGAGTTCAGAGTAATTAATATATCAATCCAAGACAATCCAAGACATTGTCTGTGTGTGTCATTTTCTGTTGTTATACATGTTTTCTTTGTTTTCCTACTTGGAAGTTTATGTCATTTGTGGTAATGTTTCATGTATGTCTGTTGGTGTTATTAATCTCATGTACGTTTGTATGTATGTGTATGTCCTCTTTTTTATACGAGCTACCCAGGGATGGACAAAGAATTTCAGCCTTGGCTGACAATAAAGTTGTATCGTATTGTATCGTATCGTATATACTCTCTATCGTGTTTACTATATCTAATACAGTGTCTCTTTGTGCAAAGCGCACACTTGAATGTGGCATCAGACAACTTTTTTTTTATTGCTGCTTCATCTTCTCATCCCTCTTTTTTCCACTATGTGCTCTGCTGTGCTTCATTATGGTGTTCCCATTAGTAAGTAGAAGGTGAGGGCTACTATGAGCAGTAAGCAGAGGGGAGAGTTGAAGGTCTGGTAGGCTGTGGAAGGCATGAAGAGGTCCTCATACTTATAGATGCTGATCATGCGGTCGCTGACAGGTGGATTGTCGATGTCATGCCTCGTGATGGAACCTGTTAGAAAAGGTAAGATGATGTAAGATGTCATGAAAGACCAAAAAAAAGCACAAAGACAGTTGACTTGATGCTAACGCTTGATCAATCACCTTGTATGGCAGGTCCCCATGCAAACAGGTAATACCATGACAGGTGTAAGTCCACAAGTGTCTCCTCTCTAGGGACATATAACGGACGTTTGAAACGGCAGGTCACCCGGTTGTTCTCAAAAATGCCCTCTTCGTCTCTAGCAGGGTTCCTCTTTATTTCCTTAGCCCATTGGCCAACATTGTAGAAGTGATGAATCCGTACACGTCCATTATCGTCATGGACACAGCCCATGACATCGTCTCCTCCCTGAGGAAATAGGAAGGACGAAGAGCTTTATTCCAAATTGTTACACATTCATTTCTTGAAAGAAGGTTAGATTCTGATATAAAATTTTAATATAGTTATTGGGACAGATACTAATAATTGTAATCCAAGTGCAGTAAGCGCCAGTGTTTTCTGCCAAAGAACTGTCACACAGTGAGACTGCAGTTACATGAGACTGGAGACATATTTTGACTCTGCAACTAATTCTCTAAACTTTTATTAAAATGGGTCATTATAATCAACATGAGTGTAAGTTTTAAAATTTTTTCCCTGTAGGAATAGGCAACATAGGAAGAAAAAAAAGTCAAAACATCCTTTAATATTATAAACTGAAACACTGTCTAGTTGATGTCCATCCCAATTGACTGCATGCATGTCAAACTCACTTTCAGCTGGCATATATGTAATAGGTCATTATTGGGTGAACAATTTTGTGAGTGCTGTAAAGTACATTTTTGTGTAGTTAATCATTTGGTTTCACAGTCTATTGACTATACGCTCTTAAAAAGATGCATCATTTGCAACACATCTATGTGTTTCATTATAGATTATGGACCATACATTTGCAGTAACATTTTTAAATTAATTGTGCTATAATATAACACAAATATATGTTATGATGTCCCAAACAAAGTCCCAACTGTCAAAGTTGTTGTTGTCCAGCTGCTCACCATTTTTTTGTCAGAGGAGAAACCTACGGCCACCCAGCCATCTGTGTCTGCACTCATCTCATACTCCACATCTGTCCCGATGCGACGATAACTCAGAAAGTAGTCACATGTTTCTGCATCACACCCTGGCTTCCCATATCTGTACAAACACAAATAAATACTTTCACTTTAAAGGCAATACTGACAAACAAATTTGGAATATCATAATAACATGAGGGATTTAACTAGGGCACTTTATAAATGAATTTCCACCAGGTTTCAGAGAACAAAGACTACACAGTGGAGAAGACAATGATTAGCTCCAGTTTTCTGTCAGTCCACAGCATCTAGGATCAAGCAACCCAGTGGAATATGTCTGCACCATCAGAAAAAGATGTGTATCCTTCTCTAACCTTATGCAGCCTTTGGTTACTCCACAGTCGCTGACCTTGATCTTGGCAAAGGGATCCACTGGTGGGGCGGTGGGGAATGGATAACCTGCAAAATACAAAATCAGCCCTCTGTTGGTTCCACACAAAAACAACTGATGCATGCTTGTTTTCAAGACAGTCAAAGGACCAACTAGAGGGAGGCCATCTGCTGTGTGTGTGTGTGTGTGTGTGTGTGTGTGTGTGTGTGTGTGTGTGTGTGTGTGTGTGTGTGTGTGTGTGTGTGTGTGTGTGTGTGTGTGTGTGTGTGTGTGTGTTTGTGTGTGTGTGAGGAGGAGGGGTGGGCAGCTACCACCGGGGAGCTGGCCTGGGTGCTGAAAGGCCTTGAACAGTAGAGACAGGTCGGATACAAGACAAAATAAACAGCACACGTTAAGTTTCTGCTTACAGTTTCGCTTTAATTCTCCCTGGTTATGCTTTAAGCTTACATGTTAGAAGTTTGTCTATTTCCCATGACCTGTAAACACAACCCACCAACTGGGAATCTTTAGTAGGCCTACAATGCATTAGATCCTTACCGTCATCGGACAGATATCTGGACTCCAGGAACTCGGAGGCGAAGGTGCTGTAGGAGTCCTTGTGAGGCTCCTGATGTCCCGGCTCTCCGTGCTCCCCGTGGCCGGCCCGGAGTGCTCCTTCATCTGTGGGGCTCGCTGTAACCCCCCACCATCCGCTCTGGATCAGCAACACCAACAGCTGCACGAGCCTCCGCAGGAAAATCATGGCCACAAATGTCAACAAAGAAGCGGTAAAAACGACTAAAGCAACGTGAAATCAAATCGGATCCTCATTATTGTTTGAATTTCGGTATCTTCGCAGGTACCCATCGCAGCGTCACCAAAAATCATCCCCGCATCCCAATTGCCCGTATGGCTGTTTACTCGCAGCGGTGTGGGGGGGTTCAGCGCCGATGACCGTGTGATTAAGAGGCTAATCCAATCCTAAATTACCCATATTTGTAATCGTACCATCTAATTCAGATACACGCCCTTAATCCTCTTTGAAATCCGAATCTAGATGCCGAGCAGGGTTCATTAATCTTCACATATTTTCCAATCGGAGTGTTGCCCGGATGAATGGTTTCGCCCGGCCTCCCTCTCTTCTCCCTCCTCAGTCAATCACAGTAATAACCAATGAGGAGCCGCTACGTGCTGTTATAAGGATCAATCAATTGGGGATTATAGTCAGAGATAGAGGGTATTTCCAAAACAGTTTACACAGTCTTTCAGAGATTTGGTGGTAGGCCTATTATGAATCGTATCCCATGTACAGTAATGCTCAAAAAGCCAGGCCATGGGTGAGAAAAAAGCAGGAGGCTTAAAAAAAAGATTGGTTGGAAATAAAAAAATATATTATTTGTAGTCCCCCTAAGTTTAGACTCCTGACACACCAAAAAGAAAGTCTCTAAAATTACTTATTTAATTATTTGGATTTTTCATATTCTTAGTCAGTTATTTGTGCAATTCTATTTTCTGTAAGTTCAATCTTCTAACACAAAGGTTTAAATGCTGTTTATTTATATAAAAGTAGCTCAATTTAAATGTGCTTTGTCCAAAAATACTAAAATCAGCCTAAAACAATACCACCATGTTGTTAATTTCTAATTGCTTTGTTTAAATTATTCGTATTTCCTGCTGAAAACAAATCTGGCACATGTATCCCACAACTGTCTATGCATATATTTTTATACAGGTCCAAATCTAGATGCAATTTAAAAATGTATGAGCATTGTGCAGCCTTGTATGCACTCATCAAATGCACTATTTATTTAATATTGTGCAGCTTTAATTTGTGTATTTACTTCACAATGTCCCAATAAGATTCATTCCAACTGGAGCACTGCCGTTGACCCAGTAGGTGTACCTATAGTACTGGTGAATTTCTAAATTGATACACAATGTGTAGACAGACATGCTTGTGTACATAGTGTGAATGGATGAATATGCATTGTTTTAAAATAACAAAACATCAAAAGCACCATCTAACCGTCCTCACTCATATCCTTGAACTGTTTCTCCATCCTCTCTTTTTCAGTGGTTGTACAGAGTCCTGCCACTTGGTGGTGATATAAAGCCATGGTTTGTTTCATGTTCAGGTTTGCTTAGGGAGTCTTTTCTTATTCCACTATCTATCTTTTTCACTTTTCACAGAAAACTTTTCCAACTGATGCAGTTCACTGTGTAATATATAGGACTGGCATGGGTTAGAACAAGATGTCTCATCAACTTGGGTTAAAGACAACTGACAAGCAAAGTTTTACCTAAATATGGACTTCAGTCACTTCAGTGCTCTTGTGTCTTACAGCTGATGATAGCCTGGTTAATTATGATCGTATTAGGCCAACCTATTATATTAATATTATATATAATCTATAGTTGAGAGAAATACAAAATCTAAAGAATCTGTAGCCAATGATAGATCATCATTACTGTTGCCCGTGTACAAATAAACATTACATAACTGCAAATGCCTCTGACCCAGGAACACACTTAAAGGTGCTCTAAGTGATGTGACACGTTTTTTAGGCTACAACATTTTTTGTCACATACAGCAAACATATCCTCACTATCTGCTAGCTGCCTGTTCCCTGAACACACTGTAAAAAAACGTGGTCTCTGTAGACAGCCCAGGCTCCAAAAACGGCAACGTGTTCAGGGGACAAGCAGCTAGTGGACAGTGAGGAGATGTTTGCTGAGAACTGTGAACAAAACAGTGAAAGTTTAACACTGCTTGCAAGCTTAAAGGTCCCATGCTAAAAGGTCTCATGGCATTTATACCACTTTATGAGGTTTTTTAACATTAATATGCGTTCCCCCAGCCTGCCTATGGTCCCCCAGTGGCTAGAAATGGTGATAGGTGTAAACCGAGCCCTGGGTATCCTGCTCTGCCTTTGAGAAAATGAAAGCTCAGATGGGCTGATCTGGAATCTGCTTCTTGTGAGGTCATAAGGAGCAAGGTTACCTCCCCTTTCTCTGCTTTGCCCGCCCAGAGAATTTGGCCAACCCATGAGAGAGAGACCATGGCTTTCAAACGTGGCAGTTGGTCAAGGCCACACCCCCACCCTCCACCTTGCCCCCCGCCCCCCCCCTCTCCTCCTCAATAGCTACAGACACAGAAATGGCACATACTAAGGTAAACTCATTTTGGGACTGGCTCTAGTGACTGTAATTCTGCACCAAGGTTGAATTTCGGGAAAGAGACTTCAGATACAGTATTAGGGGACCACTAAGGTCTATATAAAAGCATCCAAAGAGCACCATGTCATGGGACCTTTAAAGTGATGGTTCAGAGTAATTTCACCCTAGGGTCCTTTGCACCATGACCTTGAGCCAAACACCCCCCCAGAAGAACAAAAATATTTATTAATTTAACTTTTTTTTTTTAAGTAAGTGCTGTAGTATAACTAGCAGGAGACAAGTAATAATTGAGGTAAGTTTGGAGACATTACCTTATTTAATCATTAAATTAATAAATATTTTTGTTGTATCTCTTTTCGGTGTTGTATCTCTTTTCGGCCCTAAGCACTCGTCTAACTGCAGGTAGCAGCAGCAGCAGCTAGCAGAAGAGAGCAGGCAAGTGTTCATAAACTTCTGGTGTACTTACAAACTTTCCAATCCATCGTTTTATGAGTGCATAACCTATATGTACTAGTGTAGACGTTTGGTATCATTTCGGGCATTATTAGTGGGGTCATTTACGAGATACAAACGTGGGTCCATTAGCCCCCGCGCTAAGCTATTCAGCTGATAACGCTACTCTACGCTAACTCTCCCAATGTTCGACCCAGGTGAAAAAAGCTTCTGGGGGGGTGTTTTTCTCGAGGTCATGGTGCAAAGGACCCTAGGGTGAAATTACTCCGAACCATCACTTTAACAGACCATCTCAAAGGAATTTACATTAGAATGTATCCAATAGAAATCATGACGGCAGTGACAACCAGATTTCTAGAAATAAATATATAATATGTTATATTGAATTGGTTTAACAGATGATGCCAACATTAGACAATGATATGTATCATCACACACCTTCACTAACAAATGAAGCACATTTGGACTGCTGGTTTTGCTTAAACTAATGAAAATTACCTAAATTTTTTTGAATATATAATATAAAAAGTTACTTTAGTTGTTCACTTTTGTTCAGTATTTGGCCAAAAATGTCTGTGAGATCCAGATTTTTTTAGCAGGGACAGCAGGTGAGGGAGGCACAAATAAGGCTGAGAAATGTTGCTGTTCATGTCCGTGTCCCGTAGGTGATGCTGGTGTTACACAATCTGAAAAGGTGTAAATAGACAATGATTAAAGGGATTTAAAGGCTGACTGACATCCACAATAACATGCACACAAACACATACACACACATACATACACACACACACACACACACACACACACACACACACACACACACACACACACACACACACACACATTCAGACACACAGCATAGCAATGTAAATGTTTTTTATCATTCAAAACACATGAAGTCTGATGAATATCTGCAAAAAGATTGATAGGAAAAAATACCATAAAAGCCATAACAACATAAACCTAAGCATGTGTTCACTTTTTCACTCTGAGTTTCCACGTATGTTGTAGCATTTATGTGTGCATGTGTGCTTTTAAGTTTACATTGTGTAGTTTGCAGGTTTAAAGGGTATCCACTCATGCATGTAAACATGTAGGGGGGGTTTTGTATCATGTGTGCGCACATACATGTGTACATACAAGAGTGTGTGACCTTTAACCCTTCCTCTCTTCACACCGTCTCTCTCTGCAGACACAAATCACCCTGATCAATCGCTCCTCTTGTTCTCGATCCGCCTAATTATCCCTCGTTTATCCTCCTATTATTTCCACTTCTACCACCTGACCCTCTCGCTCTCTCTCTCTCTCTCTCTCTCTCTCTCTCTCTCTCTATGTCTCCTTCCCAATTACCATTCTGTGTAGGGGGCAATGCTTGCTGGGTAATGAGGGACTCTGGGCATAGCAATCTTATCTTAATAGCCTTAAAGGGCCACTCATTAACACAAACACTCACTATGTCTTACACACACACACACCTATCCACACACATCTGTCCTTGCACATCATGCTATAGAGAGAGATGTAGAGACGGGACATGATGGAAAGAAAGAGAGAATGAGACAGGAGAGTGGAAGGGGATGGTGGGAGAGAAGCAATGAGGAGAGGGTGAGGCAGGCAGAGTGGGGAGGGAAGGGAGGTCTGGTAAATGTCAGCAGTGGGTCTCCTGGGCCTGAGAGATGAGTTAGTGACAGGAGAACAATGGAGGCTGGATCCTTTCAGAAACACAGCTCAATGAGTGCATGCCTTGATGTCTTCTGCTTATAGCCATCAACAGGCACTTGTAAAGGCAGAGCTAAACACATACATAAACATAAATACAAACACACTAATAGAAATATGCTTGGCTGGCACACATCCAGCCACCCACAATTGTACGTCTGGACACAAGGTAAGCCCTGGATGATATGGAGGATCAGTAGCAATGTGGATGTGAAGACTGGCCCATCAAACATACGTCCTGCATACTCATATCTACTCTGCCACAACTTCTTCTCTTCATTCTGTCACCTTAACGAATAAAGCTGGTGATACTCTATATTTCTCTTAATGTCAATAAATCCTTTGAACGGACCAAAACCAACAATGAATTGACCATCCTACTAACAGAATTGTTTGTGTTGCCAAAGCCTGAGCTTATTCCTCTGTTGTCCACAAACTATTAAAAATCCATATAAATTCACCAGCGTATGCACTCTAACCTCAATGCCAGGCTGGTTTCAATAAATTAATGAGCCTTTTTAAAAAAAAAAAAAAAATTGTGACCTGTTTTTTAAAAGTTTTCTACTTTATTTATTAGGAACAAATGGGTTTGGGGCAGTTGAATAATATTGAGAGACATATTTCATATTGCTGGTTTTGCTCTTTTGATGGGCTTTATTGACAATAAGTATAGAAGTTAATAGAAATATAGAACAACTTTAGCTATATTTTATAATCCAGGTCTGCCTCCTCTTTGCCTGTATATCTTCTGCAGGTAAAATATTTCACCTCTCCACATTCCTTTTGTTCTGTTTGGAGGCTTTTACTGTAAGTGTAATTGCAGTGGTATCATGTATTCCCTCGTAGAGCTGCAGAAATAAACCTGTAGGTTAAGTCTTATTTTGGCATCTGAACTCAATGTTGGATACCTCCCACCTCATTCTCTATCGGAGAGTGGGTAGATCACTTATCGACTCACCTCCTCTTATAAAGCCAAGCTATTACCTCTGTCTCTAACTCTCTCACACACACAAACAGTCATAAAGCAGGTCTTTGATCTAGCTGCAGGCCACCCCACCCCCAGGGCTTCATTTAGGAGTTGTCAGAAATCACTTTACTCACAGAGGACAGTAAACACTACTGGCATGCTCTTCTGTCTGCAGAGCAAATTCACCTGCACGCCACCCCATCCTTCCCACCTTCACACCCACAAAGACACTAATAAACAAGACGTGCATCCTTACAGGTGTATGCTTATTACACTTATTGGGTAGTCATAGTATAGGGATATGAATAAAAGCATGTCTGTCTTTGTCTAATTTGCATATGTTGTTTGGTTTGTGCAGTTTGTCTGTTGGGGTCTCTGTGTGTACCAAAGGCTGAAAGCTTCCATTGTGCTGATGAAATGTTTGCTTTAGAGATAAGGAGGCACAGATGAGACATCGATCAGCACTCATTAAACACCTCCAACTGTGGTGACACACATTCACATGCACGCACTCAGCCACATTGACACGTAGAGCTGACAAACACAGAAAAATGTATTTAAGCTCTGAATGTATTTGATCATATTCCAGCCTCTCATACATTGGTCTCCTGCCATCTGAGTGACTCTAAAAGCTTGTATTGAAAGCTGATTTAAAATACTTGTTGTCAGTAGACTTATCCATTAAGCTGTGACACTGCTCTCTCTCTCCATATAGACATGCCGACTGGCCAGGGCCTTAAGCAGTGATTATGGTGTTGGGCATTGGGAGCTGGGGGATGCATCGTCATTAGTCTGGTTAATCAGAGCCTGCTCTAGGTTAAGCTCCGCAGCCTCGAGAGACAGGCTGATGAGCTGAAAGCCGTGCCCAGCCTGTAGTTCTCGGGTCTGGGCTCCAGCGGCTCCCCTGGCCCCTGTCTGCTCCAGCCAGTAATCTATAACTCTCCCCTGGAGCACCGCGCGGAGGCTCAGCCTCCTGGACAACACTGACACACGATGCATGGTAATGAGACACACACAGAATGACACATTGTCACACACACCTGCTCGCACACACCCACACTTCCCACTGATGCAGTGTTAGCAATCATCACTGAGTTTCTATGAGTTTGCTCTGCCTGACGTCCAAGAGCAGTGTAAAATGCTCAGTGGCACTCCAAAAACAAGCGAGCCCCTCTGTGTTTTACTAGTTAGCAGTGACCTTGACTTAATGACCGATGTGATTTGACGTCTAAATGCTTAACTACCCCTGTCCACGGAGCGCAATAATAACCAGCTCAGCTGAATGAGTGTATAATGACCACAGGGACTGTTGGGTTTTCAAACAGGAACGACCCAAACACATGCACACTCGTACACAAACAAATTCCCATGGGGCCACGAGGGGTCTCAGCTCAGCAGGGACCCTCCAGAGAGGTGTATCTGAGCCAGGCCTGCCATTGGCTAGCCTCCTCTATTCAAGCGTCCCCTGTGAGCTCATTAGCCCCAATCATAACCACTTCCCTATGTCTACTTTACATGCTCCATCCATCGCCACCCTGCCACACATAAATTACACTCTCCATTAGGATTGGATGGATAGTGTATGTGTCTGTGACTGGAGGAGTGTATGTGTGCTTAAAGGACAAGGAAGGTCGGAGAGCCCTGTGAGCCCCCGACATTTCCCAGTGGACTTTGCAGACCCCAGTAGTGAGTAGAAAAATGGGTGGGAGGTTGCATGAGAAGAGACGACCGTGGGTGAAAAGTAGATAGAAGGAGGTTAAGAAGTGTGTTTTTCTAGTGATGAAGTAGATGACCAGGTAACAGTTCGGGGCCCCTGTACTGCTCTTTTGTGCTGTGTGACCCAGATGGGCAGTGAGAGAGAAAAAGAGAAAAGAGAGGGAGGCAGAGAGAGATAAAGAAAGAGGCTTTTCATTTAAAAAATTAGTTTATGCTGCAGACACAGGAAGGACCCCAGAGAACCGTAGAATAGGACAAGACAACAAAGAGCCCCATCATCAGTTTAGTGAAAGGATCTGTCCATCTATCCCTTTTATCTACCGCTACTCTCTTTTTTCAGCATCTCTTCCTCTCTTAATCAGCCTCTCATTGTGCCATTAGCTGAACCTGTAGTCTTAATCAGAGGCTTGGCACAGACATCATCGTTATCCACTGCCCTTCTCACACACCTACACACACGCACACAAACACTAAATAAACACATTTTAATGTGACACCAATCATGTCATCTACTCAATGAGCCCTCCTCCCTCTTGTAGCCCACAACCCAAATATAATACATGGGACGCCCATCTCTCCCGTCCATTCCCTGTGTGTACGGCTTTTTGGTGTGAATCCCGAGGGGAGGAGGGAGAACGAATTCAACTCAGTAACCCGAATCACCTCCTATCCCAAATCTTTGCTGCATGAATACTGTATACACACACACACACACACACACACACACACACACGTCAGTGAGTGTGTATTGATAATGTCCATTAGCATATTTATGATCATTGCCAGCCTCTTATTGTTTGGATGCTCCATTAATCTTCATCTGCTGCCTGCCGACTGACAGCTCAATCTAACAGGCCATCACTGGGCACTGGGTGCACACACACACACACACACACACACACACACACACACACACACACACACAAACACACAAACATTAAATATGCATAGTTGTACATAAAGCATACTTGCATCAACAATTGAGGGGCATTGTCTCACATACGCAGACACACACACACACACACACACACACACAGAGACAGCATGATTGACATTCACCCCTGTGAGTGTTATCACCGGAGGTTATCATCCCCAGCTTTGTGGGGGTCTGCTCAGCTTCTCCATGTGCAGCGCTGTTGAGTCGTACCCGCAGGCGAGTCTTTGTTCCGGGCGATGGTACCCCCTTGATCAGGTTGTACCAAGCCAGCCTCTCTCTGTACGTCTGCCTGCACAAACACCCCACATATAAGTCATCTATCCCAACCCGTCCACCATCATCATTATAGACCCCTTCCTGTGACTTAAGCCAGTCCCCATCAAAACTATCAAATGCACCCCTCAGGCCAAAGTCTGTAAAAAAACTCTTCTTCTGAGGTCAAAAATGCGTAAAAATAACAGGAAAAATGCACCAGTTAAGAGCACAGCAGAAAGAACCAGATTTCTACACAGTGCCTGATGTGTGTGTGTGTGTGTGTGTGTGTGTGTGTGTGTGTGTGTGTGTGTGTGTGTGTGTGTGTGTGTGTGTGTGTGTGTGTGTGTGTTTAATATGATGACAGCATGTATTTGTGCGTGCAAGTGAGTGTTCATGTAATGTGCGCTCAAATGTTAATGTGTTTGTTTAAAGCCAGTATGACTGACTGACTCACAGCTGATTACTGGCTGAATGAGTGCTGGAAGTGAGCCAAGTTCAATGGGAGGTCTGTTCTCCTGTTGCCTCTTCCTTTTTCTCCCCCCTCCTCCTCCTGTATTACCCTGCTGCTCCAGGAAGAGCAACCAGGATGCCAGGATAGGTAGGTGTGTGTGTGTGTGTGTGTGTGTGTGTGTGTGTGTGTGTGTGTGTGTGTGTGTGTGTGTGTGTGTGTGTGTGTGTGTGTGTGTGTGTGTGTGTGTGTGTGTGTGTGTGTGGGATATAAATGTAAGATAGCAGATGAATGAAAGCAGAAAGTTCACAATATAATTTCTAAATTAATTTCTAAGTTGAAGTCTATTCAGCAGGTTGACCTGTCTTAAAGGAATAGGTCAACATTTTGAGGAATACTGTTTCACTTTCTTTGTGAGAGTTAGATGTCACACAAAACCGTTTTTACTTTTGAAATATGTGAGGTCCATATGTGTTTGTGTTATGTCGTGAATGTGAAAATGAACTGTTACCTCCTCTGTCAGCTCTAGCCACTGAAAAGAAATAAGCGGAGAAATCAGGCCAATTACAAAAGCTGGTAAGTCTGACGTGGTGTTGCCTGAGCTCATTACTATTCATGAGTTCGCCCAGTTGCGCTGGGTAAAGGATGCTGATAGCCAGGCTCTCATTGGCTAGCTGTTAGCCAATCGGAGTCAAGCAGCTTAGCTCATTGAATATTAATGAGAACTGGCACAAATCTTTCTGCAGGCTTTTTATACCACGCTAGAATGGCTTGAAACAATGTAACCAAGGCATTTTTCCACAAAAAAAGTTACAGAGTCCATGGTAGAACTTCAGACATCATCACAAAGAAATGAAATACGTGTGACAGGGCACCTTTAACACTTTCATGTCTGTGCATCAAAGACTGAATTGCCATTTTGTTTCTCTTCACTTATTCATTGTTACTAAGTGGGAGATATTGCCGCTGTCAAATATTTCCGATATCTCCAACTCAGATTTAATAGAAGGCTGACATTTTCCGACTTGGTGGTTCGTAATTATGGTCTGAAAGATATGTCATGAAAGTTGCATAGGTAGTTAGCTAGCTAGGAAAATGGCTTCCCCATTTTGAATTCCGCCTTAAAGTTCTGATTGGTCGTATGTTTCTCCAACTGGCAATTGTCATTGGAAACAACACCAGACCTATTTAAATAAGTAAACACATTTGAGATGTGGGCAGCGATTCAGAGGTCTGGAAGCAGGCTAGGTTAGCCTAGTTTAGCATAAAGACTGGACGCAGGTGGAAACAGCTAACCTGGTCCGACTGTTAGTTTAATCTATAACTATAAACATGAATGTCAAAAATGACATCAGTTTATTCAGCCATCCAGCATCTTGCAGCGTCTCATCTGGTTACCTGGCAACTTCGACAAGACTCAATTGAAGTAACTGCCCTCGGCTGTTGTTGGCCAAGTTATTATACAGACAGTATTTATTAATATTCACAGACCAGAAAATGCATGTGTCATCTCAGTTTAAATTAAACATTAACAATACACATCTGAAGCACACTATTGCTTTCTGGAAACTTTGATGATAATCTTATGAATAAGTTACATATTTGTGTACCAGAACAGGGTGCAACCAATGTTGTTTGTTTTTGCTTTGTGTTATTTTATGTTGTTTCTTATCTGACTGCACTGCATCAATGACAGTGGGCATTTCCTCATAACTTTACATCTGAAACAAGACTCCTTACATTTTTATGGATAAACCTCCTGTGAATAAGATGATGTGTGAAATCTATGGACTCATTTATCTTTAAGCTATAAGATGGTTTAAACCACAGCGTGCAGGGTAGAACAAGTCGTAATGCTTCTCTTTTCTGGGCCATAAAGCTATTTTTATAGAGGCTATCTATAATATCAGAGATCAGAGATTATAGAAGTTTTATTGTGATCTCCCACATAGCGAAGAGTTTTATGTAGCTTTAGTAAATCATTCCTTACCTCTGTGATACTGCTCCTAATACTGTTTTGCCAGTGTGATAAGAGTTGTGCACTGTTAACATTTATGAGGTGTAAGCTAATATATTTGAATAGTTTATGGAAGCAGTAAAGAGTGAAATACATAATTTGCTAAAATGTACCACGTAAAACAGCTCTTAAAGACGAGCTGTGAATACAAATGCAGATTATCTATTGTTGAAACATATTCTATCATTCATGACGAGAAAGGCTCTTTCTCCTCGCTGCATTTACCAAAAGTAAAACTCCTCCTGTCTCTTGTGAAAATATTTAGAGCGATTTTATATTAATGCCTCTTCATGCGTCACAGGAAATTGCAGAATATAATCTGTAGATCCAGATTGTTCACTGATTAAAACTGCTTTCAATACATCCAAGAGACATGTTATTTTTGTATGTTTGTGTTTGGTTAATTTTGATTGGTTAAGAGTACAGACGCGCACTATACCTGTTTTTGCTGCTGCAATATATCCAAAGACTGGAACTGCACACCTCCCTTTTTAGTTGATATTGCACATCTGGTGTACAGTATTATACATCTAACTGTACTGTACAAACTCATACTGTTGCAAAATTATGTGTCAGACGTTAACAATTTGCACTATACTGCTGCACAATGGACACACTTGTTTTTTTTTTACATAGGTTTATATTTAGCCAAGGGATTTTTCTTCCCTAATTCTGTTTGTGTGCTCCTGTTTAGAAATCTTTAACTTTTAAAATTGTCTCCTCTATAGATGGTAATCAAAGGGGATAGAAACTTAAGAATTTCATCTTGAATGAAATACTGTATTGAGTAAGAAATATTGAGAAAGGATGGTTGTTGATGGATGTTGCATAACTTGTTTTTAATCTTCATTTATATTATTTTGTAAACTTTTTACTTAAAAAAATAATATATATACAGTACAGGCCAAAAGTTTGGACACACTTTCTCATTCAATGTGTTTCCTTTTATTTTTTTATGACTATTTACATTGTAGATTCTCACTGAATGCATCAAAACTATGAATGAACACATATGGAATTATGTACTTAACAAAAAAGTGTGAAATAACTGAAAACATGTCTTATATTTTAGATTCTTCAAAGTAGCCACCCTTTGCTTTTTTTTATTAATAAGGGAAAAAATTCCACTAATTAAACCTGACAAAGCACACCTGTGAAGTGAAAACCATTTCAGGTGACTACCTCATGAAGCTCATTGAGAGAACACCAAGGGTTTGCAGCGCTATCAAAAAAAGCAAAGGGTATACTATTACTATACTATTACTATTACTATACTATATATAGTACATATAGTATAGTAATAGTATATATATATATATATTACTATACTATATATATATATATATATATATATATATATATATATATATATATATATGTATATATATATATAGTATATATAGTATAGTAATAGTAATAGTATATATATATATATATATATATAAAGTATATCTAAATATGATATAATGGACTTGTGTGGACTACTCAATTTCTGAAATTTTTTTGTCATTTTGTTTGTATTACATTTGTTAAAATGTTACAAGGTCCTTACATACTATGTTTAAATGACTTCTACTGATCTTAACCCTACAATCACCTAATTCATTATATTTAAACCTGCGTAACACGCACCATACGTTGCTCTACACAGCATCCGCTACTTGCATTATGTTTAAATCTCATTTCTCTGTTTCAAGGCAATGAGTCCATGACCTGGTTAGTGTGCTGGAGGTTCAGATTGATGTATTAACACTAACTGTGGTTCTCTCATCATCATCTGCATTTAGCCCATGATTAACTCCCAATCATATGGCGTGATTAAAAGTCAGAGTAAAAATATTCCATACATATTTAATATTCCACTAACAAGGAAACCAGCTCCCAAACTGCCAACAAAAAATAGATATACACCCATAACACGCACACACTGACACATACATCTCTCCTTTCCTCGCCTGAAAACACACCTAAACATTTGGCAGCTATCTCCCCTACACCCCGGTGCTGGCTAGGTGGAATTAGAAAACCAAGCCCGCGGTCTCATTAATTAATTAACCACCATGTGCCAGTGGCACCTGGGTACCGGTTATCGCTGCCACTCAGACACACAGTCATCTCAATAACCACCCCACCACAGGGCACTGAGAGAGGGGAGATGGGGTGGAAGGGAGGGAAGGGACATTGATTCCATTTTCACAACTTTGAGGTAAAGACAGTTTCTTAAAAGAGTAAGCAAAACAGGAAGGGATAGAAAAGAGACTTCAGACACCATCTTTCTGTGAAGCAGTAAAGTGGGACACATTTACACTGAAATGAGCCTGTTTGTGGGTCTTTCCCTCCCTTACAGGCTCCACAAGGCCTTTTTATCATCTTGCTAGCAGGGCCACTAAATCACTGCAGCAACGCCCTCATCATCATCTACTCTTAATACCTCTGCATGTGGAAACACTATACACACACACACACACACACACACACACACACACACACACACACACACACACACACACACACACACACACACACACACACACACACACACTTACTTGCCCTAGTAGCATTTTAGATTTTTAAAGCTGCCTTTAAATATTTGATGTGGTTAATTTCTATGAGTTTCCCTTCCATACTTGTAAAAACAGGTTTAAGAAATGTATAATCTGTATATTGTTCACACTGGAAACTGTTTTGTAACGGATTTTCAAATGTTGTTAAAACAAACTTTAAATATGAAGACAACATATACCTACAACAAATGTCAGTTATAAATATACAGAACTGGAAGTTACCAGCCTATACAGAACAACAGAACATACGTATATGCACATATAATTTTTTATTCAATTTACACACATCAAATATATCTGGATCACTTACAAAAATTGAGGTCAATCACTGCGATATTCCAAATGCTAGACCTTAGTATCAATTCTAAATTAAACCAAGGCCACCTGCACTAATTGGATCTATAGGGACGAATCATTTCTGAAAAACAAGCAGTATCGCTTTTTTATCGTTTCTTTGCATTTCAGCTTTTGAAAATTACTCTGAAGAAATGTCTGAATCAATATGAGAAGTGGGAATTGAAAACTCAATGCAGGTACCACACATTTTAAACAAACTAAAGCAAATATCAGAATCATTTATTTTTGAATGATTGACTCAGTGCTATCCTGAACCTGATAGAGAAATAGAGCACATATTAGATTAATAGGTAACATATTAGGCTGGTACAGCGTCCCAATAATTGACTTTCAGTCCGTCAGTTGAGTTCAGCTCACAGCAACA
The DNA here is from genome assembly GCF_010015445.1 of Perca fluviatilis. Classification (NCBI taxonomy): domain Eukaryota; kingdom Metazoa; phylum Chordata; class Actinopteri; order Perciformes; family Percidae; genus Perca; species Perca fluviatilis. The sequence continues at coordinate 21,000,314 of NC_053118.1, forward strand.
ATGGACCTTTTGGGAAACTGGAACAGCATTTTTCCCCAAATGACATGGAGACAGGTGAGCATTATTTAATATATCCAGAAATGTTTAACTCAAAGTATGTGCATGTTTAGGTTTGTCGACCTGTTTAAGAGGTGGTATAAACACAGCTCCCGAAGTAAAAGTATTTTGGGGCCAAGAGCTAAGAAAACTCTGATACCTCTAATTTAATGTGTGCTTCTCAAAATGAGGAATTCCACACATTAGAGCATATTCTTTTGTCCATATTGAGCCTAGTTGTTTCAAGGTCTTCAGTACTGCTGCAGCTCGGCTTTGTTTTATGAATATTGTCTCACTTGGACTGTCCTTTATTGTTAACGGTTGCTCTTTAAAAAAAGAAACTTATTTGATTTCATGTCCATCGTTTTACATCATAAATATCAATTTCTTCTGACTTGAATTCTGTGAGGAAAAAAAAAGGTGTGTGGATACTGTGCACTGCTCTAAGTTTGCTCTTGTTTTTCTTTAGATTGATCAGAGTGTGTCCACAGCAGAGTTTGGAGACTTGATTGAGTTTGCACATCCATGGTCAGGATTGTCTCTTTGGGGTGTTTATGTTGGAGAAGGCCATGTTATCCATTTTGGAGTGGGAGGTAAGAAACTGAAATGTGACTTTATTTGAAAACAATGCTGCATACATACTGTTACTCAGAATGTACCAGGTTTATTTTACTAAAATTTATTTTATGCACTTTCTTACCATTTTTCCCATAATTGTAAGATGAGAACATGACACAGAGAGCCTGCCGCAGCCTCCTTCAACAAATTGTTCCAAAGTCAAATGGTGATCGTGTACTGAGAAAGACCAGAATCTGCACACAGCGCATTACGGAGATCAAAGTGTCTCCAGGAACTCGCATCAGGGTCAACAACAACAAGCACAACCTGGTTCCATCTCCACAGGAGAGGATGATTAATTGCTGTGAGACTTTTCTGCACCAGGAGTTCAAATATGACCTGATGAACTTCAACAGTGAGCATTTTGCCACATTTGTTCGATACGGCAACGCTGCGTGCAACCAGGTTGGTTCAACGACACCTGAGTCAAAGAGATTGTGTGGTAAATATAAGATCTATACCTAATCAGCCTATAATTTAATGTTCCAATTATTTATTATTTTTCAGATTCCCTTTAAGGAAAAGAATGGCACGCATGTTGATACAACTCAAACTCTGCAAATGATAATGCAGCAACGGGTGGAGACAGAAATTTAAGATCTTCTGCTGCGCCTCTCATGTATATCTGTCACACTGACTTTGTTAATGAGCAAAAATAAAACTCCTTTGCTGCTACATTGTCTGAGAATGTTTCATTCGCAATTCAAGGCACAATCAAATCTGTAAAATTGAAAAGAAAAAAAGCTTGGCACAACATTAACAATGTTTCTGTGCCTCTGCACTCACTCACAAAATCCTTAGCAAAGTCTATTAAAGGCCAAAAAACTTACCAACAAAGAAAAGCCCATAAAAGTCAGGAATGTATGTGTCTTCTTGTTTATTAAGACTTCAGGAATGTCAATAAGAGCATTTCTATACAGTAGGAGGGCTGAGAAGGCCAGCGTGCAGACACAACGACCTTCTGCTATTCCCCTCGTTGATAATGACCCAGACAAAGCCACACTGCCCATCAACCAGACCTCTAATAAAGCCAAACACTCTCTATCATCTGCTAATAACCTCCATGTGGCAGCAAGAGTCATGAACAGGCCAGCGTCTTCTGAATGCGAGGACAGGAACAAAGCTCTGGGCAGACAGGAAGTAGCGGAAAGCATCCTGTTTATCGATCTGGGACTGTGCACTGCCTGATGGCACATGGTGGTAAATACATTCTTCTTCTTCATCCCCCAAACACAAAGACAAAGACTACTGCAGCAAAGCAAGAAAAAAAAAAAACATACACAGTGCAAAACATTTCACTTAATTTGCTAGGCTCTTGGTTGCAGTGCTGCTACACATGTACAATTACACACACCCACGTACACATTTGCAGGTGTGGTTTCCTTTCCAGAGATAGGGTAGGTAAACTCGTTACTCTTTTCTTAATTGGTTCAGAGATTCCGTCCTTTTTTTTCCCTCTCAGCAACCCCTCCAGGGGAATGCTGATTGTCCTCTGAGTCCTCATAACCCCCCCCCCCCACCTCCCTGCACATTTACACATACATTCCCTGTTAGAAGACATCCACATCACCTCACTGCAGGCCCCAATCGTCCACAGACAATTCACAGTTCAGTAGAGGATCATTTTTCCACCTGTCTCCTGCCTCTCCTCCAGCCTTCACATCACTTGCTCAGCTTGACAATGTACCCGTACAGTTGGTCGGAGAAGGCCTGAAGAGAAAATTTATCTTGCACCCTCTTCCTCCCAGCTTGGCCCATGTCCCTGCAGAGCTGTGGCTCCCTAACGAGCCTCTCCATGGCCTTAGAGAAGGCTTCTGCCGTGGGCTCGCACAAGAAGCCCGTCTCCCCGTCTGCCACGCTCTCCAGGGGGCCCCCAGAGTTCACCGCGATAACAGGGCAGCAGCAGTACATGGCCTCTATGGGAACAATCCCAAAATGCTCTCTGCTCGGGGTGTACAGCACGGCTGTGCTGCCCCGCAGCAGCGCCACCTTTAGTGAATCAGTGGGGGAGCGAAGGAAAGTGACACAGTCCTCCAAGTGGAGCTGCGCTGCTAGCTCTTTCAGTTCAGTATAATGTTGAACATTCTCTGTAACTCGGTCATCGTAGCCCCCCGCCACCACCAGGTGAATACCTGCTCGCTTGCCTAGAGGAAGGCCGCACCTCAGGAATGCAAGAGCCTCCAGAGCCAGCCCCAGGTTCTTCTTTCTCTCGTATCGGTTTAGAGAGAGAAACAGGAAGGAGGTTCCCTCAGGGAGCAGCCCTCCCAGGCCTTGTGCTTGACTGGACTGCTGGTCAAAGGTACACGTGTTGAGGGAGGGATAGAGGACATCTGTCTGGACTCCTCTTAGACCACGAAAGGTCTCGCTGAAGATGCCTGCGGTGAACTGGCTGTTTACTAGAATCTAAGAGGAAGTACAGAGAGATTAGTTCATAAGGATCTCACATATATCACAAGCATTTTAATTCCCTATGAGTTGGATGACAGCCTGCAGCCATTATTTTAAAGTCTAGACTAAAATCGAAATGTCATTTTCGTTTCTATCAGGGCCCTTAGCTTTTACAACAGCTTGCCTGAGGATATCAGGCTGTATCACATTTTGAATAATCAGTTTGGTTCATTCAAGCTGTTAAAAGGAATATACCTTGTATATTGATGTATTCTATTATAGTTTTAGCAGTTATCAGGTGCCATACTAATTCTCTCTTAACCTGTAAAACATCTGGGTGATATTAAAGAATTTTTGAGCAAACCAACTCTGTTTTCCAAACGTCAATGGCTGAGCTATAAAAAAAAAATGTTCACTAGTTTTTTTTCTTGAAGGCAGCCTTTACCTGTGATAGCACTGACAATTCCTGTATTAATATAGTTCATTATGTACATGATCTATAAGTATATTATATATCTAAGATGTAATATCCAGTGCTATAAACTCACTTTGTGAATTAGAATCAACTTCATTCATTCATAAAATGTAATTTTGTAACTCTTGTTACGGCCCAGAAAATCACGTTCTTGTCTGTAGTCAGCAAAAATGCAAAAACAAGGATTTTAAATAAAAATTTAGAAAAAACTAAAACATATTGTCCTATAAGTTTAGAAATTAATGGATTAGGAATGTCTCTTATAAGACCTGCATAGTTTTAGCCCCTGGCTCTCCTTTAGACTCTGAAATCCCAACATAAGACCCTCTGGCCATTCTCAAATCTGTGCATAAATCCACACAGAATTTACTACAAGGGCCCTTAAAACACTCAGACCACATTAAAAGCATATTTTAAAAATCACATACAACTATTTTATTAATCTATAATTAAACTTTATTACAATACATGTCTGATGTTTTTGTACTGTAATGTGTTTTATTTATTGCTGGCAAAGCATTTTTAGCACCATACTGTATAAATGAGCCCTTCCATCTGGATAAAATAAAACTGTAACAGAGACACACAATCCTGCCCTGCAATCAGACCATCACAACCTGTAAAATGATACAGCCTTCAACCCTCAGCCGTTACGTACCATATCAGCCATGCCAGTGGTGCGTTCCTCCAGCCAGTCAATAGGAGTGCGGTAAAGCTTCTTCAAGGCTGACTTCCTCTGGGTCAGCAGCTGGTCTGGGAAGTGACAGTAAAACAAAACCTTCTTCTTGCGACGGGACAGTCGCAACACCGGGATACACACTGACACCTTGGGTGGAATGAAAGGGGTATGAACAAAAATGTACATGTCTTCCCTAAAAAAATAATACTTCTTTCTGGCTAATCAGAAACAAATATGGTAGCAGAAAATAAAAATATCTTGTATTTGTATCCTATACTATTTTAGCTTGTTTTTTATTTTCTATCTCATTTAAACTGCTCTTTAATGTTTTATGTAAAGCACTTTGAATTGCCTTGTTGCTGAAATGTGCTATAGAAATAAATTACTTTACCTAGCTTACAACCTCCAGCCTGTCAGTCTGTCACCAGGGCATAGAGAACACTATTGTGCCTGCCTGTCAGAGGAAGCGAACTGTACCGTGACCTCTTTCGGCTCGCCATTAATATTATATTACAGCGAGCGCTGTCTGTGTGGAGTTTTCAAAACTGTAACCACTCTTGCATCCGCTTTTTCAGCATTGTCGTGACTCACTGTGACTTAAACAAACTGCTGAGTAGGGGTGCTCCCTCTTAGTCGATTAGTCGACTAATTGGTCGTTTTGGTCTTAGTCAACTAAGATTTATATAGTCGATTAGTCATGTTTATGCTTTTTTCATGCTGAATGACTTATTTCCAAGAACCGTATGAGCACATCTCTGGTAAACACAAGAATTAAAGTGGCGCTTTTGCATGACTCTTTGCGGAGAAACTCAGATTTACAGATCTGTCAATTAAATCAACTAATCGATTAGTCGAGTGTTAGTCAACTAAGAATTTCTTCAATCGAGCACAGCCCTACTGCTGAGGCAACGTAATTTCTCGCTCGGTCCGCACCTCTGCGCAAGTGTTGGAGCTGAGCCCTGCTCTCTGTCAACATGCAGAGAGGACAGATAAGCTTGTGCTTACGTGCTCTCAGGTACCAGATTTGGCACCGTTTGATTTAACGTGAATCGATCCTCGGTAGTACCGACGTAATTTGGTCGGTTCCCAAAAAAGTACAGAGTCATGGACAGCCCCCTCATTCTGATATCTCTCCATTAGTGCATGTATAGATCCTAGGCATGTGTGTGTGTTTCAGCCTGTGTGTAATAACTAACAGAGTGAAACATTTAATTTCCCCTTGCGGGATCAACAAAGTATGTCTTAATCTTAAGTACTGTAAAAGCGCTATGTGACCTTTATGACATGTTTTGGTTGATAGCAGTTTAATTATTTAAAAAATGAGGCTTCTTGTACTGTCACACCGTTAGTTGATCTGAATAATGACTTTTCTCTGTACTGTAATTATGTGCAAGAGAAAGGTGATACCTGTGCGTATTTGTATGAAAAGCAAAACAATAGAAAACAAGCAAGGGCATGTCCACTTCATGGCATGGTATAGTAAAAGGGTGTGGCACAAAAAGGGAAATGGACCACTGCTAACAATGGAAGCTATTCTCTGAGAAACAAAGACAGTTACGAGAAACAGAAGGCTCCAAGGAATTCAAATGAATGACAAACAAACAGACAGATAGTTCCTGTGTGACGACTCACTTGATCACAGAAGATGACATCGTACTCAACTCCGCTGAGGAAGACCAGATAGAGTGCCACGTAGATCATCCTCAGGTAGGCACACAGGGCATGCAGGTAACCAAACACACTGGTGGGTAGCCAGTCACCCACACATACCTATTAGAAGAGTAATAGAAACAATGATGTGTGTGTGTGTGTGCGCGCAGGGGAGTAGCACAAATTCTGGGCCCTGTAGAAAGGCATTTTCTATGGGCCCCTCCCCGCATCCACAGCTATTCATTCTACCATCTTTTTGGTACTCAGTCCCAGTCCCATCCCCTCCAGTCCCGACCGCTGTGTGTGTGTGTGTGTGTGTGTGTGTGTCTTCTGAATTTATACTATTCTTTGTCTTTGTTGTGTATCTTTGAGGGACAGTATTAAGTAGTAAGGTGTGTTTTAACGTACCACAGGCAGTTCTGGGTCCAGGGTCTCAGAGAAGCAGTGTGTTGGGTCGTAATGGGCCGTCCATATCTGAACGCCACATCCCTGAGACTTCAGAGCAACAGCAGCATCGACCACCAGTCGCTCTGCTCCACCAATACCAAGGTCTGGATGGAGGAACACGACCCGCGCCATCCTGCACACAAGAATTAATAAAGTTCAATTTAAATCTGGAATATATTTCCCTATAAGAAAATGTTAGTTTGCAGACACATTGTACATCACTGAATCATGAAGAATGGCAGGATAAACTGATGAGCACATGATAGCCAGTACATAGTGCAAATCATCTCAAAATCAGAAGTACAAAGGGTATAGTCACTACAGCTTAAAGATAAGGAGTGACTGCCTTAAACTGAGGTGCTTAAAAAAAGCAAATTCATGTTCAATGGCATTCAAACAAATTTAAATCTTCATATTGGCGACAGAAAACAACTCTCTCCAACACAAGTAACCAGAGATTTATAAACCCACTCTCTCATGCCAATAAGAAACATTTTTCAGATCTGCATTGTTGACAAACGTGGAATAGTTGTCCTCTTTTGTAACATTATTGAATTGATAACTTTTACCCCTTGAAGGACTTGGCATGAAAATGTACCTAACATACTGTACATCTACTGCAAACCATTGTGGCTGTCATAATGCTCCCGAGTACTCTGAGGAAAACATTTAGCTGGCACTGAATTTGCGGATAAGTCAAACTGATAGCAAGAACATAAATGACACTTACATTTGCTTATAAAAAAACGTATCCGTATTGTCTTAAACTACGTTAAGTTAACGTTAACGATTACAGTAATACGATTATGGATACTATGTAACGTTACGTTATCTTATGAAATTATCACCCGTTTGAGAAAGCAAATTGGGTAGCTAAGCAGTTGTCTTTGTTACCGAACACAACTAGCTAGTTAACGTTAACGTTAGATATATATCCGTAAAATATAATTATAATGTAATTATGTTTACCTTTGGATCTCCTGTCTACCTTGTCTGAGTTTGGAAATCTGTTATTATGCTCGTCTAGTCCACCGTAGCAGCATGAACTGTAATGAAACTCTACTGTCTAGACGCCATGTTGGCTCAAAATCATCTATTGTGAGCAGGCTAATCGCGCTTTCATGTTTAAACCACAATGGCGCCTGTTTCCTCCAGGTTCCCTCGATGTGCTTCCTGTGAGACACGTCTCCTTCAGAATCAAAGCGGACCGAATATTTGCCTTAGAATTAAAGTACAAGTAAACATATAAATTCAATGAACTAAAAATACAGATGATTTTTTAAAAATACCTTTCATTACAGTGGTACAAAAGCAAGCTCCTAAAATAATGTTTGAATCATTATTTTGTGGTGAATGCGATCAGCCGGTCAGGCTTTTACTAAGCATCCTGCACTGGTCTTGTGTTTTGCAGTCGTGTCCTTTTTAGACAAGCGTCAGCTTTGTGGGATCTCTTCTCAATTTTTGACCAAATCACACACCGACTGTCTGCTGTTCATTGGAAGTGGACATCAACTTGAAGAGGGGCTCAGGGTTTCACCTTGCATCAGAAAAATAAAACAAAATGGTAAGATTCTCAGCTATTTCTGTTACTACTGTTGAAGCTAACTAGCTCTATTGCACCCATTTAACGTCAGACATAACGTTTTGCTTTCGGTTAGCTAGCTTGCTAACGTTAGCTCATCATTTGTGGACGTGGATCTTTTTCAACAACTCAAAGAGTCCCAAACACACATTTAAAGCTGGCCCAGCACTAGATTATTAATTGTGTATATTCGTGAACACATTTAGTTGAGACTATGCATGTTATCACTAGAACTTGAAAGCAATGAACAGTGTGTGCAGTTGGCAAGGCCTTTGCCATCAGTCTCTGACATAAACACACTGTACAGTTGAGAATCAAAACGTTAGTGTGTGTGTGTGTTGTGTGTGTGTGTGTGTGTGTGTGTGTGTGTGTGTGTGTGTGTGTGTGTGTGTGTGTGTCACACAGAATGTCAGAAAGAGGATATAATCGAGTTGAATCCTGTTCATGTGTATTCATTATGGTGTCTAACCCTCAGCCTGGACCAGCAGCAAGTGCAACCAATGTTGGGGCATCTAGCCGTTCCCCCAGTAAGACGGTGGCTCCCCGTGCAGCAGGCTCCACCGTCAGACAGAGGTATGTACATGTACCCACAAATACACACCAAACTTTTACCTCTACTCTTTATCCACTAGACTGATTGGTAAAGTCTCCATAAGTGCATACAGATGTGTGACAGACCTGAATAAATGGGTGCAGTAACATAATGAATGAAGGTCTTCCATGTAGGACTCAAGGCTCACAGAATTGTTTGAGAATGAAAATTATGTTTATTATTTGGTCGTCCCAGAATCAGAATTGCTTTGTCAGAATCAGAATTCTCCCAACGTACATAGGAAATTGATTTGGTGATACAGTGCAGTGAAACAATAAAGTTAAAAGGGTGAGTTAAAAGTTAAATACAATTTTAAATACAAGAATTTTATAGAGTTAAGAATAATAAGTCACCAAATGTCAACCCATTTGAAGAAGCATCAATGCTCTTGTGGCGACTCTTGGTCTTGTATACCAAGTCACCTTATTCATTTGTTTTTGTCACGCATCTGTATGTTGCCTATACCCACCACTGTGAAAAAGTAGCCATTGAAGACCACTTTACATTATACATAAGTTATGTGGTCATTGCAGCCCGCACACCTTCTCAATAATTATTTGACATATACCCCAAGCATTGACCCCGCTTGCTCGTCATCATACTGTTACGAGTGATTGATGGTTTTCAGATAGCCCTTCCCTTTATTTGTTTTGGGTGCCCTGTGTAGATTAGAGCAGCTGATGGATGTTGTGCTGTGGGCTTAATCAGTGTGTAATCAGAGGCACGCTGTTACCTCTCTCATTATTACCCATTACTATCACACTCTTCATTACCTCATTAACCTCCGTTTAATCTCATCACGAGTAAAGCAGCCATGAATCACTCCACTCTTTCATCAGCTGCTACTGTATTTAGTTACCTTCAGAATTTGGTGTATAATGGCAAAGATTGTTTTTCTTTTGATCAAAATGTTTGGTTTTAAGAAACTGCTGGATGAGTAAAAGTTATCAGATTTTCACAAAATTGTGTCTTGTTTGTTCTAATCGTCTTTTTGTTTTCCTATAGAGTACTTTGTTACATGAAAAATGCACTATACAAAAATCAAATGTCATAAGGAAGTGCGTGTGCGTTCCACAGGAAAGCTACCAGCAGTGGTACACGCAGCGGTGGCAGGACCACCGGATCGGCAGGCACTGGCGGCATGTGGCGCTTCTACACAGAAGACTCGCCAGGCCTCAAAGTGTAAGTGCAGTTTATAAAAGCAGAACATACACACTTAAAAACACATTTAGCCCCTGACATTTTTAACTTCCTCTCACAAACGCATACAAGTCTCAGGATTTCCGTCACTTAGTGTTATATATGTTCATCAGGTAGAATGGGAGGAATGTTTAATGGCAGGAAATTGGGCAGACGTGCCTCTGTGTTAAAAGAAATCATCACTGAGCGGTGGATTATATATATATATATATATATATATATATATATATATATATATATATATATATATATATATACATACACATATAATATACACATATATATACACACACACACACACACACACACACACACACACACACACACACACACACACACACACACACACACACACACACAAAACTCAACCTCAAACTTCTATTCTGCTACAACCTCGCCCCTAATATTAGACAAGGCGTCCTGTCTCCTGGCCATGGTTGATCGATGGTGCTGTGGTGGGTATTGAGTGTGTCTCTGCAGCAGTTGAAGGAGGGCAGACTCGCCATACAGTGCTGTATATCGAGTGCATGTTTGTTCCTGCGTTAGACGCAGGCCTCAAAGCTTCATTAAAGGATGCACTCTGAAAGGTCAACTCAATTACAGCCTTCTGACAGAGAGAGGAGGGGGCCGCTGAGGACATGGTTGGCATGGCAATGCTGCTACTTAACGATGCGCCCCTCCGCCCCCACCCTCCACTCGGTCCCTCATTCAGAGATGAGAGCGCCTCCTTGTTTCCTAAGCTCATCAATAAAATCAGCCACTCCACTAAGACTCTCGCTCCAGTTGGGGTTGGAGCAAATGATGGGATTTTGGGTGCGAGTGTTGATCAGTTTCTCTTTGTTGTGACAGCGGCCCCGTGCCAGTGCTGGTGATGAGTTTGCTCTTCATTGCATCTGTCTTCATGCTGCACATCTGGGGGAAGTACACCCGCTCTTAAACTCCACCCGATGACCTCTGACCCTCCACCTCCATCTTTTTAACACATCGGACCTGGACCAAACAACAAATGAACAACAATCTCACTCCCCTGGTTCCCTTCTGCACTTTCACTACAACACCCACAGACATACAAGACACACAAACTTGTTTTTTTATTTAACCATTTCAGTACATGATCATCATCTGCATTGATGTTGGTATCCACCCTTTTGCCCTTCCTGTATTTTTAAGATCTGAAGGGGTGAACAGGAGGGAGTCACGCTCACCCATCTCAGTTGAAATGTCTTAGTTTGTATGTGTGTGTGTATGTGGCCCTCCCTCCAAGCGGCAGTATGTTCCCGCCACTGCTGCAAAAAGGTTCAGTGCAGTACCTAAGGACATTGATGTTTTCAGGCCCCAGCAAACATTTCCTCTTGTAGCCTGAAGTGCATTTTTTGTTAAAAGCATTTGTACAAATGTAATTGTAATATTGTACAATAAAAAAGTAAAAATCAATGTGTGTGTTAAAATGTACCTTTTGTTGTGTTCTGAAATTATAACCCTGTTTTGTGTTTGAAACATTTCAAGCTGAATGTGCCTGTTTAATGAGAAAATGTTTCTCAACCATATTTTCAGTGACAAGTGGGATAGTATACTCTCTTTGTACCTTCTGTAACCACTACCATACTACTGAAAGCTGTACATTTTGCCAACAACTATTCATAAACCTTTGTTTCAACAAAAAATGCTTTCAGACAGAAAAGGAATATGAAAACCACAGAACTGATGAGTGTTACATTTCAGTGTGATTTCTCACCTAAAGCTTAATGCTTGATTTAAACCAATTGCAACTTATTTGACTGAGGTTTTTGGCATAACTCACTCCATAATCAATAATCTTTTTTAATTTGTTCAATCTTAGATGGCACCTAAAACCACATGTATACTTGTGTAATCAACCTTGTTCTAAACTGATCCTGTCATCCTATGGTTCAACAAGATTACACAGCACACACACTCCAAAGCATCTCATTTGCATGTGCAGAGAAGCCCAGACTTGTCTATACATATGTATACCAGCTGCTTTAAATTGATGTTTGACTGGATGGAAGTGTAACTTGTCAGTATGCTTACCTCTATAGAGGTTCAGAGGTATCAGCCTCCAACATGGGCTGCCCCAGGGTTTGTCCTCACCACCAGTACTGAAGCTTTTGTTTTGCAGCTCTAAAGAATTGCAGACCGGTAAAATTAGTTTTTGAAAAGTGGCAAGTCTTCATAGTGCCAGAGTCATACCAGACGGCATTCACATCAGGAATTGTATGGCTTAGGACATAAATGCCGAATGTTAACTATATAGTAGTTTTTCATTTTGGTCATTTGAATCTGGATAAGTGCACCTAGGAGAATAGAGTATAACAATCATCAGCTGTTTTAGGGAAAGTTTATACCTGCATATATCCAAAAAAGAGTTTTTGTTGAAATAATACTCTAAAAAACAAATCAAGAAGTTCGTATTGCACTTTCTTTGAGCCAAGACTGGCTTGCCATTGTTGTTTATATTAATATAAATTCTTCTTATACTGCATTTAGGTTTTCCTGTAAAATCACTCCGAGCCTCTTCATCATCTTCATATAAATTTTGCCCAGGTGTTTTTCTGTCTTTTCCTGAGGGGGGCACTGCAGACTATTTTCTGAATATCACTGGCTGAGAGAAAATCAAGATATAACTGTCATGACTGAGGGAGTGCATGAACACATGTTCTGTGTGGTGATTTTGTTTTTACCTAATCATATTATCATTATACTGTGTAACATTTTGTATAGCCACACACCATCTGTTTGGTACTCAAATGCTTCATAACCAGTTAATTATTTTTAGATGAAAATAATTATCACAGAGCAGAGTGGAACAAAAGTGAATGGTTAGAAACTGTTTCAGATTTGATTTGACCACATTATGTCAAACAGCGTGGAAGAATTTATGACATGATGTTCACTATGTTCAATGCTGTGAGCTGCTGGCTGGGTGTTTTGTAGTTGTAGAAGCAGTTCTAGCCCAGCCTGCATCACCAGGTTACCTGTGTTGAATATGGAAGTGTGTGTGTGTGTGTGTGTGTGTGCGCCTTGTGTTAAACGTAGCATTCGGATCCTGTTCATTAATTCATTCTGTTGCTATGGCTCTGCTTTCCCACAGGCTTCCAGTGTTCGAGGCAAACTCAGGCACAACTGCCACATCACTCTCCCTGTCGTCCCTGTCCCACACACACACACACACACACACACACACACACACACACACACACACACACACACACACACAGATACACTCACTAAGGCCCAATTCATGGTGGCACAACACGGCAGTAAGCCAGAATAATTCAACATAATAATTAAATATGAAGGAGCCGTGTCAAAGCTGTCCCTCAGTGTTCAGGAGTCAAACAGGCCCAGGCAGCACGTGGAGCGCTCCCCACTGCTGCAACCTGTAGTTCCAAACTCCTCTTGACACCGTCTATACAAGTCAACTCCCAGAGTCCTCAGGCTTTATGTTTTGGACACACAGACACATCAATAATGCTCTTAACTCACTCTGTATGTAAGCACTCAAATGTTTTCTATTTTGTTTTTTTTTACTCTGGTGTTTCTCCAGTTTGTGCTTGTTGGTTTTAGATGGTTTTTTATGACTTGTTTATGACACGTTCATGACAGTGTCATGTCACTCTTATGTAGATACCTTCAAGCAACCGTTTAAATGTTTGATTTTATCGTAAAGAAGGCAGTTTGCCAAGAGCTTTAGAAGTTGATAACAATCATTAAGTCAGAGTAAGTGTGGAACTTTTCTTCGTTGCACCTCACTAAACTGTGTGTTTCCTTAAATTATTCAGCAATCACTCAATAAACATATTACAATATTCAGACAGGGTGCAATAGAGGCAGCAAGAAGAGATTTCATCAATGTGCATGTTACAAGCGGAACCTCTACCTGTCTATTCTACATAAATCATCCTGAACATCCACGCGTGAGATGACGTTTGTCCCGTGGAAAGAAAGAGATAAGTGAGAGATGGGAAGAAAAAAGAGAAAGAAAAAGAAAAGAAGCTTTCTTCAGAGTGCTTCCTCTCTGTGTCTTTTTCACAAGAAACCCATATCCTGTGAAGAAACCGCACACTTTTACAAGGGAGGGTCCCTTACATAGAGAGGTGAGAATGCACATGTGCCACACACACACACACAATTTAGGAGACCTGTAAATAGGTCACATGTATTATGTTTTACATAGCACATGCTGATCTGTGGTTTAGCAAAAAAAAGTTTAAAATGTTTAAAGGTGCTGACACAACAAGAAGATCGTTGAGCATATGTCGTCCTAGTTTGTACCGTCGCTACTCTGGTCGGCCCTCAACGGCTTTATTTCGGCCGATTGTTGAATCGTCTTCAGCACCGTCGGTAAGAGGAATCCGTGTGATTGGCTGTTCAGTTTAAGCGAATTAGAGCACGAGAAGAAAAATGGTAGTGAGGAAAGCAAGCACTGACTGATGACTGCGAGAGGGCACACACACTCTTGTCACAACATAGAATAGCTCATTGCTATCGCCAGATAAGTGACAACTTTGTTTGATTCATTATCTGTAACCAGTGTAGCATGAAGGCATGTTGGGTGGAATTATCAAGCTAGCTAACTAGCCAGTGGCCGCAGCGGGCTGCTCTGTCCCTCCACTTCCCCACCACAGGGATACTTCTTTGCAGAGAGAACGGATTACAGCCCCGGAGATGGTAAATCTGGTTAGTCATCTCCTGGTGTCCCCTGCACGAAGTGAAGCACAGGGACCATAGGGTTATGGGTTAGTGCTACATCAACATCCGTGCTGCTGGCTGATTTGGGAGGGCAAACATTGTTTAGTATATTATATATCCAGTTTCCCTTTTTGAATAACGAATAGATTACCACCACCTGCTGGCATGGAGAGTTATTTCCTCTCACGCAGGCGCAGTACGTACATGGTAGTTAGCCGTCGACTGTAGTCGTTGCGGTATGTTCAAGTGGAACTTTTTGGGCACGACATAGGCTACGTGAGGAGACGTGAGACGCCACAGTTGGCCTTCGTAGCCACTAGTTCTTTGCTGTCTGCTTATTGTGTCAGCACTCTAGCTCTTTCTCTCTCCCTCTCTATGGCTAAGTCACTTTCTCACCCATCCATCACACGTTTATGCTGGTAACACCCTGAAGGTAAACAAAGCTAGGATATCAGGTGCAGCAATGGGTTTAGGATTTGAAACTCTTCTTTCCTTTCAAAGACTACGCAGAATATTCCTTCTTTAGATGAGTGTGAGTGCCCAGTCATGCATGCACGTATGTCAAGTGTTGTGTGTGTGTGTGTGTGTGTGTGTGTGTGTGTATTTTTGAACAGATCACATGGTTGGTAAAGCGTGGAAAGAATCGACAGGCGGGTGGAATCGATCCACGCTCACCGAACAGGTGAATCCTGAGCGATGTCCCTAAAACTGAGGGCTGGTTAAGGGGATGCAGGGACACCTGTAACGGGATCTACACTGTAAAACAGTATGAAAGCTGTACATTGGCCCGTTAGTGTGATCTGTCTAACAACATATGGTAGTAGCCTGTACAAGTATTGGCAGTGGTGGAATTAGTATTCAGCTCCCTTACTTGAGCAAAAGTAGCATTAAAATAATACAAAATACTTTATTTAAAAACAAAATCATACATTGTAAAGTAAATATAGGTACATAGAATAAAAGTCTTACTTAAATGTCAAAAGTAAAAGTACTTATTTTAGGGAATGGTCCCTTTAACATGTACTGAAAAAAATAATATGGTGGTCCATGTGATAGTAAAACTGATAATTTTCTATACTTGTGGTAAGTTTTAATCCATGGTGGAGTGCATCATATTTCATGAACTTATTGAATGTTTTGCTTGAACAATTGTTACCTGCAAGAGCAAAGTGACTACAGCCATCGGATAAATGTAGTTCAGTAAAAATCAAAAGATCTCTACTTTAACGTTCACAGTGCTTTACTTGTAAAAGTATAAAGTCACATAAAAGAGCTTTTCTCAACAACATACTTTTTCTACCTTTTATTGCAAAATTGCTTTTACATAGCTAATTTCTGTATTTCTGTACCATATTTCTGTATTGCTTTTATTGTGAATTTTAATTTGCTGTATACTTTTTTTACTCTATAAACTTATGTTAATATTTTTTTTTCGTACAGTAACTAAATAAATGTACATAGTTTTACTCTTCCCATCTCTGACGATCAGAACATTGAAGAAATGTGTATAGCATATCATACATGTTTAAATCTTTTACATTCTTTGTGAATGTGTGTTCATGTTGGTCCGGTCGCTGTGATCAGGCAGTGATTAGTCAGTAGAATAGCAGCCAATTAGTGCAACACTCTGTTAATGGCCAGTGATCAGTAGCAGGTCTGCTGAGAGGTGAGAGCTTGTTCACTGTAAAATTATCTGACTCCATATTCTGCATCCAGACCACATGGCTGCTGTCATATGAACTGTGTGTAGGTCAACTCGCTCAGGAGGGAGCTGGGACAAAGTGTGTCCCAGCTAGGCTTCCTGATTTTTCCTGGACTCTCCTTCAAAGAGAAATAAGAGAGTCAGATTCGGAGCCAAGGCTGATTCTGCATCCATCAGCACCTCATCGCTTGCTCTATAATCCTGTATGTGACACGAACTCACCTTGTGTGCATGTAAGATGAACAGCATGAAACCATTCAACTCAAAGGTGGAACTCTTATAGGAACCATTAAACCATTATCGTAGTGTTTTTATCTAGTTACTACACAAGTAGCTCCATTATACTATTCACCACTCTCAAAGATCAAATTATCAGTTTTCAGACCGAGTAGTATTTAGGTGTGGTATGTCTACACTCTTACCATTCACAACCAAATACACATATTACAGCCATTCATCGGAGTTCCACTTTTTCCGCACAGTGTCTGCTCCACTAAACAACACAAAAGTGGACAAAACAGGATCAAATTAAATAAGGTCTATTTGTTTGAAAAAGATATGCAAATATGAAAAGCATTATTTGGAAGCCCACATTTAAATGTTTTGTTGTTGTTGTATACTAATCAATTAGAACAACATATCAAAGAATCAATGATTAAGTTAGATATTTCACAACAAATCCAGTGCAAATGTTAAGATAAGAAACAAGAGAAGCATAAAGAACAACAAATGTATCACAGCATATAGGACATAAAGAGAAAAAGAAAAAAGAAATGTATCAACAAAAAAACGGATCAATGAGACTAGAAGTTGTTTAACAACAGTCAATAGGTAAGTTAAATAGAAATTGAGATCTTGAAGAAGGATATGGCTCTTGGCAACAGTTGAGGTTAAAGCACAAAGGAAAGAAAACAAATATACAGAGAGTTGACAGAAATAGAGCCTGAGCAAAAGCAAGAGGTAAAACAAAGAGAGAAGTAGAGACACAAGGTGCTGGAGAGAGATATGAATAACTACAGGAAGATGGAAACAGGTGGCGACAGTCTATGGTGGCAGAAATTGAACAGGTCTATGGTGATATATGCAAAGGACTTAAAAGAATGGAACAAGGCCGAGGCTAAACTAAAGACAAACATAAGAGCTGAATTAAAATCTTAAAGGAGATAGAGAGGAAACCAAACATGATGAAAAACAGAACACAACAAAAAAAAAAAAAAAAAAAAAAAAAATGGGGGAAAATGAGATAAAAAAAAAAAAAAAGGAGAATCCCAGGATGGAGGCCACATTGGTCTCTGTGACCTTTTCACACACATCCCCTTCTATCAGCAGCGATGCCACGTCAGGCCTGGTGGTGCCCCGTGTGACTGCCACAGGCATGCAGGCCAACTGGGCTGTGATGTCATTAGAATGTGTCCCCCCAGCACCCCCACCCCAAAACCCTCTCATCACTAACTGCCAGCCTGCAGTAGAGCGGATCAGACTGTACCCTCAGGCACGGTGGCCACTGCTGGACTAATTTAAGGAGGAGGGAGAGGGTGACACTGCTGCGCTGAGTGTCTCAGGTGTCAGCCTTGTGCTGTCTAATATTAAAGACACTTGGTCTGTGTGTGTGTGTGTGTACCCATGTATTTGTAAGTGTGTTGTTTATGTACAGTGTATTTTTAGGTGACTGTATTTTCCACTCCTTGTGCAGCGCTCCTTGTGCAGCACTCCAGGGCAGCGAGAGAGAGCGAAGAAGTGAGGAAGAGAGGCAATGAAGCTGGGGATCACCTGGCTCTTGTATAATAATCGTTCTCATTAAAATATACTGATCTAGTAGTCTAAAAGATATTCTGAGCATGTTTTCAGTTCATTTTAGCACTTCATTGTTTGTAAATGGTTGCAATATTTGTTAAATTCATTTTGCATTACAGCCTAAAATAATGCTGGGCTGATTTGCTTTAATTGAGCCAAACATTATAAACCCACATTAGTAAGAGAAATAGTAAAAATAATGACGTACGCAGTCTTTCTTTTGAACTTTCATCTCTGAGTTATATTTATCATGTTTTTGGCTTGTTCATCTGTGCTGCGCTCCTAAATCAAATACATCCTACATTACATGAAAATGAAACAAAAATTCTGCGATCAATATTCTGAATGTAAAAGAGCAAAATCAGGAGTAATTCTAAATGTGCTGAATGAGATGAAATATTTATTTTTGTCTCCAAGAAAATGATGCTGTCAGATTTATGATCTTGGCAGGAATGTGTGTGCATGCTACAGATGCGTGGATTGGATGTGGTTAGTGGTTACCTCTTAATTTCAAGGGAACATTTTCTCTATTGTTTAATACAAGATGTTTCATTAATGAATGAACATTCAGAATATCTCTGTTTCTCTCTCTCTGCTCTGTACGCTACAGGCGTGGTGGTTTTGTGGTTTATGATTTAATAAGCTTTCCACAGAATGAGCGGCAGAGCTGCAGCGCTGATGAATAAGGAAGTCCAGCTTCACATACAATGTGAGCAGCCTTCAGTCACATGTCTGGACAGACATGGAACGTGACTCTTGTTGACTTTAGGTTTATTTCATGGCATGACTTTCATATGAACTAATAAATAACATCACTCACTGAATAAAGTAATGAATGATTTAACATCATCTACCTCTGCTGCTGTGCTTCCCATTCCACTAAATGCTTTCCTAAAAGGTTATAATGGCCACTTGGGAGCAGTGAAAAAAAGCTGTAAACAAAACACACAACACAGACCAACATTAGCATTCATTTGAAGTAGTGTTTGTGTCAAATCTAAGTTCAATATTCACTCTCCTTTTAGCTCTGTTTTTGGTCTCCACCAACTCCAACACTCCCAACAGTTCTTTAGCCGCTAAAGGCTCCACTATGTTCACCAGCTAGTTAGCTGTCGTGAACAGTTCCATTTTGTGCTGGGTAAATGGCATAAAGTAGGTTTATCTGAGCTTTTTTTGTTGAAAACAGCTGCCTGCTGCATCTGGAACTGACGCTGATGAGAACAGAAAATTTGCTGAAAACCAAAACAACGAGCTGAAAGACACTATAAAGGTTGGTGTGTGTGTGTGTGTGTGTGTGATTGTGGTAGGTGAGGGTGCATTATGCAATCTTCAGTGTTCAGGGAGTAAAAATGCTTAAAGGTGCCCTGCCACACATATTTCATTACTTTGTGGTAATGTCTGAAGTTCTACCATGGACTCTGTAACATTTTTTGTGAAATAAATGCCTTGGTTATCTTGTTTCAAGCCATTCTAGCGTGGTATTATCCTCGTGAGACCGTCCTGATCTTGCAAGCTCCAGTTTTCCACTCGCAGATCAGTCTGGCATCTTGAGATAGAGAACATTTGGAGCCGTTCGCCAAAAAATCGACCAATCAGTGTTGGTTTTGAGGCGGGTTTAGGTGTGATGCAACGAGAAGCATTCAGTCTAAACAAGATGGCAGCTTCCACGGATGAGATGAGCGTAGCTATCGCGCAAGTTTTATCTGAACTAGAAAGTATTCCTTCATTGAAAGAAGAGCAAAAAATGGCACTTGAGGCTTTTCTCAGAGGAAAAGATGTTTTTGTGTACGTCATACACTTCGTTGATCTGATTGGTTGATTTGGCCTGTCTATCACCAACATAGGTGGTGATAGACAGATGGTTTATCCAATCAGCTAACCAGTATTTTTGCCCCTTCCCAAAAGTTCTCCAATGGAAAGTTCCCAGATGGATATGCCGAGCAAATGCGAAGCAATCCATCTAGTGGAGTCGGGTTAGCGTAGTATAGAAAGCCTGCAGGAAGACTCAGCTCGATTTGTGCCAGTTCTCATTAATATTCAACGAGCTAAGCTGCTTGACTCTGATTGGCAGACAGCAACAGCTAGCCAATGAGGCTATCATCATCCTTTACCCAGCGCAACTGGTCGAGCTCATGAATAGTAATGAGCTCAGGCAACACCACGTCAGACTGACCCGCTTTCTGAATAGACCTTTTTCACGGCAGACATGTTGACATGTCATAGTAGGAAAAGCACAGGTGTATTCAAAACCATTAATGATGGCTGCATTCCACTTAGGAGAGGCCCTGGTATTGTGCATGCTGACTCACTCAAATAGCTTACTGGGACACTTGATGGAACTGAGCCATCAATAAGGTTATCAATTTCAACTGTGCTTTTCCTACTATGACAAGTCAAAATGTCTGCTGTGAAAAAGGTCCATTGGCCTGATTTCTCCGCTTATTTCTTTTCAGTGGCTAGAGATGACAGAGGAGGCAGCAGTTCATTTTCACATTCACAACATAACACAAACACATACAGTATGGACCTAACATATTCACATTCTCACACCCAACTCGTAAAATAAGGACGTTCGGTCAGGAGCCTTTCTCGTTCTTATTTGACGTTAAAAGTCTCCTTTAGCGTCTCATGTAAACGTGCTTGGTCGCCACTATTGCCGTCCCTTTCTCGTCCCTTTTGACGCGCTTGGTCGGGACGGGTGAACGGAATCGCGGAGGTTGGGTTTAGGAGAAAAACAACGGGGGAAGGACGCCTCAAAAGCCGGGAAACACACTGTGGGTGAAGCGTGACAATAACCGAATCGTGGAGGTTGGGTTTAGGAGAAAAACAACGGGGAAAGGATGCCACAAAAGCCGGGAAACACACCGCGGGTGAAGCGCGACAATAACGGAATCGCGGAGGTTGGGTTTAGGAGAAAAACAACGGGGAAAGGACGCCTCAAAAGCCGGGAAACACACGCCCGTAGACGGGGGAAACAAAAGAAAAACAACGGGAAAGGACGCCTCAAAAGCCGGGAAACACACGCCGTAGACGGGGGAAACAAAAGAAAAACAACGGGGAAAGGATGCCTCAAAAGCCGGGAAACACACGCAGGAGACGGGGAAACAAAACGCCACACGCGGGGCGCAAACCCGAGTCTCCTGAGTGAAAGTCCGGTGTTTTACCCATCCACCGTCCTTACGCAGCAATTTCCCATTACATACCACTCGCTAAATCTCATCCAACTGCGGCTCTCCCCAGTACGTTACACAAATACGCCGAAGGGTGCCTTTTTCGTCGCATCAGACGCTGAAGGACACTGCCCAAACGTACTTATTTTACGAGTTCGGAATTAGAACGGGTTGGCTGACTCACTGAAATAGCTTACTGGGACACTTGATGGAACTGAGCCATCGATAAGGTTATCAATTTCAACTGTGCTTTTCCTACTATGACAAGTAAAAATGTCTGCTGTGAAAAAGGTCCATTGGCCTGATTTCTCCGCTTATTTCTTTTCAGTGGCTAGAGCTGACAGAGGAGGTAGCAGTTCATTTTCACATTCACGACATAACACAAACACATTCAGTATGGACCTAACATATTTCAAAACATAAAAGTAACACGGTTTTGTGTGGCATGGAACCTTTAAGGAGGGGAGACATAATGATAGTGGGTTTCTGATGCAGTGCGTAACACATAACTCGATGGATGAATTTTAGATTTTACAGCTGCTGTGCTTGCATAATTGTACATATCATAGAGGTCATTCCACGAGTGTTATTTGCATTTAGCCATGGGCCTAAAGTCAGATTAAAGTATGTGGATGCAAAGAATGTTTGTGCAACCTCTTTTCAAAATATACTTTCATTCATAATTCTACTGCAGCTGTCTGTGCTTTTCTAACCTCTCACCCAGTGTCTTCCTGATCTCTCTCTCTCTCTCTCTCTCTCTCTCTCTCTCTCACCTGCGTAACCGCAGGGAATTCTCTCATAATGCTTAAATGTAAATCAGGAGTGTTTAGGGGGCTTCTGTGCGTGTTTGAGATCATACACATGTCAAGGCCCCAAGCGATAGAGCGGATAATAACATAATGACAGACCAGTCCTCCAGTAGTAATTCTCTGATAGCCTCAGGGTGAGGTGTGGGTTTTGTTTGGGGTTTTTTTTGGGGGGGGGGGCTTTGGTGTGCTGGGAAAAAAAACTGATAGGAGCTTATTCTTATTCTATTACCTGCACTCTCATTCTTTGCTTTCTCTACTTCCTCTTCCTATCTTATAATGGTGGAAAAAGTACCATGCAGTGCAACACTGTAAAATACTCCATTATAAGTAAAAGTCCAGCATTCAAAATCAAACTTCATATAAAATTAAAACTATAAGTAAAATGGCATCTGTAACTGATATATTGCCATATATTGTTCATACTGATAATGCGTCAATGCATAAGTAGCATTTTACTATACTGTTGTATCTATACTGTATACTGTTGCAGCTAGTTGAGGTGGGGCTAGTTTTGATTACTTGGTATACAGTTTTTTAAGTAACATAAACTAGAAATACTCCAGTATAGTACATGAGTAAATGTACTTAGTTACTTTCCACCACTGGTTTCTTCCTCCTCGTCCTTTCAGCTCACCCACTCTGGGCTTCTGTTTACCACTGATGTTCACTAGTTGCTCGCATGAATAAATTGATGAGAAGAAGAACAGGGAAAACAAACGCAAAGATACAATCTGCTGGGGGTGAAAAATGCAGACTTGCAGATTTTTCTCACAGAGATTTGTCAGGGTGAGTGATGAGTGGGGGCAGTAAACATGAGTTAACATGAGAGTGGGAGCGTGTGTGTGTGTGTGTGTGTGTGTGTGTGTGTGAGCTCTGAGCATTGGACGTTAGCTTTTTCTCTATATATTATTAAGAAGCTGAAAAATACAAGGAAACACAGGAGATTGTCTTGTTAAGCAGGCAACTTGTTTTTTCTTTTATGAGGGTGTTTTATATTAATGACTCTTTTGTGAGTCAGTGATTTGTAGCCAAACAGAAATAACTTTGATTCAACTTCATGTTTGGGAAGTTAACAATGACCTTTTGGATACTTTCATTTGAAAATGTTTTCACAGTTAAAAAAGATAAGACCGGATTAGTCACAGAATTACAAAGTTACACGCAACTGTGCGCACATGCAAGTATTGTTTCTGCATGGCTCTGAGGAATGGTGGATCCAGGTTGTCGTTGGATGTCACGTTTAATATCGTCACGTGGCCACTGGAGCTCTATTATTCATGAGATCAATGCTGAAGATTCAACCAGGCTTGATACAGTACAACCTTACCCCCCTGAGGCTCTTCACCTACATCCTTCCTCCTCGATATTTCTCAGAAGATTATTTTCCCTTCACAGTAACTCTTTTCTGCTGAGAATGAGTTGTGAGAGCTGTGAACATGAAAACTGAGAGTGTTCACCTCAAGGGGATGACAGCCAGTGAGAGGCAGTGAGGCGGACACCATAGTCAGATACCCAACAATGACCATGTGTAAACTTGTGTTACGTGTCCCACAATTTCTAAGCTATAACTCTCGGTCACTCATTTACTATTACCTACATGATTAAACGCTCAGTAGATGGCTGGATTGTGAGCAGTAAATAGAGATTTCGGACACTTATGAATATTCATTGTTGCATCACTGACAGGTGTGGTGCATTGCCGCATGACCGCAAACCAATGCTTTGTAGGATTTTATGGCATGAACCTACATGAACACCAGATTTCAATCAGAGAATTTTTGTCAGAATCAAATAACCTTTCATGTAAATATATAATTTCTGTTAATAAAAAGGTTTCTAGTTTTAAAATGTTTTTTACAGCCTAAAAAGTACACTGTAAAATGTTTTACAGTGGAACAAGTACAAGTAACTGTCACACAAATAAAAAAAATATTTTAAAAGAAAATACAAAAACTCTTACTCAAATGTAAGAAAGAACAATGTTATATATATATAACACTCAATATGCAACAGTTCCACCCACACAAACAGGCATATTTGTATGCTTCCATGTGGAAAACGGGACTGGTGTGCCAGGACTGGAGCAACAGGGATAGAGGGACTATGCACGCATGCTGCTTGCTGCCTCCAAGGTCCATCAAATATGCAGACATGCATACATAAAGGACCACAGATACACTGAAATCATGAACCAAGATACTCGCCATCACTCATCACTTATACAAATGTGAGAATCCGTGAACTTGACCCACACTGTGTGCCAGTTTTACACACATAGGGCTGGTTACAGGGCTTTTTCACAGCAGACATTTTGACTTCACAGTAAAAAAAAAGCACAGGTGATAGCCAGTATGAACAATAACAGGACTCTGAAACTGAAGCAGCTAAATAGAATTTGGCTATGGTTGTGTAGTGCAATTAAAACAATCAGTCATATAAAAATCAAATAGTCAAAATTAGTTTTATGATTTTCTAGATAAAAAAATAAGCAAACAAAGTATTGATGTTAAATATCCAGCCCCATTCATGTAACAGCTCAGCTGTTCTTCTATGTTGTACTCTGTCTCAGTGTCCTAAGCTATGTGTAGGCTTACCATATGTGTTTTTGGAACTGCAAATGAAAATGGGCTATGATATTAGCAGATACTTTCAAGCGGACATGTTAACATTACGTACAGACCACATCATCGTAATTGTTCACACTGAAATGCAAATGTCTGCACACTAATTCAATGTAAATATGCCTTTAATAAAATTGTGGTTCGTCCTGTGTGTACCACCAAACATATCAGGGTTTCATATAAAGTCATACATATTTCCAAGTCCAGTACAAATAATGCCTGACAACTACAACTCAGGCCCTGGGAACTACAACTTCCACAGAGATAAGCCAATGCAACTGCGTGTCAGTCGTCTTGGCTGTGACGTCTCTGCAGCGGTGCGTATGTGCTGGTCTGAGCTGCCTGTGCGTGGACGCCTGGACAGTGATGTCAGGCTGTGGTCAGTGAAGTTGGGTTGACGTTAGGGACCATGTGGAGCTGCAGCAGCTGGAACCGACTCTCGAGGGAGAGCTGGGAAAGTGGCCACAAACCTCCCGCCCCAAAGGACACAGTGAGAGACAGAGATAGGCTGACGACCCTGATGTTATTAGTGGATGCATTGCGATGCTGTTCTCTCTTTCTGTGTGCTAAAATGATCTTGTGTCTTGTTGTGTTACACTTGTTATACACAGGAAGCAGTAGTGACACTCTCACGCCGCCCACCGCAGATATTACAATGGAAAGCCCAAGCTTCTGAGCAACTGTGCACCCCCCTGCCCTCTAACACACACACACACACACACACACACACACACAAACACACATGGAAAACTACCATAGAGTTGTCCTATGGTTGTTGGCCAGCTGGTGGGTATATTAACCAACACTGGCTCAATAAAGGCTGAGTCAGGACACATTAGTCTCTGTATGTGTGTGTATCGATGTGTGTTTGGCGACAGTGAAGAGATGATGGCAAAGCAAAGTGGTGTACACAGACATTCACATGATTCTCTCTTGACACGTGTGAGGATAAACATTGATTTCCTTGACTGACGTTGACACCATGTTGAGTAAACACACACCTTAACTCACTCCATGGCAGCCACATATAACAGCCTCTGCACACTTAGACGCATACAAGCGCCTCGGCCGCATCTACAACCGTCTGGTTAATGCCGATGGGCCCAAGAAATAGCGCCAGTTCAGGATTCAGAGCAGCTTCAGCTCTCCCACACATACAGCAATTAACACAGCACTTACCTGTATTATGGTTAAACAGACTCAGATTTTCAACACAGTTCACTGTCATGCCCCGTAGGTAAATTATACAGACAGGTCACACAAAAAAATCTCACTCCCTTTTGTTTTTGCACTCACAAAATAAACAATTGAGAAAACTATGAAAACGACTTTTGCTAAAGCCACTGCCCCCTGACCATTACTCTGTATTATATGTGTACCTTGTTTATTCCTAGTTCCCATTAAGAACAGTCCATGCAGTAGGCTACACATGGACGGGGGGGGAATTAAGGTGGAAGAGGGATGGGTTTACATTTCTATAGACCTTCAACAATTAATGTTAAAGTGTAAATTGCAGGTAAACATTTTTCATGAAGTTAAGCAATGTGCTTATTAAACATAAAGAAGTTACTTTATGGAGCTTCTCAACTCCGAAAACTTTGAAGCAAATTGTCAATTCAGAAACCGTTTTAGGAAGATTGCCTATATTTGAAATCTAAACAGTTAATTTCTCGCCTAAAACGTTCTCAGAAGTGAATTTAGTGATGAATAAGATGGCGAAAATGGATAAAATTGTCCCGTTGTTGGCCTGTCTATGTACCTGCTATGGGTTGCTACTCCCTCTTATGACGTCATCACCCAGTTACTGTAAAAAACATGCTACCTTTGAAGAAACCCCAATAAATGTTATTTTAACGCATTTTAAGACAGAAATGTTTAAATACATACATATTGAGCAGTTTATTTACATATTAATTGGTTGTGCTGGTTAACCTGCGCTTTACACTTTAAAGGTATCCTCAGCTAAGCCCTCTACCTGTCTCTTTAGCT
Source organism: Perca fluviatilis (assembly GCF_010015445.1). NCBI lineage: Eukaryota > Metazoa > Chordata > Actinopteri > Perciformes > Percidae > Perca > Perca fluviatilis. Next base: position 21,026,779 of record NC_053118.1, read on the forward strand.
TTACTAAATGCCCAAAGACCCATACACAGATTCCTAAGATGAAATAATACCACCTAACCTAAAGTTTCCTGGGGCAGGTAATAGTAAGTTAATTTGCTAGGTAGAAATTAAAACAATTCAGGTCTTAAAACTAGATTTTCACACAGTGACACACACAGGGCGGCAGATTACTGTAGGTAACAAAGCATGACCCACCTTAGTTAATGCAAATTCCCTAACAAATCTAAATCAATCAATATTCTTAAGAAAGCGGAGCCTATCCTTCGTGACTCTTCCTATCCCCTACTGTACGTCCAAAGTTTTCGATTTTACCTCATGCTTCCCTTTTTAGCCTCTAATTAGCTAAAACTCACAGCTAAAAAAACTCTAATACCCTCCTCCATCTCTCAACTCTGTTCACTCTGGCTGTAAGGTAAAGGTAACATTAGCACAAAAACCCAAATTCTAAATATCTTATGATTTTACTTACTTTTAAATTGTTTTCATTTGTGCACTCTGTTTTTACCCATTTCTAATTTGTGTTAATATGACATGTCCTTGTATTTTATCATCATTTATCATCTCCCACCAATTCATGTTTTATAACTGCAATTTAAATATTTGTTGTTGTATGTTTTAGTGTCTTCTAATGTCTATTATTAGTCTACTGATGCAGAACAGACAACAGCCACAAGGACACATCCACTGTCAGCCCCCAGCCAGCTAGCAGCCAGCCACTATCGTTAGCAATCCAAACCCGGCAGCACTAAACTCCACCGCCGGGCGCTATGGACGCTAACGGCAGTTTAATGAACCGTCGGGAAACAGACCATATCAGACTCAAAGCACCCGAGTGAGAACAGCGGCCATCTGTAACATTACTGTACGTCTCCGTTAACGAAAATCTCCCTGCCGAAATTCTCCCCCCTTCGCATTTAGCTGTCTTTACAGTTACATTTACCCAACAAAAGGTGGGTCAGGCACCAAAACGACTAGTTTACTAAGACGAAAAAGTGAAGGGGGAGATAATTCCGGGCAGCTGGGAGATCTTTTGCACTACAACGGCCATCGGATGTCCCTGCTGCCCCAGAGATTCCACCAGCCATCCCCACCCAAACCCGTCTTTCAGCGTCGTTGAGTATGGTTACAACAAACCCCTTTCACCCCCGTGTTGAAAACATCCAAAAGTTGACACGGACATGTGAAATATATTGTGATATAGTGGTTTTAGCTGCTGGCTAATGTTAGCTTGCTTGCTCACTAACTGGTCAGCTACCAATACAAATTGAATCAAGAAAAACATAATTATGTTCAACCTGTTCTCACTCCCAACTCGTAAAATACTGACGCTTGGTCAGTGGCTCTCAGCGTCGAATACCGACGCAAAATTAACCCTTTAGCGTCTGTACAGGACACAACGGGCAGAGCAGCAGCAGTAAGATGACGTAGTATTAAGAGCGACAACTGTAGTGAGTACTGTGAAAGACCTAAAATCCACATAAGGAGAGATGTTTTGGTGGTGGATGGGTCAAATGACACAGAACTTTTACCCAAGAGACCGGGGTTCGTGTCCCGTTGTTGTCCCGCGTGTCACTGAAACGTACATTGTGTAACCCCACCCATGATCTTTTCCTAAACCTAAATGTCCAGTTCTCGTGCCGCATGTCAGTCAGTACGTCCCAACCCAGGGCATCAAAAAGTGACGCAAAGAGTCCCGACCAAGCATGTCTAAATATGATGTCAAAGGGCTAGATGTGAGTTCCAAGAGCGTCAAATAGTGACGGCAATAGTCCCGACCCAGAGCATCAAAAAGTGACGCCAATAGTTACAACCAACTGCACCTAAATATGACGCTAAAGGAGACTTTTTGCGTCAATAACAAATGCCAAAAGCACCTGACCAAACATTGCTTTTTGATGCGATGGGAGTGAGAATGTTTTGTTATGTTGGGGAAACTACAGCTATTTTATTAGAATGACATAAATAAACGTTACTAAACGTAACATGAATAAAACTTGAATTAGGGATGCACCGAATATTCGGCCACCGAAAATTCGGGAAAAAAAGGGCATTTTCGGCCGAAATACTTTTATCACCGAAACAATACGGCCGAAATGTTGTGATGACGCAAACAGAAACTGCGACCTGCACGTGTGTCAGTACCCGATCCGTTCCACCTGCAAAGCATCTCCTAAGCAACGAGGTTGAGACGGACCACGGAGTGAAAACAGTGAGAAGTAGCTCTTAGAGTCTGTCAGCACACGTTTCAGTGAGATCTATTCGGATCATCTGCACTTCATCGCGACTGTACTTGATCCGCGTTATAAAGACCATTACTTGAATGCGGAAATAAAGCAGGGCGCACAAGAAATGATCCAGGCCGCGATGGATGCGGAGAACCCGCGTGGAGACGGAGATGGAGCAGCGCACGGAGCAGCGGCCAGCGCAGGAGGAGATCAGAGCGCAGAAAAAAAGACTCGTCTCTCTGCACCAGATGAGGGGCATGCACCCTCGTTGTCTGATATGTTCAGTGAAATCCTGCAAGAAAGCGCCTCCAAATAATAATAATAATAATAATAATAATAATAATAATAATAGGTAAGCTATTCTGTTCTTAGGCTACTATATACTGTATGTGACTATCAGATTGTAGCCATATTTCTGCTAGATATTTTTTTAATTAAACTTTTTTTTATTAAACTATTAATTTATACAATTGCAATGCCTTGATTTTAGTAAAGTTAGTACACAGTCATAGCCATAAATGCAATGGTACTAATAATTGGCATAATTTCTTTCGGTGTTTCAGTTTTCGGTCTTGATTTCCAAGAATTTTCTTTTCGGTGCATCCCTAACTTGAATGGGTAAACTCGTCCGTGAACAGATGCATTATAATCGCCGATGGCGTTTAACAATTAAGACTACAACTCCCATAAATCCGCGTAACTTCACAACATCCGTGTTTACCATCCATTGTTTTGATTGAGAGACCCCTAGCGGCAGAAAATTACATATACGTTTAAAGTTACTGAATTTTATAGCTGTCACAGTTAGTTAGTAAGACACTTTCAACTAAATATTCTGGCTATCTATGATAAAGAAGGGCCATTAGGCTTAAGAAATCCATTATATTTCATCTACACAGCCTTGTTTGTTCCCTCTGACATCGAAATACGCACAACAAACCCGAAAACTGAACCAGTGTGTCACTAAGTAATTTACTCTAAGCCGCAAGCAGGGAGATTACAAAAGACTGAATGTGAAAACAGCTTGTTGAGGCAAAAAAAACATTTTACTTTGAGGAAATTTTCTTTAAAATATTCTCACATGAATGGCACGATGGGATTTTGTAATGGTGTAAAATGTGTCTCTGGGGGCAAGTTATTGTGCATGTTCCAGTACAGAATCTGAGAATTTTGGTGTTTAGCTTCCAGCAAATGTGGAAATGGTTTATTACAGTATTTAAGTTTCTTTGTGTGTTTATTAGTGCACCATAAGACAGAAACAGACACACAGTAAAACAGTCCTGAGGGGGCAGTCATAATACTATGAATTAATTCATCTCCTGTACCAGAAACCTGAGTTAGCTGTGCTTGTGTGTGTATGACCAAAGTCAAGCTATGACAGAAACTGGGTTAAGTCCTACTTTATACTTGAAAAACACCGCACGCGGGACGCGATCCCGGCTCTCCTGGGTGAAAGTCCTGTGTTTTACCCATCCGCGGACTTACGTCCTTTCATACTACTTGCTACGGCAGAAATTCACACATAATGTAGGTCATGGCGGCCAAACGGCGTTGATAAACGCACTAAAAATCGATTATACGTCTTGGCATACGAAATGGCGTGTCATACATACGCCACTTTATAAGATCAGTCTGTGCTGCATATGAACGTGTGTAGTCCTTAACCACATTTAAACCCCTCTGTCTTCTTGTCGTGTCTAATAGATCAATCAAGCCACGGCAAAAACAGGGTTAAGTCCCTCTTCTCTGCTTTCATCTCATGAACAGACAGCTATGAAAGAAAAGACTGAAAGCACACAGAGCAATGAGGAGTGAATGTCCTGAAGGTGCGAGTGTGAAGGGGTTGGGGGGGGGGTTGTGCAGGAACATGCTAGAGGATAAGGCGTGTTCCCTTTGGCAGCACAGTGCAGTGTAAATCCACCGGTGCCATCTGATGCCTGTGTTTGTGACGGTGCAACAGTGTGCAGCAGATGCTCAGAAAAGATCTGGCAGCTATTAATAGGCACGTTGTAAATATAGTGCCCTGGTGTGGTGTCACTTTACACACCCCCACCCACCTCCACCCCCTCTTGGTCTCAGCCCCAGCCTCTACCGGACTCTATTTAACAGTTTCATAATACCAGAGTGCGTCATGAGCGCTGGAAAGAAAAAGACTTAAAAACACAGAAAGAAAGGGAGAAAGAAAGAAATAAAAGACGGGGGCTGGCTGTAGTGTAGTTATGAGACTCAAGGTGTGTGTGTGTGTGTGTGTGTGTGTGTGTGATGTAACCGAGGTCAGGATTCCCTGAGTCCTCTGGTGTCTGCAGGTTTGGGAAGCTTCCAAAGAGAACAGAGGAGAAGTATTGAGAGGAAGGTGATCCTCTCCTCTTCTCTTCTTGTGTCATGGATTCTCCTATGCTCATCTTTCCTCCCCTTTTCCTTTCTTCTTCCTTCCCTCCCCCCCTCCCCTCCCTCCTCCCCCTCTTTCCCCTTTTTCTCCTTTCTTTTTTTTTTTTTTTTTTTTTCTCTTTTCTTTTTTTTTTTTCTCATTTCTTCTTATTCCTGCTCACTACTTGCGTCCTCTCTTTTTTCCTCTCCTCCCCTCTCTTCTTTCTCTCCTATGTTCTCATTTCCTCTCCTTGTATCCTCTCCTTCCCCCGTTGTCTCCTCTCATCTTCTTTCATTATCCTCATCTCTCCTCCCTTCCATTTTCTTGCCTCTCCTCTCTTTTCCTCATCATAAACCTGTTGAGAAAGTGCTTTGCTGGGTGTGGTGTGGTCTGTGTGTGTGTAGGCAAACTCTAACCACCATGTCCACTGTTGAACGTGTGTGTGTGTATTTCTCCTATCGCATATAAAATCCTTCCTATGACATCACCCAGTGACGTCCCTTGACATTCAAATGTCCGTTAAGCCGGCTTTTAAGGGCACAGTTTTAGAGTGTGAGTGAGTGTGTGTATTTGCACATCTGGCAAGGGTTTTCAAGATCTTTTTCCTCTTCGTTCCTTTTCAGCTTGAACAAGCGACTGCTTTACAAGACAAAAGTCGGATACACTGTGTGTCTCTCTCTCTCTCTCACAGACACGCACACACTAAGTGACGCAACAGACACTGGTCATGTTCCCAAGGTCCTGTTCTCAGAGCAGTCTGACTGGAGGCCTTTGTCTGCGTTCACTTTAAAAATAAAACTGGAGCAGGGTTACCACACACACACACACACACACACACACACACACACACACACACACACACACACACACACACACACACACACACACACACACACACACACACACACACACACACACACACACACTCTTTGTGCATGAACTAAGCCTGACCTGTGGTGGAAAAGGAGCCCACTGCCAAAACATGATGCTGTTTAAGTAAAGTGTGTGTGTATGTGTGTGTGCACGTACGTGTACTCACATACTGTATTCGTATATATATTATTCCACTCAGCCTCGTCCTTACAGTGTAATTATGGGCTTGTGTAACACCCATGTGTCTATGAGCACACATACACCCATGTGTGTGTGTGCCTCGAACATGATCACACCACCTGTCATTCTACGACTGCACAGAAACACGAACCCCCCACAAATTACAGGACCCAGATTAAACTTTTCATAACTCCTCATAACTTGAGGAGACTTTCTGTTCTTACAGTGTTACTTACTGGCCCTCCCCCAACACTCCAATTACAGTACTGCAGCAACATCCCAGATCAGCGCCTGGAAGGAGTTCAGGATAAGAATCAATATCCAGTTTCACCATAACTTCGACCACTGACATGTCATCACTGTCTGCTGAAGATTTTCTAAAGCAATTTTAAAGATTTGTTTCAATTGAAACATAGTCTTGAATGGGATGAGATAAAACTCTATGACTCAGTAGATAAACTTGAAAAATAAATGCTTTAGATCCTTGAAAACGTGAAAGTTACGATTTGAGAGTTAAATAGCTGATACACCTTCTGGCAAATTTATATCCAGATTATTCTGAGAGCACCAGGAGTACTTACATTTCCATCATGGACACCCACACTGGGGTTCAAACCCTTCACTCTGCCATGTTTTACCAATTGAGAGACACTCAACTCAAGACACACTTAATTAGCTTTGTCTGTTATCTCTGAAATTAGCTTCTACTCCAAAAACACCTCAGTCACAAATGAATCACTGCCTTCCAGAAGGCTTCAAAAGTGCATGTTGCCACCAAGCACAGATGATACCCAGTGAGAGCTATCGCAGAGGATTCGCAAAGCTTTGCCACAAGGCCACAGAGTTCCATATCAATGATAATAGAGGCGGCAAAGTAAACGGAGAGCCAATTGGTTAAAAAAAGTCCTACTTTAAATATCCCTTTGTATTTTTTTTATATAATGTAATGTCTTATATGTTTTTCCTTTTATCATTAAGAATAAGATGGCAAATATTCCTTTTTTTCCCTATTTTTTATTTAATTTTGTTTTTAGTGGTTTATATCGCTTTTTAATTCCATCTCTTTATTGATGAAATATCAATGAATAAATTGCTTTACAAGCATTTTAAGGCTCCCTCCAGAGCTCTCAGTCCCTTTGACTTAAAAATATTACTCCCCTGGTTTCATGTTATGTGTGAGTGTGACCCCCTGGCATGTCAACGGTCGGTCCACATCACAAGGCAAACCCTCCTCAGGACACTCCGACACTTTTCAAGGAGGGGACACCTGCTGAATCAGGCGCTTCTACGCCACAGAGTGTGATGGAAACTGATCCACTAATATCAGCCATGCGGCTATTTGTGTCCTGTAAAAACACACTGCTGTCTGTTAATACTGTAACATGGCACACACACACGCGCTGCTCTATAAATGCACACTCACGCGGTGGCTGTCACACATACCTGATCTGGTTTCAGCTGCACAAACCGTCCCGGCAACACATTATACAAGCGAGTACACTGGCCCACACATGAAGATACACAAACAAATACACACACACACACACACACACACACACACACACACACACACAAACACTAGTTGGCCGTGGCTTTCAGTAGTATGCCGTTCAGCAGACACTTGAAAGGACACCCTAGAGAGGGGTCCTTTTCACAGTAATAGTGCCCGGCAGCACTTAGCGCGGACCCGGTGGTTCACTCCCACTGTAGTGAAGGGGATGAGGGTTCTCAATTCCAAGGCAGCCCACTCTTCTCTTCCTGCTGAGTGGGGGGGAGGGGGGGAGCGGGGGAGAAGAGTCTTTCATGGACACAGCACTCCACTGGCTGCACACTCACGCACACTCCAAAGCACTCACTTTCCTGTCGTTCACTGTGGAGTGCAAGATCTCAAATTTGAGTGAACGAACAAGTGGGAATTGGCGATGAGTGTGAAATATTTCTGATTATATTCAAATGGTTCACACTCAAAACACTGAAACTCAGCTGCCACAACAGAATGAGTACACAAACAAATGCCCTGCACACACATACAGATGGGTGATCAATTGAAAATACAGCGTCTTAGTAAGCTGTTGGCCACCACAGATTGACAGAGCAGCTTCGGTGCTTCTTGGAATAAACTCCACACGTTTCTAAAACTCTACTGGAGGGATGAACAACTTTGTTTACCTTGAGATTATTAAGATGGAGAATAAAATAATTCTCACCATAACTTATAATAATAAAATTGTTCCTCAAATCATTATGAAACACTGTTATGTTGTGGCAGCAAATAAGCCTTTAAACTCATGGATCTACTACTAAAAATTGACATATTTATCATCTCACTGGTACCTGACACAACAGGTCTCTCACCGACACGTCCTCTTGTGTTTTTAAATACAGTGATGTTTTCACTCTTTGGTACAAAATCTCCCATTGGTGTTCAATTTGGTTGGTGACCTCAAAAGGCAATAATACAAATCATTTTCATGTCGAGTCAGTCAACCTCCTCTAACTTAGCTACAGCCAGTCACAAGACAGCACGGCAACTGCAGATGCTGGAGACCCATCGACAGAACTTGAGTCCCCTCCTCTTTCACTGAAGTGTGTGAAAGTATTTTCGATTTCCAGTGAATTATGTTGACAACGTTCGCGTTGTCGACAAAACAGCCACAGTTTGCAAGCTCTGCTATGTGCGTGTACCATATTCTGTGCGTTTACCATTGCACATTAGCCTAGCAGCTAGCAGATATTCCTTCTGCTTATAGCTTTATCCCAACAAAACCGCACGGTTGAATTTCGGCCTGCATGCACGTTTTGTAGCCTAAACAGAGCAGCTTATATTAGTTATATTAGAGAGAGCAACAAGTTAGCGGACTACCCGAGTCGTCCTCTTTGCTATCTGTCTGCTCAGCTGCTCTGCTGGCACGATGGTGTATTAAGCCCCCAACTAAGCCTTCAAGGCAACGCTGCAACCGTCGTCTTCAACCATAACCCAAGGGGATAAGCGAGCCTCAGCAAAGCGTACCAACTATGGCACCATTTTTGATGCTAACAAGCCATCACCTCCCGTTAGCATTCCATTGACTGCCATTCATTTTGGCGCCACTTTAACAGCAAATAACTTCTGAAGCGTTTAAAGACTATTTGTCCATTGTTTATTTCTAAAGAAACACAACAATGTATAAAAGGCTCCATTACCTTGTACCTCACGTTATGGCTCCGTAGCAGACGTTTTTGTAAAAATAGGCTAACGATTGTGTCATAACCACGTGACTTACTGTTGCACAGTAGAGAAATTACCGTATAGTACAAGAGAAGCTCACAGGCAGTTTCGACTTACACGGGGTAGGACACAAAAGCAGAACACAGGGCGAGTTCAATAATACTACTGTTTATTAGAAAAGGAATAATGTAGATGGTGTTCCGTCGTGGAGGTTATGGGAATGAGTATGGGTTGGTTGTGGCTCAGCAGAAGTGCAAAACGGCAGGCGAGAATAGTCGGGAACAGGCTGGGGGTCCAGAGACACGGAGAGCAAGGCAGAGGTCGGCACGGGGAGTCCAAACAGAAGATCCAGTTGAGGAGGGAACAAAGGCAGTGGCCGGCGGTGGAGGGAGAACGGCGTGTGGCTGAAACAATTATCTGGCGGGGACTGAAAGCAGACCTCTCCCTAATACAGGGAGAGTGGCAATCAGCCCCAGGTGCGTGGACTGGAGCAGGTGTAGTAGATTGTAGTGATTGCAGCAGCCTTGGTGCCGGGGTGCCTTCAGTGGTAGTGGGAATTTAGGAAACTGAGGAACAAACAAAAAGACGGACGGAGACAAACAACACAGACACAAAAGGGGCAGAGGCAAGGGAAACACACAAAAGGGAAGGGGAGACAGCTCAGGGAGGTGGGGCCCTGACACTAGCATTTTAGTTCAATAATTAGCCTGTGCCCATGTTATCTCCTTACGTATACCTACGCTCTCAGTCTGCAAGATTGGGAGATTTCTGGCACAGCTACCAGAAGACTTTCAGACAGGTTGCTCACGTCACATCTACGTCTTCGAGCTCAGTTGGAGGCTGCGCAGTAATGCTCAGCCATCACCGGAAAAGTGCTTCTAATAGCCTTCACTGGTCTCCGTCCAGAGCAACGGGATCTGTTGGACCATTTTATATATGTCAATGCCATAACCATTGCCTAATCCTAGTGCCTTCCAGGCAGCGCTCCCTGGAAGACAACGTTGGGGGCTTCAAACACTAAACGCCGTGTGCTGAGCGTCTGCCCTCTGGATTGTCGGTAAACTTTTTTTTCTTTTTACTTTATTGACAAATTGTCAAGTTTCCAATTGACTGAATATATGTTATTGTTACATTATGTTGTTAATAAATGTTTTAAATTTGACAGTGTAGTGTGGTACATTGTGAACAAAGGTTAGATATTATATTACATACAAGTCTAGTCTAAAAATGGCATAGCAACCTGTGCTTTAAAAAAATAAGTAAAAATCAAGAATCGAATCGTGACCTTAGAATCGAAAATGTAATCGAATCGAGGATTTGGAGAATCGTGACACCCCTACTATTAGTTAAAATGTTTCCCTCCGCTGTCTTAAGTGATATGTGTCCTTTAAACCTTGTGGTAACAGTTTGGGGGAAGACCCTTCCCTGTTCGAACATGACAAACACAGGTCCATAAATAAATAGTTTTCTGTCTGAGTGTGGTCCTTAACCCCAAAAGACACCTTTGGTATGACTTGAAACATCAGGGGCTGACCCCACTAATGCTCTCATGGATGAATGGGAGCAAATCCCTGCAGCCAGGTTTCACAATCTGGTGTAAAGCCACACTTTACCCTCACAGTGGAAAAATTAACCTGAGAGCCTGTGAGTCTCACACAAACAGGCATGAGAGCAGCATTACAGTAAGAGGAGCTATGGTGAAAGCCCACCTCTCATCTCCACAAGCACATATTTGAGTTAAGCGAGACACCATCTTTCAACAACAGGTTATCTTTTATCTTTTCTCTTCCTCCGTCTTCCTTCCCTTTTATCTTTCTAACCATATTGCACATATTCTGTTACCTCTGTGGTATTCCCGTGTGTTTGCCAGCTCAGCATTACCTTTGGAATTCATCACTCGTGGTTTGGCACGGCCAGGATTACAGCAGCATTCCCTGCTGCTCAGTCACGACATAAATTCAGCTCATCCAAGTGGATATCTGGGCTTTTTGGACTGTGTGTTTCTTGGCTAAGGATCTAGACAGGATGAGCATAATACTAAGCCTTTAGGAATCAGGAAGATAGTTCCTGGGATGCCATGAATTCCTTCCGGAAACCTTGCTGTCTGACCTAGAGTGTGTATTAGAGTCCAGTGTGTGTGTGTGTGTGTGTGTGTGTGTGTGTGTGTGTGTGTGTGTGTGTGTGTGTGTGTGTGTGTGTGTGTGTGTGTGTGTGTGTGTGTGTGTTTGAAACAGAGAGAGTGAAAGTGAGAGTTACAGCAACTATCTACTCCTCTCTCTCTTCCTTTTGAGGCCAGAGCCGGCTGTATCTACTCACGAGACTAGAATTATGGGACAGTTCTTTAGAGAAGCCTATTATGGTATGAGGACACAACACATCTCCCCCACCCCCCCACTCACACACACACACACACACACACAAACACAGACAGAGACAGTTAGACCATCGCAGGTGATAGGAATCAGGCTGTTCCAGTGTTATCAGACCAGAATGATGCTGTGGATTCCTCAGATACCTAAGTGGTCAGGTTTATTCCTCACTATAGACGGGTTGCAGACAATTGCCTAATACCAGTCCTAAAATGCAATAAAACATAATCTAGGATTCTGCCATTGCACTCATGAAGTCATGCAGAGGAAAAAAGAAAGACGTTCACAGATGAACGGAATGCAGAGGGAAGGTGAAGAGAGGGACAGAGGCTGACTTTGTCAGAGTAGTGACACATTTTCTTTGTCCCTCTTACCATCAGTTTAAAACCCATAAACAGTGTGTTGGCATCAGAGAAAGACAAGTGTTTACACATGAATGTAAGGCCAAACTACAAAACCATGCCTTAAAGGATGACTCCAGTTTATTAAAACTTTTTATTATAGTCTCATTTTCTAAACTGTGGTCGTTTCTATCAATTGTGATAACATTTTACACACCAAAGGAATTGCTGAGATCTGAAAACACACTTCAGCAAAGTTTGCCAAGACAAGACTGTCAGATTATCAGACAGGCTATGAACAAGCCAACAACAGTTTAGCAAGTTTATCCAAACCACTTAATTTGGAGGTGAAAGTAATTCCACATTGAACAGAAAAACTTGTTTGTGTGCATGCAGTAAGTATGGTCGGTCAAAGTTGAACCCGTAAGTTGGTCTATATACTGTAATAACTTTGGGAGATGATGTTATTGTTCACCCTAGTTTCTTTTCCGAATAAGTGAGGATCTAAGCAATTTAAAGCGTGTTCTCGAGGACTTGCAGAAGACAAACGTGGTGCAGCAGAAGCGGACATATCCTGACTTTTAGTCTGTAGTAGGGGTCTAGCATTTTTCCAGACTTTACAAAGCTCCTCCAGAGACACAGAAGACATTATGCATCTGTTTTCACAGTTAGCAGTACTAACAATGATATGCAGTAAACTGATCTGCATAAAATCAGTGGAGCACACCTTTATCTTGGAGCATTACATTTTATTATTACTGATAGAATTAACTTTGAAAATAAACCACATTTATCCTTTTAAATGTGGTTTAAATCATCTGTTTATCAGTGTGTTTCTGTGCTTCTATCTATCATCATTTTTGTCACAACAGCTGAGACAATGGACAAGGATCAGGTTCAGGAACTGATATTAACATGATGTCAGAAACGGCACAGAGGCACACCTTGCGGGACATTGAGCGGTTTTGAGGGAAGAACATGACACGCATTTCTTACACCACAAAAACACACACGTGGGCATCCCTCATTTCCGCTGGGATGGCCTGTCCACACACACACACACACACACACACACACACACACACACACACACTTGACCACATTTCTGTACAATGCCAAAGTCAGAACAAAGACATAATACATTCTTACTGCATGATGGTGAACGAGCAGTCCATTTGTCCAATTCTGATTTGTTTTAAATCATAATATACCACACATGCATCCTCCCACTGCTAGAAAAGAATAGTCCTCTTGAGGTTGTTTTCTTCTTTTTTTAATGGCACAGTTTTTTGCCATTTTCTCCTACTGCTTTCTTTGTATTGCCAACATATTCTTCTTTAGGCTGCATGTTTTTCCCCTTTCATCTTTCATAAACCGAATGCACTGGAAAGAATCCCTCCGTCACCAGTTCCCACAACTCACCTACAGTAGCCCATGAGGGACAATAGATGCATTCAAGTATGAATAGCAGGCAGCTTACCAAAGAAGTTTGAACCGGGTGAAAGGATACTTCTAAATTGCTGTGCTATAAATTCAGAAAGGTCAGAAAAAGGGATCTTAATGGCCATTTTTTTGCCTCCAGGCCCTTTGTTAATTCCTTTTCTGCATCTGACAGAGCATACATACCTTTATCTGTGTGCAACCTCCAAGTATCTCTCTATTGTACTGAATAGGTTTACACTGATGCTGCATCTTTCCTCTTACCATCCTCTCAAATGCAGACATTACTTTTTTCATTCAAGACCACAGAGAAGCAAATGCAGCGTCTAACAGCTGACTGACAGGACCGCTCATTCTGTTTCTTCTAATAAATTGTGCTGAATGTTTTGATCTCAAAATGACTTACTGATCATCCATTGTGTGTGTGTGTGTGTGTGTGTGTGTGTGTGTGTGTGTGTGTGTGTGTGTGTGTGTGTGTGTGTGTGTGTGTGTGTGATATCGTCACTTGGAGGCTCCCAGCACTATTATAACGAGCATACGGTTGGCATCACACACAGCTCATAATAACCCGTTGGCTCTTTCTGTGTGTTTGTATCTTCGTCTACATCTTTACAAATGTACACACACATTTTTATGTACTCGTGCGATGGCTAATGTAAGTGTTTTTACTCATGTTTAAATCTCTGATTATGTTGAGTGAGTCAGGGAGAGAATGAGGCAAAGTCTTTGGCTCAGAGCTACAACTTGAGTGCCGCCTTGCTCTCCTCATCTCGCCTCATCATCCATCTTTATCAAGCCCCGCACCCTTTGCTCACTGTCCTAAACTTTTGCGGTCAGTGCCCCGAGAGAAGTCAGCCATGCACCCAGAAAACTCCCTCACACTCCCACAGCCGCTCAATAAGGACTATTCATGGTTCGACACTATAGGCAGTATAGGCTGTAACAGAACAGAACATTGTGCTTGCACACATTTATGCCATTGTAAGGGTGAGCCAGAGGTGAGTGAGAAAAACTAAGAAATCTCAATTCAGTTTTACGGAGAAATATACTGCAGAACAAAAAAAAATCAGCAGCATCACAATGAGATGTTTCAAGTACAAAGCTTCAGTCTCTGAAGAATTGCAGTCAAACATCCCAACGGTCCCACACTCCGCTTGAATCCCTCTCTCCTGCTAGAACAAGATCCATGAGTGGCTGCCGCAGATATCTAACCTGGCAAGCATATGAGCGAGTGTGTGTGTGTGTGTGTGTGTGTGTTTTTGTGGGGGGGGTTTTGTGTGTGTGTGTGTGTGTGTGTGTGTGTGTGTGTGTGTGTGGGGGGTCCTCCAGCTGTCCCGGAACAGGATATGTGTCTCGTCTGTGAGTCACAGGCAGGGTCTGTGTCTGTGTAAGAGTCCATCAGAACACATCAGCGTCAACATCCCCTAGTTTACCTCAGGCAGGCGACACACACACACACACACACACACACACACACACACACACACACACACACACACACACACACACATTGTTAAACCTCCCCAGGGCTATGTGCTATCCCCCCACGTCCCCTCAAGCTGAAACCTCAGTTTCTCTCCTCCCTTCACTTTCCATGTCAGACAGGCCGTTCACTCACACTGGACAACTGCTAGCATATGCTGCTCGCCTGGGTAAAACAGAGAGCTGTCCGGGACTGGATGAGACTCTCCATAACATACGCACATACACACATCTTTCACCAAGACAAACTATGTTATGTATAACGCTCCAAAACACACCTAAAGATTGTTGTGCAGCCTGCTGCAAGAAGATGCTGCATATAACAGTTTATAGTAAACAATGTCACCTTGTTATAAGCCCGGCTCTGAAAATCTTCCAATTATAGAAATAGAAAGAAAATGGAGGGAACACAAATGAGCGGCTGATTGTGCACCAGAGTCCCTCTAAGAAATTGACCAAAAAAAAGATTTAACAATCAGATTTTTTTTATTTGATCTAATGTCCACAATTGTTTAATAATTAAAAAAAAGACATCATCACGTATTTTGCATAAAGCGCGAGGTCATTGTCATTGTCAGTCATCGTCTGAAACCCGCCCCATATGGGATGGAAATCTGTCTGTACGAGGGGTGGGGGTACCATACATAGAAAAAAAAAAAAACAACATTGACATTTTTACTTACTGGCACACAATAAGGAAACATATTAAATGTATAGATTTCCAGGAAGTAAAAATAATAAGGTTTGACATTGAGTAAAACGAAAATGTTGTTTTTCGTGTAAATTTGTTAAACAGTTTCTTTGTAAGTTCCTACAACCTGATGGTTTGTAGAGGGGAGACAGCAATGGAGACAAAGAAAGACAAGGCAGACAAAGGGAAACAGACAGAGACAAATAGGCAAGAGGAGGAGAGCGTAGAGACAGAGGCAGACACACAAACACAGACAGACAGAGACACGGAAGTGTGGAAACAGAGACAGACAGATAAATAGAAACAGAGATAGAGACAGAGAGACAGAAACAGTGGAGCGTACAGACAGAGAAGCTGACTGAGTGGACAGCTGGGCTTTACTCAGAGTGCTTCAGCGAGGCTCTCTGCGCTGAGAGTCATTATCGTTCTATGACACAGATGAATGTTACATTAGCATAAGGGAGGACCTGACATGTCACATGGCAGACACAACTAACTCTCCTTTTTATGAGCTTTTCTTCACCAAAATTGGACAGTTACATATTTTTCCTGCCTGCAGCATGCATTTGTTTGTTTGTCTGTTTGTGTGGCATATTCATGTGAGTGTGGGACTTAAACATCCACAGCACAGTCACATTAAAAGAGGATAGGCCATTGAACTCAATCACACTTCCTCAGACAGCCGTTTATACGATATGCAGTGTGCGTGTGTGTGTGTGTGTGTGTGTGTGTGTGTGTGTGTGTGTGTGTGTGTGTGTGTGTGTGTGAGTGAATGAGTGAGTGAGTGTGTGTGTGTGTGTAGAAGATAATAAAAGAGAATATAACAGCTCTGCAGAGCCTCACTACACAGTGAGTGTTAGTAAAGAGCCTCTGTATGGACTCGTGGCCTTGTTTGGAGTGTGCCTCATTCTGGTGTGTTATTTGATGAAGAGGCTCTTAGACAATACACATATCCACACACACATGCACTCACTACGAATGGTATCAATAGTTTTCTAGCACATGGAAAATGAGTGCATGTTTGGTGGGTGAAAGCAGCATCCCAAGGTCTTCCATCCGTTGATTGTTCTTCGTTCCTGTTAATAATTTCCATGAGTGTATACGTCCATGACTATTCCTGGCGTGAGATAAGGAGTTTTGTGTAGACAGAGCCATGCGTAGGGGAAAGTCTCCTGGCTAAGCTCTGGGTTTCCGGTTCACTCTCTGCAACTCTGCTGACAGAATGGAAGTCGCTTCTTGGCTTCTTCCTCGTCTTTGTTGACTCACCGGGCATGCAGCGTGTATGTCCATGAAAATAGCAAGGGGATCCTTTGTGCGTATGAGGTGTCCTCCTGATGCAGTGGCATATTGCCACTTAAGCACCTTAGAGCTGGGAAACACTGGGATTGCCCCGGCCTATCCATCCACTTATAATTCGATCAGCATTTGTCCAAGGAGGCTCTGGCCAAGCTGCAACTAACTAATGTCCTAATTGGATTAGTGTGTGTGTGTGTGTGTGTGTGTGTGTGTGTGTGTGTGTGTGTGTGTGTGTGTGTGTGTGTGTGTGTGTGTGTGTGTGTGTGTGTGTGTGTGTGTGTGTGTGTGTGTGGGTGTGTGTGTGTGTGTGCGGGCTTCCCTAGCTTAGCGTGTTTCCGGTGTGTATAGTAAAGCTGCTGGAGTACGACATGCATGTAACGTCACTCTCTAAGACAGCTGTCCGCTCAGTGTTGTGACCCCATGACTGGCTTTTTCCCTGCTGCAACGGCAACACCAATCAGGAGATTCCATCAGCAACACAAGCATGCTGTCACTGAGCAAGAAGAGTATAGACACAGAGAGGAAAAGATGAATTTGCCTGACAGGATCCAACTGAGCAAGCTAATTAATGTGTGAAGGGATGGAGCCTCCTGTGTGGGACATCCCAAGAATCCTCAAAACTCAACAAAGTAGGTCCATTACCAGGATTACAAAACTCAGTCCGTTAAGTTCTACTTGGTATCACAAATAACAAATATACTGACTAAATGTGTATATATTTTTAATAAAAATGTTCACAATCATGTATTTTCTTTGGCATTTGTGTAGTTCTGCGTTTTCGTGCAGGTAGCAGGTTAAATTGCCTGTAGGTGGAAATGTGCAAACCCTGCTTCTCCCTCAGTACATGCTGAACTCTCTGAAACCCTAAACAGGTTAAATCAGAAAAGGATTTATTGCCAAGTAAGTAACAGAATTTGCCTTGGTGGTTGGTAAATACATAAACATATTAAAAGAAAATAAACAATAAATGTAAACAGTAACATAAATAAGCAAATATGTACAATATAACTGTTTTAACAATAAGAAAAGAAGGCTTTATGGTAGGGCTGGGCGATATGGCTGAAAACTGTATCACGATATAAGTGTTTCATATCGGTCGATATCGATAATTATTGATATTTTTTATGACCTATTTAAAATAAGGACCAGGAGAAAAATATATTAAATTTAAACATTTTTATTTTAAACTTAACCTTCCTCTGATTATAATCCCCTCAGTTATAAAAGCAGAAATGTCAACACAACCATGGAAATCACTCAAATAATTAAAATGTAAACATAAGTCTAAAATCACAGTGAAGAAAGAATAAGTAAGAACTGCTTAATAAGGTGTAATAAAATGGTGCAAAGTGTTAAATATAAACATAGAGAAACCTGAGAAGAACTATTTTCTGCAGGTTTAGTGCTAGGTTGGTAACCTGGCTTCTGGACAGTGCTCAGCACGTCTGCCTCCGTTATTTCTTTGTAGCGTTTAGTAAGGCGCTGATGCAGAGTACCTCTCCATGGCGGTCTGCTGCTTGTGCGGTGTAGCAGCTGCAGATGTTGTTGGACGTTGCTGGCGAATACGGCTGTGCTCCAAAGTGTGAGCGCGGCTAAGGTGGTAAAACAAGTTTGCGGTAGTGTTGGTGGGGACGACGGTCAGACTTATAAAATCCCCAAAACTGCCATACTGACTTTTCCTGTTTTATCAACAATCTTTCGCCCCTGCAGCACTCACTTTCCACTTATCGCTCCACGCCGCCAGTTCTGTTATTGTAGAATCCAACACGAGACAGCGATGTGGCGCAACCAAACATGATACTGTTACATGATTGGCTGTTAGAGTGTCACTCCCTACGTTGCTAGGTTACCAGAGAGTGAGTGCCTTTGTTCATGCAACCAAACTTGCTTCGCAACTTCTGGTTTCTTCCGAAGAAGAAAAACAACTTATCGAACGTTTTATCGAACGCATTTTCTATTGATATTGATTACGTGTCTATCGCGATACATATCGTTATCGTTTTATCGCCCAGCCCTACTTTATGGTTTAGTGCAAAGAAAGAAAGCTAACTTATGAACTTTTGCTGAACACAAGTGACAATTATGGGATCATGGTTAATGCCAAGATGTAGTGTTAACTGTTGCTAAAGTAGAGTCATAGTCACTAAACTGACTCAATAATGTCGGAAATTACAGTAATGTCTACCTAAAGTTTGCTCACATAAGCCAACTACTGGTCATACCAGACCAACTAATTCTGTAGCAGCAAACCCCCTGAGTGTTTTGAATTAATCAAGGGTTTGTTTTATTGCTCATACACTGGATTTGCATTTGTAAGAAGAAGAAGCGTTCTTTTTCCACGAGTTAAGATAATCTTGCTTTAAGGTTTTAGGGAATGGGTGTATTTCGTTAATTTAGCCCATCTGTCATTCTTAACCCTTACTTTTATTCAATGTGTGTCACTAAAACGAAGCCTGGAGGTTGTAGAAGCTTCTCAGTACAGGTCTACCTGCCACTGGATCATTCATGCAGTGGCTCCATAAAGGACAAACCCACAGACTCTTCTTATGACTGAGTGTGGTATCAGTATGTTCTTGAAGGAACAGCATGTTTTTCTAGTCCACAACCAAATAATTGTTCATGAGGGCTTAAGGTTATAGCATATGCTAGGCCTTAAGTTATTTATCTTGATTCTAGTAAGTTCAACATCCATGCACAAGTATATGTAAGAAACACATGCCTTGAAGTGCATGAGGCATTGCGGTTTGTGTTTGAAAGAGCTCTCTGTGTGTCTACAATGCACGAAACAACAACACAACACTTGTGTGTTTAATATGACAGGACTATTGTCACAGGGTGAGTGCGTGTGTGAGTGTGTGTATGTGATGGCTGAGTCTGGCGATGGCGCTGTTGTGGGTTGGAACTTTGGGAACTTTGGGTTTGGGTTTTTACGGGGGTTTGATGCCCCTGGTTATGAGCGGGCGGATGACATCCTGCGAGAGCTGTGAGAGTGACGGAAGAAAAAGGAGCCAGGCACACGCGGCACGCTGCACCCTGGGGTCTGCTGCAGGAGAGGGGGAGATGCTTTGTGGGAAAGCGGAGGGGTGGACCTTCAGTTAAGTCTCTTTTTATTAATAACGTTGAGTTTCTACATGTGAGTAGGCGAGCCCCACTGCTACCTGTTACCACCAAAATCATCGGAGAAACAAAAAGGAACTTTATACTTTTATTGGTGTTTGCGTTTTTCCTTTTTGGTATTTTTATTTGCATGATTGCATGGTTTTTTGTGTTTGAAGTAGATTTAATTTCAAGATTTAGTTTGGCTCATCCCTATGTGTAATATAGATTTAGGATTCCATCTTACCTCTTATAAACTCCTGATGTTATTTAGGATTGAAGTAACTTGAGTTGTCACCTTTTATGCCTGCCAGTTGGAAACTCAAGGCACAAGGGGTGGAGAGCTGTGCAGCCTACAGCCGAGGCCGCAAGGGAGCTGGATTTGAACCGGACTGGACAACAGTATTTTAGCTTTTAAAAGGTGTAGACACATATAGCCGACGGCCGACCGGTGACAGAAAACCCCGTCGATATGATCAGTCGCGTCCCCGAGGTCCATAAAACTGCCACAGAACAGACCAAAAAGACGAGAGGAGACGAGACGTAATACATATCTATAACAGCAGGCTAATCTGTAATGTTGCCCAAGAAATGAAAACCGGCAGCTGATTGGACGAACGCGTCACATGGGTTTGTTTTCTCTGGAAATTCAGAGCCAGACTGTCATGGCGGCCGTTCAGAATACGATCTCATATTGTACTAAAATACTTCACTGAAACATGTTTTTGAAAACATTTTAAGCGAGAAATAGGCCATGGAGTTGCTGAATCGGTCTTCATTTCAGCTCAACAAAAGGTCAAAAGATTTTCGTCAGATTTTGAGAGACTCTAGTCACCTCATCCCGCTCGTCATTTCCAGGTGAGCCCCGACTGCCCTGCCGCCGACCGAACATGTCAGGTCGGCCAAAATGAACGCCGACAGCCCCCCAGACTGACGACTGCACGTGACACACCGAACAGATTTGAGTCACTGACCTCGCCAGACTGTCCCACGGCCGATAATCGGCCTGGTGTGTCAGCGCCCTAAGGGAGATTCTATCTCTTTTATTGGACTTTTAATCTGTCTTAATTATGTCTTTTAGTTATAATAAATTAAGTTTGCTTTAAAAAGCGAACTCTCTGTCTGCATGTTGTTTGGGTCAGCAAAAGTCCCCAGTAGAAAAATATATTGAACTCTTATTAAAAGTCACACTCCACCCCCGTGACACTATTGTCCAGCTTTTTTAGTGTGACTTATGTATGCAATAATGCTCCGACTCAAAAAGTCCCCCCTTTGTCACCTGACCAATACAACAGTCTGAATCTAGTTTGTTCCTGTGTTTGCATGTGTGGGCGAGTGAGTGGGGGCAGGGATACTGAATGTGTCAATCCATAAGCCCCATCGACAGAAAAACTACTGTTCCTCAACCGGAAAGAGCACTGGAGGAGAAACACTCAAACTGGATGTCCTCAAAGCAGTTCAAACACACACAAACACACACAGCAGGCAGGAGAAGATGTCAATACTGAATTTTGGCAAAAGAAATATTGGACAGTGTAGTGAGTGGGAGACAGAGTAAGAGAACTTGTTCTAAAGAAAACAACATAAAATGTCATTGCAGATTGTTTTCATACAGTTTTGAGTTAATCATCAAACACAATGATTTGTATTTCAGTATTCATAACCAATAAACAGTAATAATATTAGGCCTTGAAAATTATGAAGGGTAACACTACAATATAACTGGTAGCTGATTGAGTCTCGCTACAAACATTTCCCTCTATATTCAGTGTTGTTTGGTTTTTACTGTACATCACAACTGCAGCCTTTGTGTGTTTGTTAAGTGTATTTACTAGGACTGGGACAATATGCTTTTGTTCTTTCACGATACTTGGGTGCCGATTCGATTTGTATTGCAATTTTCATTTATTGCAATTCTAGAAGTACCGCGATTCAATTGTATTGAGTATTGCGATTTTCTTTTCCTTCTTTAACAAGAACATAAGTTGAGTAATATACTTCTAGAGACAGTATATCATGAAACATTTCTAAAAACTAATTGTTTTCTAAAAAAGAATGCACATCACATTTCAGTCAGTCATTCTGACATTTGCGATTGGTTTTCTCTGCATTTTCTACTTTCGGTCTGTTTTGCTGGAAATGGATATGATGTAGTCACCATCGGCGGTACAGTGAAAATATTAAGGTGAATCATTCAAAAAATCAATTCTGGTGAAAATAATCTATTTTAAAAATCGTCACAAAAAAAAAAGACAATACATACGTGAATCAATTTTTTTTCCCACCCCTACTATTTACATAGCTATCTGACTGAGCTGACAAAAGGTGAATTGTGTTAAAGGGTCAGTTCACAAAGTACACTAAAAGCATGTTTTCTCATTTATCTCATGTGATATCTGGCCGTGCAGATTATAAAAACTGGATACAGGACTCCAAGATGGCACCCATTCATTTGAATGAAAATTGCTCATGCAAAAGTTTTTTTTCACTTTTTGCTTTGATGTGGCCGACAGCAGTCTATAGGGAAAATAATTTTTTGGGCAAAGGTTATTATTAGCCTCTGGGGCAAATTGCCAGCAGGGCTGACTGGTGGCACTGTTTCCAGGAATCTCAGAGGCAGATACACTGTAAAAACCTGGGAAACAAAAACTAACTTGAACTAACAGTTTTTTGTAATTTTGGTGATCTAACCCTATAAAATTACATATTACACACTTAAACATACAGATTAACTATGATATAAAATATGACATAGTAATGCACTAAACCCTTTTAGGACACATGCATGCACTCACGCACACGCGTGTACACACACACACACACACCCACGCACACACACACACACACACACACACACACACACACACACACACACACACACACACACACACACACACACACACACACACACACACACACACACACACACACACACACACACACACACACACACACACACACACACACACACACACACACACACACACACACACACACACGAGTGCTTGTCCACAACAGAACACATTGTGATTGATAAGTCATAGAATAGTTTACAATAAAGAATACCAGTTACATTATTGAGAGCTTTATTGTGTGAGCAAGCACGTGTGTGCTTGTGTGTGTTTGTGTTTTAAGTGCTATATGTGGCTTGTTACCACAGATCTTTTATGGCATGCTAATTAAACATTCAGATCTTCATCTTAACCATCTGAAGCAACATAACACTTTAGGGAATTCAAACATGAGGCTTCAACTTTCTACATGTTGCATTTCATTATAGTCACATTACAGAGGATCAAGTGAACGTAACCATGACCCGCATGCCCTCTGACTCATTTGAAACCCCAACACTGCAAGCCCCACTCATTCACACATCAATCAAACACCTCCTACCACAAAGACCACTACCACACACACCCACACACAATAATGCAAAAACACCATTCATTTGCATATTAATAGTACATGGGTATTTAGGTACAGGACTGCACCTGCCTTGAGCGTGGTTGAGTAATTTAGAGTATGTGAGCGTAAATGCCTTCCAGCTTGTCAGTGCATACCTACTTTTTTTCCTGGCCTTAAGGAGGTTACACAAAAACTAATTAAATATCTTGACAGCATTTACGAAACCACTTCAGTATAACATGCAAATCACAGGGCTTATATTTCATTATTCCAAATAGTGGCATCAAGTTGAGGGATAAATAAAGGGCAAAAGTGTACTTAAAAGAGGAAAGCTAGGAATTAACTTATTTAGACTAGTATGAATATGTAAGTGAATAGAAATTGGAACAGGGATTTTAATGTTAAAAAATCTGGGAATGAATCTGTTTATCTTTGTAGAAAAGGCAAGTTACAAGTTAGTGTTGCTGTTATTAAGTACCAGAATGCTACAGTTTCTTTACAAGAGATCTGTGCATAAATAAAAAGAGTGAGTATTTCTCTACTGCATTACCTGTCATATTGTATTTCTTGTGTTAATCCAGCTGTAGAATATTTCTGTTAACGGATGTGGATGAGAACTTAGTGTTAAGGGGGTTGCCATGCAATTACTACGCTAAATATATCCACTTTCATATACGCTAGTTTATAGCCCTCGGCTCACCTTGCTCAGCAGATCCGATCAAAATATGTAATTGAGTAGAGTTCAAAACATGTTCATACATTTTGTATATACAAGTATTACTTGTTAGTATTATTCAGTGCCATATAGTTGAGTTAAAATACAAAGTAACTAGTGTTCAATATTGTTACCTGTGCTGCTATTGAGGCTTTGCTAGTCTAGATCAACTGCAGTACATTGCCAGGATAAGTCTGACAAGCTAGACATTCAGCTTGCTGCTATCTGTGTGTCAAAATCCCGTTAGCAAGCCAACATAACACGCTGAAAATGGTAAGTTTTGATGAAAGTTTGAATCATGCAATAAAGCAGGCCTGCTTGGTTCTTTAGGCGAAAGATTTACAAATAATATGTTTACGGTATTTATTATCTAACTGGGACGTTTCAGGACCGATTGGCGGGGATTGCCATGGATGACGTAACGTTACACACTGCGATACATTGGTAAGAGCAAATTATGTTTAACCATTTATCCAGCTAATTTAAATAGCTCACATTACTGCATTTTGTGAACAATAAACTTGATTTAATATTGTATGTTTCCTTTTGTGGGGTGCAAATGTTCCACCAAAACAAGTTCCTTCCCAAGACTATTTTGCAGAGGCACCGTCGCTGCATCCAGAACTGGCAGCCGCCCAAAACGATTGTGATTGGTTTAAAGAAATGCACACAACCCAGAGCGTTTTTTATATCCTAGAATTTATGTGTGGAATAGCCAGCCAGACCTTATTCCAGAGCGCTGTGGCGATGGGTCTGGCAATGTGAAACTAAGGTTTGCTAATTTTGCAAACATAGCATCCTGAAGATTTTTTTACAATAAAAGCATCCTGCCGTTTCGTAAACTGGAGGATTTAACATGGATCAGGAACAGGAAGTGTAACTTAACACAGTGTGAATATGTCTGAGAATGTAATGAATGCAATATTATGCATATTAAGGCATATAGGGAAAATAATACATGTTATTCTTCATTCAGTTGTTTTTGTTATTCCCTCTCCTTATTACAATTGCATATTATGATAACATTCAGAGGGCAAACCTCACCTGTTGAGTAAAATACTTGGCAATCTTGGACCAAGACAACCTTGTTTACTGTAAACTTAAGTGATCATTGTCTTATCGCTGTAGGTGCCAGAAACAACAAATCTTTAATTGGGAACATAAAATCTGGATGAAAATCAATTTAAACCAACCACCATTTAAAAAACATATAGGTTTTGTCAGTAAAAATAAGCGAAATCTTGAAAACAACATACATGCAACAGGGGAAAGCATATACTCAAAAATATTAGTGGTCAATTCAGTCTTTGTTTCATGGTTGAGTGATGTAAGCTTTGTCATTTATGTGAATATATTGTTCCCTACCATCAAGAAAGTTGCAAATTACTTGATAGCTGTGAGACTGCTGCTGTCATACTGCATATTGAAATATGAATTTGTTCTTTTTGGTGTGGGCTGTGTGACATCATTTGGAAAAAAATGTTTTAACTGTTTCTCTCACCATTGGAAACAGGATGTGTTTATCAATTATCTCTAAAAAAAGAGGCCAGCTGAGACCCCTCAATTCTCTGGCCTACATCCATATATACGTGCGCAGACACACACACACACACACACGTACTCCCACAAAAAACACACACATTCACAACTACCTCAAAGACGCACAGCCTTTGCCATTGAGAGGAGAGCCTTAGCCAATGAGAGGAAGCAGCAGGGCGATAGAGGAGGAAGTTAGTGTGGTCACACTGTATGTGTTCATCATCAGCGCTGACAGAAATAGCTCTGTCAGAGAGTAAACAACACATCCCATTCATAAAAATAAAAAAAAACTGCCAGCGAACAAACGCCTACTCCCCTACAGTGCAACCAGAGGCAAAGCAAGAGATAAAGACAGAGAGAGAAACAGATAGACATGTGCACAGAGAGACAGATACTGCACAGAGACAGATACAAAGAGAGATGGAAATATAGACAAAAAGAAAGCGACAAAAGAGTAGTGTGAGACGTGGGGCCGCAGTTAGAGTGAGAAAGAAAGCCTGCCGATGACATCACATCCTCGTCACTGCTGGTTCCACTTCTTTGGTTTGGAAAACACCAGAAACCTACGTCACGTGGTGAGACACCACTTTCCAACTCTCACTCTCTCAGTAAGTCAGTCTCTCACACACACACACACACACACACACACACACACACACACACACACACACACACACACACACACACACACACGTACTATCACAGATGTACTGTGCATCCTGTATAGAGTAACCCTTTGTAACACAGGACTCTTGGCATCCATGCGTGTTAATTGGAGCCACCAGCTGTTTCCCAGCCCACACACTGTGCCATTACACTAAACCACTTTCCAGTGTCACTCACACACACACACACACACACACGCACAATCAAACGCACATGGTTACCACACAATGCCAGATAAGGAAATTGTTAAGCGTCGTTAAGTTAAATGCATCTGTATGTGTGTTCGAGTGCATGCATCGTGTGTCATAAAGAGGAAGTGATGCAAGCTGCAATGGAAGGTATATTTTTAGAAAAGAGCGGAAGTGTCCATCTCACTTCTCTTCTTTCCAGGATTAGCACATACACAAAATACAGACATGCACATGCGCACACACACACACACACACACACACACACACACACACACACACACACACACACACACACACACACACACACACACACACACACACACACACACACACACACACACACACACACACACACACACACACACACACACAGTGAAAGTGCACACTTCCTTGCCACAAACACCACAGTCTTCCAACGGTATACGGTGGTGGATCTGATGCAATGTGTGTAGAGGTTTTAAATAAGAAAAAAAGAAAAAAATCATCACTTGCAGATTATGTTCTTCTAACAATGTGCAGACATGCAGCCAACAAACATTAATTTCCATTCATGTGGTAGAAAACAGGTATGAGAACATTCCCTGGTCATAAGATACAGTAACTTAATATGTACGCAGACACACCTACGCAGTCTCAAATCACCTCACCAACCAATCAGCAACTTTCTAATCCTACTTTCTGAAATGAACCGCAAGACTACCAGGTGATAATAAAGCTGTGTCATTGCAATACTGCTGTCATATGATTGTCATGGCACTGAAGACAGAGTGGGTGTTTTCACTTCCATTTACATCACATGGTAACAGGATGAAACCAGCAAGTGAGACTTGTGTGGGCGACATTGTCACTACCTTGATCACTGGACCACAAACTTGCTCTCTATGTGACCAGAGGGTTCAGAGGAAAAGATGGCAAATTTTCTGTGCGATCCCAGTCTTACAGTTAAAACCTCAATCCCCACAGGATACAGAACAGACCTCGTTCTCACGCAACACATTTAGTAAAACGTAGGTGTTACCCAGTCCATTCTGTGTTTTCATTTTTCACTTAAAATTCAGGCCCAAAACACACTGCATGCTGCCTTGTTATTGTAAATCAATACATGAAATAATCATAACTACTATTTCCATTAAAAGGATCACACCATATCTTAGGCCTTTATCTAAAAATCACATATTAATTATAATGTTGAGTACCATTTTCTGAGGCAAATCATACTTTTTTTATTTTATTTCCCGCTTTCCATTTGTTTCCATTTATTTTAAGACAGAAGTTCCACACTTAGAGCTGCTGAACGGCATTGGATTCACAAGTTACGTACGAATCAAAACCAAAAAAAGTCAGGAAAAGATAAGGGAACATAAACATCATGTAAAACATGATGTAATTGTGATAAAGCAGTTTATTGCATTAAAATGGTTGTTGTTGGCATTTCATGTCGGAAGTTGGAGTTCCCTACAAACGCTTGAATGCATCAACAAACAAGGAGTTAGTAGTTCTGTTTTGGAGCTGCATCACTACATGAGGATGCGCAACGCTAACAAAATAAAGACAGCTGAGTGTTCGTCATGATGGACCACATGTCTAAACAACCTTCAAGATGATTTTCATAGTATAATGAAATGAGTGGAAACCAATGGCTGGAGACCAGTACAAAGACATTTGTAAAAAGGTACAAAAAGGTACAGTCCATTGATTTTATATTTCAAAGTTACACAACATGGGGAATACCCATATGAAAACAGCGGTGTAATGTCTTCTGTGGCTGTTGGGGGAGTTTTGTCAAGTTGGAGAAAATTACTCAAATAACATCACTCATATCTCAGCATTGAATAGGAAAAATGCAATACAAACTGGGGACGTGAAGTTTGATAGAAGTGGGCATTTATCAGGCATGGAGGCTCTAACAACCGGATATTATAGAGTTGCATTATGCAAAGTGTAGGATCCAGTGTTTTTGGAGCTCGACCCATACAGCTAGGGAGTAACAGTCAGGGCATCCCGGTTTCTGTTAATTTTGAATGTTCTATGTCACTTGCAATTCCCCCAAGTCAATGAGGATGCAATATTAAATCATTGGAGTGCCTCATTAGTGGACTAAACATTAAAATACATCCAAATATACCAAGAGAATTAAGGAGGAAACAAAAGTGAAATGTTTTCTGATGTTCAGGGTGCAGGACTTCATAGCATGGGAGAAAGAGAGAGAGATGTTTTCGATGCAGAATTGCATTTTTTTCAGAACCAACTCCAACCTTCCACAACAAACACACATACAAACACGCACACACTTACAAGTACAAGGGCCAATCCCCTCGCTCCCCTGCAGTGTACCTCTGGGGCGGTTAATGGACGTACTCACTCACCCTGATATTTTCCTCCCCCCTTAAGCTCATCTTCCACTGCCCCTTGTCCTCCCACTCCCCTCTTTTTCCCACTCCACTAGTGTTTTCCACCCCAGTGGAAACAAGGAGGGGTGGGTGGCAGGGCCGCTCACCAACCTCTACAGTGTACACAGGAAAATGGGTCAGATACAGGAATGGGTGAGGGGGGCTTCCATCTCGACCATCGAGCAGTGTATGTGCTGGGGGCAGTGTGTGTGTGTGTGTGTGTGTGTGTGTGTGTGTGTGTGTGTGTGTGTGTGTGTGTGTGTGTGTGTGTGTGTGTGTGTGTGTGTGTTTGAGGTGACTGGGATGAGCTGGTGGTTAGAGCCCCAGGGTGGCATCACCATCAGGCACATGTTGCTGGTGCTTCTCTCTCAAAGACACACTTGACGACAAAAGCAGTACATTATCAATTCGTAAAAGAATTATGAAAACAAGTATGGCTGCAGTTTTATATAAAAAGAAGCCAAAAAGAGTGTGAGTGAAAACTAGCTGTAATCAGGACCTCTCATGCCTGAGTAGGGTTAACAACACACTAATTTTATCTCATAAACAAGTAACTCTATTTTGACACTCAGTCTTAAATCTGTCGTTTACGTCGTTGTGTGTGGGCGTCTTTGTGTGTGTGTGTGTGTGTGTGTGTGTGTGTGTGTGTGTGTGTGTGTGTGTGTGTGTGTGTGTGTGTGTGTGTGTGTGTGTGTGTGTGTGTGTGTGTGTGTGTGTGTGTGTGCAAGCGTTTGAGTGCATGTGTGAATAGTGTTGATGCGTAGGAGACAGTTACGTGTTTTGGCTTACCACCATGGCTGTTGATGGCTTAAGTTGTCATGACGATTTTTAGTAGGACTTCACCATGGTGACCATGACTGGACACACACGCACAATTTTAATCCAATGCAATGGAATATTTCTTAAATAAGTGAATAACACACTTTTGTCTATTTTTTTTTTTTACTTTTTACACAAATGCCTGACCCAGTTTTTAGAGAAGAAAACAGTTTTTTTGTTAAAATGGCTTCTGCTGGCACACCATCTACTACTGACCATTTTTAAACCCAGATCAAAACCGCTCTTTTAGGTGTCAATAAGTCTTGCATCTGAGTGGATCCAAATGGGCTCGCTCTGTGAGACAGAGTGTGAACTGTGAAGAACAGGGGGAAATGACTGTACTGCTGCAAGTGTTGGTTTTTCTTTTCTACTTGGGTTTGTTCGGGTCCACATATTTTTGATTGGATCTAATTAACCTCAGATCTATTCGGAGCATGCCTGACTTTCCTCTGGTCCCTTTCAGATCAGGTGTCTGTCTTTTTTAAACTAATTTATATAGGGCTGTCAAAATGAACGCGATAACAACGAGTTAACGCAAATTCCTATTAACGCCACACATTTTTTGGACGTGCTCTGTAGTTTGGGAAATCAGGAAGCCATGGAGAGATGCGCTGCACTCACCGGGGACTAATCACAGTTACCATGGGGTCACAGCACATTATTTTGGCCTACAGTGGGAACTTCGGTCGCATGCTTTGATTGTTATGAGGATAAGGGTGAGGCATTTTGCCGACGAATGCAGCGAGCCCTTTCTGCAAGTATAGCCAGACAGTGGGACGTTGAACATAAAGTCAGCACACTGACCACTGATAGTGCACGCAACATGAAGCAGCCAGGCAACTCACGTTCAAGCATATATGCCTTGCGTCGCACATAGCCTCCACCGAGCCAACACAGTTTCTCTCACACTTTATTCTTCGTTTGTTTGAATTTATTTTTTGTATCATCCTGTTTTGATCCCACTTAGTAGAAGGGGATGCTTTTGTGAGCCTTTATTTTCCCACATGTGAGGTTAATCACAATTACATTGTTACATTTAGCTGACCAATGTACTTGTACAATGTGTCTGTTGCTGTAAAGCATGAGGTCCATTGTTTTGTGTTGAGCTGCTTAAAAACATGGGATGTTTACACATGTGAAGTGGGACACTACATTGTGTTAGTACAAGTAATGTTACATTCAGGTCAAAATGCCCATCTGTTGTTGCTTGATGGGCTTGAATTTGCCATATTGTGCTTTCAGCATATTTTTTGAGCATACAGTACCTTTGAGCAGAGATGGGAGTAAGTCACACATGGACAAGTCACAAGAAAGTCTTAACCTTCAAGTCTCAAGCAAGTCCAAGTAATTTTTTGTGACAATCAAGCCAGTCAAGTCAAGTCATAGCTTTGGTCAAGCAAGTCACAAGTCAAGTCATACAAAAGTAAACAAGCTAAAGACAGTGGTTATGAACTGCTGGAGTTTTATTTGCATTTTTTCCTACTCAATATTCAAAAGACCTTGCGTCCAAGCCACATACATCTGAAAAGTTTAAATGTATACAGATGAAAAAGCACAGGCTAAAACTGATATTAGGCCAACAATAAATCAACATACATATTTGTTCAGTATGCCTCAAATATGACAGCACTAAAATCGTAACGTTAACTCCTCCTCAATATCAGAGGGGAAAAAAAATATATTTATTAAACAGAAAGTCAAGTCATTTGACTCAAGTCTAAGTCAAGTCGCAAGTCATGAATATCAAGTCAAAGTCAAGTTGAGTCTTTTATGAATGTTTATCAAGCAAGTCTCAAGTCCTAAAATTTGCGACTTGAGTCTAACTTGAGTCAAGTCATGTGACTGGAGTCCCCCATGTCTGCCTTTTAGGTTATTCTGGAGAATATTCTAGACAGTATTTGTCATTGTTTTGGATTGTTACAATACTAAACATTTGCATAAAGCAAGCATATTTTTCCACTCCCATGTTGATAAGTGTGATTAATTCGCAATTAATAACAAGTTAACTATGAACAATCATGCGCTTAATCGCGATTAAAGCTGCAGTAGGTAAGATTGTGAAGAGCCAGGACTTTGCCAACAAATTTGAACATCGACAACTTCTCAGTCCCTCCTCCCTTTCTGCTGCAGCCCAAACCGTCTCCTAAGCCCCTCCCACACAACGGAGTTTGACAGAACTGACGGCATGTCAGACAGACATGTTCAATAACTAAACACTAACACAACGTTAACTTTACTCACCAACAGTAAAACGATGCTAACTAGCAGGCTACCGTTAGCCATTTCAGCATCATATCAGACCGACCACTGTGCTAACGTTACTATCATCCTCACCAACGTAGCTTTGTGGACTTTTGACTACTAATAACCAAGTGAAAGATAAATCATTCATGGTAATTATGTTACCTGTTGAGAGGAAATGTGGCTACATCTGCATCGTTCTTCAGATCTTTAAAATCCTGCAGCCACGCCACCTCTGAAAAGCCACTCCATTATTCACGGAGTTTTGGAAAACTTTTCTGCAGCTCGTGCGCGGGGAGGGGGGAGGGGAGAACGCTATATATGCGTGTGCCTGAGCAGTGATTGACAGGCAGATAGACCTCCCCTGTGGCCCTGATTGGAAAAAATCGACCGGGAGCGGTGGAATTTTACCAATGGCACTACAGGCTGTAGGAGGTGCCAGAGGAGCTTTTTCTTTTTTTTTTTTTTTTTTTTTTTTTACATAATTCATGTAGTTCTACTGGAACATAGGGTAAGTTTCAGCAAATATGACAGAAGGTTAGTTTTATAAGACTTACCTACTGCATCTTTAAATATTGTAATCAATTGACAGCCCTATAACGTATGCATGTTGTGTTCAAGTAGTTTTTCCTTTGTTGCATGTTGGATCAGGTCAAAAAACCTGCTTTACTCTGATGTACTATTAACCTGATACCAAGCATAATTCCAATTCATTACAACTTATGTCTTATGTTTGTAATTTTGGCCATCATTCAATAAAATACTCACCAAGTTGGTTGGTGAACTAGGAATCTGGCAACATCCCTAAAAAGCATTCAGACGATCAGACAGGTTTTAAACAAACTCCAGACTAAGCCAGGCTTATTTGGAAGAGAAAAAGGAGACTAAAGGTAAAATTATTACCCAAACTGTCTGTTGTAAATATCCATCCTGTTTACATACCGACCTCCTGGTTCAACTTTGACCTACCGTATTTGCCATAGTTGTGTACACACACAAATTTTCCTTTGCTGTGATTGATTATTATGGACACTTCTAGTGCGCTCCTCCCTTTTGGTTTTAAAAGGTGAAGTTCACCGATTTTACACATCAAAGACTGTTTACAGGTATTAGGGAGTACTACTGCATTTTTAAAAGGGAGGGGAAGCTGCAGGAAAGTCTGATAAACTGCCTCAAGTGATGTCACTTAGGGCAGCGTCAGTGGGGGCTGAAGACTACAAGTTTAAAAAATAAAAATAAAAACACAATCTGGAGGCCTGGAGTTAGAAAGAAGTCAGCTTACCAGACCTCTGTAGCTCTCTCCTCGTCTCTGCATGAGTCTAGCCACTAGCAGCATAATACACCTGTATCTCTGACCCAATTGTTGACGCTTGAGTTGGATTGTGGGTAATGTAGGCACCAGGGGCCCATTCTTCGTACGTCGCTAACTCACTTAGCTGGATTTGATTGTTGGCGATTTGGCATGATCTTGGATTGTTTAATTCTTCGACGCTCATCCTGGACTTGCTGTCATAGCAACAGGTGCGCAATCTTAAACCTGCTTGCGAGCAGGCTTATTTCATGTCAACAGGATTAGATCCCGGCTATATAAATGGAGGTGATATGGGAAGTCTGTCGCAGCCATGTCTTGTCCGTTTTTACGTCAGGAACCTGTTGCTGAAGGTGCCAGAATAATTCAAAGAGCTTTTCGAAGCAATTGCGTTTTGCGAGATCGACAGGATCCTTTAGCGCAGCGCGATAATCTACTGATTGAGAGATATCGTTTTTCTCGGGAGGGTCTCATCTACATTATCAACTTGTTGGAGCCACACGTTAAAAGTTTGACTCGTCGGAAAAGAGAACACAATGGCATTACAATGAACTACACTAGGAAAAAATATGATCAATAACATATTGCAAAACATTACTACATTAAGTTATGCAGTTTTCACCTTCACAAGTCAAAGCAATTGACTCAATATTTATCTGTTGGAATGACTGTACCAGCCATTTGGATTATAGACATACTTAATTTAATGCAGCAACAAATTATTTACACTGTAGCAAGATGATTTAAAACTCATTTACCTGTAATTAAGGTGTTGCTGTTACTGGTCCCTGGCTGTAGGTCTAAGGAAGAGCTGCCCCCAGGGATGCCGTCCACAATGGGTCGGTTCGCATTTAGCCCAAGGGCCAGCTCTTCTGCCGGGGTATAATGTGGGGGTGCAGGACCACCACCTGTTTTTTTATGCTCCGCCTTTTTCTTGGTTGCTGTTATAAACAGACAAACACATCATTTAAAATGTTTTGGGGTAAAAGAGACTAAACAGTAGAAGTAGAAAATCTTACCAGTTTGAAGAATATTCTTGTACTTCACTTTTACTTGTTCCCATGTTCTAGTGGGTCCTGAGCTGGCTCTGACATTAAGCAATTATGAAATAATTAAAATACAAGAATATATACTGTAATAAGTGATATAACCATAACATGGAACACTTACGGATTTAATTTGTCTGCTTCTTTTTGCCAGCCCTCTCTCCTGGCTTTTGCAGACTTTGAGGTGTTCCCTGGCGTTTTAATTATTGTTTCAAACTCAGCATACCCTTCTAGTAATAGTTCTTGCTCTGCGCGTTGAAAAACTGTAGCGCTCTTTGGCCACGGTGAGCAGCCAATAGCAGCGTTGCTGATCAAAGTTTCTGCTATCGATACATCTCCCCTTTTAAACAAGCGCATGAACGCGCAATTATCTCACTAACTCAATCCAGCTATACTAATCATCAACAGCAGGTGTGTTCGAAGAACCTAATTAGCCAGATCATGATTAGCACGATGATATCATCTAGGATATGTCATTTGATCTCGGATGTTTTAAGCAACGTACGAAGAATGGACCCCAGGTATTGACAACAACAACAACAACAACAACAACTGTTTTTTGCCCCATCAAGCTTTGGTGTAGCAATGTCACCAAGTACCCAAATCCAAGCAATGAATGTGCTGAGTACAAATGTTCCCATAACTTATATAAATGATGAGCCAAAACTACACAAATAAGACCCAAATTGTAATAAACCATACCCTTTAAAACACAGCATCCTCAAATATCTTTGTAGGTTTAACTGTGCCTGCATGCCTGCATGAGTTCCGGGTCAGTAGTGTATCTGTAGCAGCGTAAGTCGCCCCCGTTTTACACATTTTACACTGCGGTGACAAGAAAGACGTTAGTGTCCTACTGTAGAGTAAAAGGTTACAGATCAGTTGACCATTTCGACCACGACTCTTTGTGGCACAGAGAACGACAGTCACCCACATAGTATCTCCCACATACACAGGACGCACTCAGACGTCAGCCAATCACACACAACAAAGCTCTGACATCATGGCTGACATGACAGCTAAGCAGGAACAGCTGTCTAGTAGTTACAGGCCACACCACAGGAGAGTGACGCAACAGTGTGTGAGTGTGTGTGTGATGCAACAATGTGTGTGTGTGTGTGTGTGTGTGTGTGTGTGTGTGTGTGTGTTTTTGTGTGTGTGTGTGTGTGTGTGTGTGTGTGTGTGTGTGTGTGTGTGTGTGTGTGTGCATAAGTACTGTATGAGAGTCTAGCAGGTCGTCTGTGCATGTAAGGTTAGCGAGCACTGGTGTGGTCAGCGTGGGAGAGATGAGTCACAAGGTCAAACTGAAGTTGCATTCCAATGAAAGGAGAAGAAGAACTGAGAAGTCAGAGTAAGTGAGAGCAAAGAAGTCAGATAGAGTAGGAAAAGCAGACTTGACAGACATACAGAGGCAGTTTATGTTTTAATGATTTGGTAGCACATCCTCATGTAAATGACATTTTGGACTGAGTAGCCCCAAGCAAAGATCTCATGAACTGTGCAATGAGGTTAAATCCACACAAAAAGGACAATGTGTTTCCATGCTCTGCTGTGCTACGTGTTCATGTTGCGTACAGATAGTCGTGTGTGAATGGTCCGCTCCACTGGGGAAAAGAGGGAATCCTGCCCAGACATTCCATGGCAAATTCCCAAAGAGTTTCCACTACAAGTAAGAAACACACTCATATACACACACACACACACACACACACACACACACACACACACACACACACACACACACACACACACACACACACACACACACACACACACACACACACACACACACACACACACACACACACACACACACACACACACACACACAGCCTCTCAGGATGAATTCCTGTCTAATGTAGAATAGGAAACAAAACAAAATAAAAAAATAAGAGTGCACAGCACAGGCACTCTGACAGCTAATAACCTATATTGGTATATTAGTGTCATGAAGAGTAGCAAAGAACTAGCACATACTACCGCAGCCTGCACCCAGCATGCAAATTCCTAACAGGACACAGCTCCAAATGGGGCTTCCCAAAATGCAAAGTAAGGGCAGCCCCTCCGATACAGAAGAAAAAGTTACTTCTGCACACTGAAATACACTACGCTGAAATATATGAATATATTAACACATATGTTGTTAGTTTCAAAGTCACCACACTTCATCAAAACAAAAGACGAGGGAGAGAACTGAAAATTTGATTTGCATGCCAGTAGGATGATGTCATTTGACTTGTCACAAGACACCAAGGAAATGTTGTAAGTAAATGATGTAAACAAACTGAAAATTATAGAAAAATAATGAAAAATACATGTATTAACTATAAGCCCCTACACAGAGGGTAAACAAAATGTACAAAAATGTAAGAATTTAAGCTTAACAAAGATAAGATTTATTGATGGGATCCTGTATTGGATTGGTTAGACAATTATTGAGACCTTTCATAATCAACAACCTCGTGAACAACCCATGCTTTAGTGTACACAAACCAGCAGCCAAAATCAAACTATAACAAAAACTCAACTGCCAATTTGAAGTGAATATTAACAACACTCTATAGCCATACTAGCGGCTCTGTGAGGCTGTACAGCAGTGCTTTGAGCCTAAGGCCGGTTACACACTGGCAGCGTTGCTTGTGTGTTGTTTTATAAACACAGTTATAAATGTAATAAAAAAAAAAATCAATCGATTTTATAATATTGCACCTGTCAATGCAGAAAGAAATATTCTGTAGCGTATTTTTCCCGCAATACTGCCAACGTTGTCTTTGCTGTAATCAAATCAGTATATATTTATGTTTAACATGGTATTTGATTTTATCAATGGGACACATACATGTGTACAGACAAGGATAGCAGCAGCGCCACGACAGACACGTTTCTGGTGTGTAAAAAAAAATACACACAGCTGACACACAACAGAAACGCCACGCTCACGTCAAGCAGGCAGTGTGTAGCCGGCCTAACATCAAATTGCTAACATGCTCACAATGACAATACTAACATGTTAAGCAGGTATAATGTTTACCATCTTTACCATCTTAGTATAGCATGTTAGCATGCTAATGTTTGCTAATTAGCACTAAACACAATACAGCTGAGGCTGATGGGAATGTCATTAATTTCACAGACGGTCATGAACCAAAGTACTGGAAAAATTGAAAGTTTGATCTGATGGGTGGCACCTGAGGAATAGTCAGGGGATCACCAAAGTCATTAGGATTCATCCTCTGGGAACCATGAATGTCTGTACCAAAGTTCATGGCAATCAATCTAATAGATGTTGACATATTTTAGTCTGGACTGAAGTGGTGGACCGACTAATAAAACTCATTATTGACAGTATACAGCTACTTAAAGGAACACGCCGACTTATTGGGAATTTAGCTTATTCACCGTAACCCCCAGAGTTAGACAAGTCGATACATACCCTTCTAATCTCCGTGTGTGCTGTAAAGCTGTCTGACGGCTCCAGCGGCATCAGCCAATCACAGAACAGGCAGGTGAATGGTTCCAGTAATCCTACTGCTCCGAATAAGTGACAAAATAACGCCAACATGTTCCTATTTACATGTTGTGATTTGTAGAGTCACAGCGTAAACAAACCGGGAACTATATTCTCAGACAGGCTTGCTGCGAGCATATCACTCCGCCCAAGTACTATATTCTTCCGCCTGAGAATATAGTTCCCGGTTTGTTTACGGTTAGAAGATGGCTGTGTCTCATTTTACGTTGTTTTTTGTACACGCTGTGACTCTACAAATCACAACATGTAAATAGGAACATGTTGGCGTTATTTTGTAACTTTTGTCACAATTCGGAGCAGTAGGCTAGTTGGAACCAGTTACCTGCAGGATCTGTGCTGGGCTAAGCTAATGCTGGAACCGTCAGACAGCGTTACAGCACGCACGGAGATGAGAAGGGTATGTATCGACTTGTCTTACTCTGGGTGTTACGGTGAATAAGCTAAATTCCCAATAAGTCGGCGTGTTCCTTTAACAAGAACATTTAAAGTTTGATCTGCTTTTTTAGCTAGTTAACACCATGTTGAACTGTATGCATGAATCAACAGTCACAAACAAAAAACAAGAAACTAAATAAACTGTGACAGTGACATCACATAAGCCTGTCACTTCAACTTAAAGCAACCAAGTGAAAACCGAGGAGCTCAGGTTTACATAAGATTGAAGAAAGCACAACTTTTCCCCTCTCATTTTGCCACTGTCTTTTTGGCAATGCCACAGTTTAACAGTTCCTCTTCTCCATCCAACCATCAGAGCCCCCCACTCCACTCCCCATTCATCGATCCACTTCTCCACCACTGTCCCCACTGAGTAGAGTGGGGCAGTGGAGCATTTCCACAGCCGTGGCCAGGAGAGCTTCTAAGGCGTCACGGACACACAGACTCCCATACAATCAAAAAAGCTTTCCAGATACACACACAGAAACTTGAAGCGCCAAGAATTATATAAGTCCCAGGCATACCTTATATAAAGACCAGATATGTTCATGGAGAAAAGGGATATCTTGACTATGGAAAAAGCATCTTTCACAGCCACATATGCCTACACACACACACACACACACACACAACAAAAGAACAGTTTCAATAGAAGGTAGCAAAGTAGACAGAAAACCTCTGTCTACAGTATCCATGTTATCGTGGTCATTGTTGAGGTAATGGCTACTGCTTACGCCAATGTGGTTGGCTCATGTATTCTGTTTCTATTCCTGTCTGCTTTGAATACGATGACTCTTACTCTGTGTGTGTGGTGTGTGTGTGTGTGTGTGTGTGTGTGTGTGTGTGTGTGTGTGTGTGTGTGTGTGTGTGTGTGTGTGTGTGTGTGTGTGTTTCCCCAAAGCTCCTTCCTACGTCTCTTCTCTATCCATTAATGCTGATAACTAACCAATTATAGCAGGTGTCTTTCAGGAGAAGATCAAAAACAACACACAGTGACAGATATAGACCTTTGCTTTGCATAATGCATTCGTTTCGGATGTCCGCTGGCTGTTAAACTATAATTTGAACAGGAGTGCCACTAATGACTGACCGTGAGATAAAAAAAGGGATCTTTCTCTAATGTCTGTACAATCGTGCGCTGCCAGGTGCTATTTGAAATTATTTGTAGGGTAACAAGAAAAAGAAAGTTATGCAACCAAAAGTCATTACACTATGGTGGGAGTCAAAAAAAGAAATGTATATTGCGGTGTGTGTGTGTGTGTGTGTGTGTGTGTGTGTGTGTGTGTGTGTGTGTGTGTGTGTGTGTGTGTGTGTGTGTGTGTGTGTGTGTGTGTGTGTGTGTGTGTGTGACATGAAGCCCAGCTCCCCCTCCCCTGCTCTGCTCGGTGTGGAAAGCAAACTGGAGCTGCGTTATGTAGCTGTGTTTCCACAGTGGAAGTCTGTTCCTGGATAGAAGCTGCAGTGGAAGTTCCCCTCATGGAGCAAAGGAACACAAGGAGGGAAAGAAGAGAGGGGAAGAGGAAAGACAGAGCAGAGGAAGGACTGAGTGGTGAGTTTAAAGAGAGGGCAACAGAGAGAGGAGAGTGTACCCAGAGACAGCAAGAGAGGAACAAAGAGTAAGGGGAGAGGAGAGTGGAACAGAGACAGTGATGGTGAAGGTGTTGTGGCGGAGGAGTAGGGGGCTGTTGGCATACTGGCTAAGTGGGTCAGTGTGAAATCATGACCTGCTATTGACCTGAATCTAGTCTAGCAACAGTCAAAGATTTCAAGAGCAGCCTCTAGGCCTTATGCTGCCATGTTGAGACAAAATATTTATATACACATATAAAAAGTTATTTAAAAAGGTACCCTGTGGTGTTTTCGACCACTGGTGGCGCAGTGGAGCAATATTTTCCTGTTTTAGAAACACACACATGAGGACGTGGGTGACGCGATACACCAACAATGACCAAGAAGAAGAATGCAGATTTGTAGCTGCATACAGACAACCAGGGGCCACAAGAAGCAGAGGACTGTTTAAACTGGACATGTGTTGTACGGATATGTACGGGCTATGTTTTAGACGCTGTTTGACGATTCCAGAATTACTTCATTTGAAGAATACACACTCTTAAGACTGTAATATTGAATGGAGAAAAATAGAGATGCACCAGTGAAAAGCGAAAAATAAAGGTTTTAAAATTAAAAATTAAAAAATTCTGTTAGTTTCATAATGTGTGTATTTTAATCTAAGTACAGTTTTGTCATATTCTGGGTCAACATGTCAATCATGAGTTTTACGGCATATTCTACTATTAAAGGAGCACTCCACCAATTTTACAACAAAGTTTACAAAACATTACTTTAACTAAAATATGAACTATATCAAACGTCCAGTTCACATCATGCTTGCATGTGCTTACAGCCATTTAATTTCCAATGATGACAGAATGAATAACTTATGCAATGGTGAAAATATTTGTTCCAAAAAGTTAAGTGCTAGGATAAAAAAAACTACTTTAAAAGCACTTGAGAAGGTGCATTCTCTATCATACATTATACCATATAAAGTATTTCAGAGGGTTTATCTATCACATGTTAATGAGCAGGGTTCAAATTTCTTTGCTTGATTTCCTATGATTTCCTATATCAGTCATATCTGTAACTTTAAGCAGTGGATCCCACAAGTGCAATGACACCCTATCTAGAAATCAATGCAGGCAGACTGAAGCAGAGCACAAGCAGGTAGCACAAGCGATGTAGGCGTACTTACAATGAAACTGATTTTTGATTTCCGATATTCCTGAAAATTATACATTCAGATGCCGGAATTCCTTCTGTACATCTTACATAAGCAACAAATGATGTCAACAGGGCACTCCACTCCCACACAAGTCAGCACTTCCAGTCATTGGGAGTGGCACACGTAAATACTTGCTCTTCAGGTATGCAGCAGGCCAAGCATCAGGAGGGATTCTTATGAAAATTTCTGGGAGTGTCTCTCACTGCACACCAATGGCTTCTTGGAAGATCACAATGGCACCCATGGGTGGTTTGGGTTTATTGCTAGTGCCCACGCAGTAGCCATGATATGCCATGATGCATATACTAAGATTCCTGTACCCAGGTAACTGTTGAGCACCGGGTTTCAATCGTGAGAAGATGATGAAATTTAAAAGTCAAAGTTGAAATGCGGTGAATCATAAGATGTGATCTTTTTAAAAGAAAAGGTCAAGGCTAAGGGGAAGCCAACTTAAACAACAAAATGAATCATCTTGTGCAACCCATAGCGAGATGTTATGCACGTTATCAGTTGTAGCACACTGACTTTAAGTTTCTTCAAAAAAAAAAAAGAGTGAACAAAGACGACTAACACGATAATGAACTAGAAAGAGAATAAGGAATCAAATATTGTTAAACTTATAAGAGGATCCTTGTTGCCGTTGATGATGCCGAAGCAGGTAGCATTGAGGGCGACTGCGTGAGGCATCAGGTTCACTCCTTGAAGAATTGTGTCGAACCTGCTATTTACAGCACTGTATACAGAAAACTGTGTACAGTGTATCACTGGGTATTACATTTAATTATTATAAATTAATTCACATAAGAGTATCTTTTACCTTTAATTTCTTTTTTTTTTGTATTTTGTATGTTCCTTTTTAGCATTTATTTTTACCTGCCTATTTATTCTTGTTTATTTGATGTTACAGTAATGATAACTTTATTTTTATTTTATTTATTTGTATAAGCCTATTTGCTTCCTTCCGACCCTGCACAGACTTATATTATACTTATTATATGTATTTTACCATGATGTTTTAATAACAAATAATCTTTAGTCAAGAAAGCATGCTGTTCTTGTCTTTATAACATTTATATTTCGAGCCATTAAAATCACCATTTAACAGTTTTTGCATGTGTCTGTGTATTAATGGCACATGCATTAATTTCAGGCCTCCGTATACGAACAAAGTTTTTACTGCAAACACACATACAAATGGTCTGGTATTACAGAAAACAATTTCAAAGTTGGAGAGGATGTATATTGTTTACGTTTGTACACTACTTAAATATTTTTGAGAAAATTCAAAACAATTGTAAGCATTGTTATATTACTTAATCTTGAAACCCTGAAAGACCAACAGCTCTCAAAATTTGACCCAAATAAGAAGTGAAACGGTTGTTTTGTTTCTGGTTTTGACTGATTGAAGTATGTTTCACATTGTCAAATAATAAAAGGAATACTAAATAAACTTGTGATAGTCATGTTACTAGCGACAACTTCAAATAACCTTACATCACACAGGTTTTTCTTTTAACTTCAGACCATCCAGAAGTGTGCAAATTGCCAGAACTGATTCTTATTTGTCCAGTATTGTTATTTGGGGGATGTTTTTTAACAATGATCATCTTAAGGAAATGTTGTTGCGAATATCAACAAATGTCAACTCTTCATTAAATGATTGCTTTTCTTTTATTTACGTCCGTTGCAGCCTCATTTAGTGAAAAAAGGTTTCACTGGAACTTCATGAGCATGAGGGTTTGATCTACATGAACCGAAATAAGCAGGGGTGAAAACTCCCTAAAGATTAAAACCTTTAGGTCATCTGCAAACCTGACAATGATTATTGAATTGTATCACTTAGAAGTTTGAATATTTGCAATCAGCACTGATATAAACAAAATAATCGGCCAGTAGAGCGTGCGCCCCATGTAGGCTGAGTCCTTTGCAGCGGCCCAGGTTCAAATCCAACCTGCGGCCCTTTGCATCTCTCTCTCTCTCTCTCTCTCTCTCTCTCTCTCTCTCTCTCTCTCTCTCTCTCTCTCTCTCTCTCTCTCTCTCTCTCTCTCTCTCTCTCTCTCTCTCTCTCTCTCTCTCTCTCTCTCTCTCTCTCTCTCTCTCTCTCTCTCTCTCTCTCTCTCTCTCTCTCTCTCTCTCTCTCTCTCTCTCTCTCTCTCCAGTGCCTTGCGAAAGTATTCGGCCCCCTTGAACTTTTTGACCTTTTGCCACATTTCAGGCCTCAAACATAAAGATATAAAACTGTAATTTTTTGTGAAGAATCAACAACAAGTGGGACACAATCATGAAGTGGAACGAAATGTATTGGATATTTCAAACCTTTTAAACAAATAAAAAACTGAAATATTGGGCGTGCAAAATTATTCAGCCCCCTTAAGTTAATACTTTGTAGCGCCACCTTGCGCTTACGATTGCACAGCTGTAAGTCGCTTGGGGGGTATGTCTCTATCAGTTTTGCACATCGGAGACTGACATTTTTGCCCATTCCTCCTTGCAAAACAGCTCGAGCTCAGTGAGGTTGGATGGAGAGCGTTTGAACAGCAGTTTTCAGTTCTTTCCACAGATTCTCGATTGGATTCAGGTCTGGACTTTGACTTGGCCATTCTAACA
Organism: Perca fluviatilis; assembly: GCF_010015445.1. Lineage (NCBI taxonomy): Eukaryota > Metazoa > Chordata > Actinopteri > Perciformes > Percidae > Perca > Perca fluviatilis. The sequence goes on from NC_053118.1 coordinate 21,070,022, forward strand.
CCTGGATATGTTTATTTGTGAACCATTCCATTGTAGATTTTGCTTTATGTTTTGGATCATTGTCTTGTTGGAAGACAAATCTCCGTCCCAGTCTCAGGTCTTTTGCAGACTCCATCAGGTTTTCTTCCAGAATGGTCCTGTATTTGGCTCCATCCATCTTCCCATCAATTTTAACCATCTTCCCTGTCCCTGCTGAAGAAAAGCAGGCCCAAACCATGATGCTGCCACCACCATGTTTGACAGTGGGGATGGTGTGTTCAGGGTGATGAGCCGTGTTGCCTTTTACGCCAAACATAACGTTTTGCATTGTTGCCAAAATGTTCGATTTTGGTTTCATCTGACCAGAGCACCTTCTTCCACATGTTTGGTGTGTCTCCCAGGTGGCTTTTGGCAAACTTTAAACGACACTTTTATGGATATCTTTAAGAAATGGCTTCTTTCTTGCCACTCTTCCATAAAGGCCAGATTTGTGCAGTATAACGACTGATTGTTGTCCTATGGACAGAGTCTCCCGCCTCAGCTGTAGATCTCTGCAGTTCATCCAGAGTGATCATGGGCCTCTTGGCTGCATCTCTGATCAGTCTTCTCATTGTATGAGCTGAAAGTTTAGAGGGACGGCCGGGTCTTCGTAGATTTGTAGTGGTCTGATACTCCTTCCATTTCAATATTATCGCTTGCACAGTGCTCCTTGGGATGTTTAAAGCTTGGGAAATCTTTTTGTATCCAACCGGCTTTAAACTTCTCCCACAACAGTATCTCGGACCTGCCTGGTGTGTTCCTTGTTCTTCATGATGCTCTCTGCGCTTTACACGGACCTCTGAGACTATCACAGAGCAGGTGCATTTATACGGAGACTTGATTACACACAGCTGATTTTATTTATCATCATTAGTCATTTAGGTCAACATTGGATCATTCAGAGATCCTCACTGAACTTCTGGAGAGAGTTTGCTGCACCCTGAAAGTGATTAATTTTGCACTTCCACTTTTTCAGTTTTTTATTTGTTAAAAAGTTTGAAATAGCCAATGAATTTCGTTCCACTTCATAATTGGGACCCACTTGTTGTTGATTCTTCACAAAAAATTACAGTTTTATATCTTTATGTTTGAGGCCTGAAATGTGGCAAAAGGTCGAAACGTTCAAGAGCGAATACTTTCGCAAGGCACTGTATATATATATATATATATATATATATATATATATATATATATATAATCTGAAAGCAGTTGGTACCTGTAGATCCCCAAAGGTCAACCATCCATTTATCAAAGGATAAATAGTAAAACTGTGACACTACATTGAAAAATTATTTTAATCCTATCCACCCACACCATACAAAATATCAAAAGGTTATTCGGTTTGAAAATGGAATGACACCTAATGAGTCAACTTGTAAAAAAAGAAATAAAAAAAACTAAACGTATATTACATGCAAATGCAAGCAGCCACGCCCCAATACAAATGTGCACACTCACAGACAGCCCCACGCAAAGACATGATCAGACAGGTTCCTCCTTACAAGCAAACATTTGCTGTTCCCTCTCTCTTAGCTAAGCTACACATTCCTGAAGTTTATAAATCCTAAACTTATTATGTCTCATTAACATCAGACTCTCTGCACAGCCTTCCAAGCATTTCATTCATGCACTGTTAAGAAGAGAGTACACAGAAGCTTGGCTGGTAGCGTTGTTAGCATTTGTTAACCCGGATGTATAATTTAAAAATAAATGAACATGTCTCAATGAAAGTCTATATATTGGGAATGCAGATAATTACCAGAGTCAGTGACAAAACCGAATACTTGCAATGCAAAGTCAAAAAACCCTGAGATTTTAAATGGCTCTCAATTAATATGCAAACATCAACATATACTGTATGTATTCTGCTAATACACTGCACATATCTATATTATTCTTACTACTAGTATAATGTCACTGCTAGTACATTGCACATATCAGTACATGTTGTTCATACATTGTTCATATTACATAGCCACATTTATTCTGCTCTTATAACACTGCAATATAGTTCTTGTCCTGCCTATGCACCACCTGTCTATACTTTGTATATCACATTGCACTTTTCTGCTTTTTTGCACTTCTGGTTAGATGCAAACTGCGTTTTGCTGTCTTTGTACTTATACTCTGCACAATGAAAATAAAGTTGAATTTAATCTAATCTAATACTGTGATGATGTAACACAGCAGAAAATATGATTTTGTCCCTTTAATGTTAAGATGGTATAAAACTGCAAAATCTCTTACGTTTCTTTAGTTAAGTTTCACTGAGAGCTGTTTCACTCTCTTCACACCCTGTTCACGTCACCCAGTTACACACTTTCACATCTCGAGGGGGCCCAGTACAACCACAGTCTGATCTGATGGCCGCCGAGTAGCTAAACTTGAGCAGTTAAAGGTTAGTTAAAGGTCAACCTCAGTTGTGGTCATTTTCCCCGTGCAGATTTTTCAAATTTTTATTTCTAATGCATACAGACTTAAGTACAGACTATGTATCTACTTTAAAATAGTACATGTTATGTTGTGAAAATCACGCAAAACAAGCATGTTATTATCAATCAATCAATCAATCAATCATATTTGTCACATGAAATCGTACGAGATACAATTCCAGTGAAATGTTATCCCATCAGCACCTTCAACTTGTGCATGATTCATCATATAGCAGAATGTGATCGCCAAATTGGAAGACAGAAAAAGAGTTACCCGGTTGAATAGTACCAGGTGATAGCAAGTCTCGGTGAAAGGACACCCCAGCTCCTGACATCTCGCTGGAAACCAACATAGGCACTTTATTTTAGGCAGGCACTATATATTATTATTATTATTATTATTAGCAGTAGTAGTAGTAGTAGTAGTAGTAGTATCAGTTTTAAATATTCACTTGTAATGACAGAATGAAATATAACACATAGATGGTGCCTTTTTATGTATTGCACCAGAGTAGGACTAGGAATAAAAGTAATAGTAGTAACTGTAATAGCAGTAGTGGTGGTAGCATGGGTAGATTCAGGGTGCTGAATCAGTATGTGTGTTCCTAATGTGTGAGTAAATGGAAAGAGAGAGAAAGTAGTCAGGATGTCTGTAGTCTCAGCATACATGATGTGAATCCACTGTCCACTACAAGTTGACTTGGCATTAGAAACGCTTCAGATACTTCAAAAAAGTATCAAAAGTGTCAGCAGGGGGGGAATAGCCCAAACAAGGAAACTTTCCACCTCTGCCCACGACTGTGACTCATGCAGAAATGCAACCACTTGTTTATCTGTGTGTGTGTGTGTGTGTGTGTGTGTCTGTCTGTCTCTGTGTCTGTGTCTTCCCGTGCACATGCCCATGTGATCAGTGTGTGACCCAGAATGACATTACTCTGAGCCACTGTAAAGCGTCAAACACCAAGCACAGAATACAGAATACACGCACACACATTCTGCTCAAGTGTTGAATAACTGAAGGGCAACAAAGACACTGACTCAGCTACCAAAATGTCATCACTCCTTTATACGAAGTAAGCCTGAACTACAATTACAAGCTGTCAAGCAGATACCTGGGCTGAAGTTGTGGGAGTGGAATAAGCGGTGGCGAAACTAATGGAGGTGAGCAGGGCACTCAGCCAGAGTGCACAAGTGTCTTCTCAAAGCAGGGCCCAGATGTGAATAACTACAGGGCAACGGTCTCACACAAATACACTGATATCAATCCTCAAATACATAAACACACACTTCTGCATGCAGCCAAAATTCCCAAACTTTAAAAATAGCATCTGCAGGGTCATTCCAGGCCCTCGCCAGCATGTTTTATATTACGGTTATACAAATATTTAGTTAATCCTCTGTCACTTGCTGTACTGCTCAACATGTCTTTAGAAGTGGACACCTACTGAACCTCAGCCCGTTTGTTGTCTGGTATCTTGATCTAAACACTCTAAGAGGGGGAATCCTGCAATGTTTCAACTCAAATGACAAAACCACATCACACATGCTAACACACACACACACACACATACACTAATACATGTCCCCGTTTCTGACATCTCCTAGAAAATGGCCTTTAAACAACTGCCTACACTAAGGTGACTCTTCCGCCCACTGTTCACATATTTCAACACACTATCTTACAATTTACACCCACACACACTTAAATTCACAAGTGGTAGTTAAATTGTAAACTTAATACCTACCAGTAATGTAATTTGTTGTTTCCAGTAACCTTACATGACAGGTAAGCAGCTATGCTTCTGATTGGCAGATGCAAAGGTATTGATCGACAGGATTTGTTTCCCCTTTTTTAATGCAAGATGACCTAAGTGACCTCAGACACAAGGGCATTATTGAAAACCAGACAGTCCAATGTCCAAAAACAGAAACACCTGGGAGGCACGTGCTAAAACAATTTCATCTGATGCCATTGCTCAATACCAAGATTGCTTAATGTCATCGGGTTCAATGCTTTCAGGGACATTTGTGTGTTAATATAAACCATAAGCATCATGGGTTTATAGATCCCCCTCAGACATGTTTAAAGAAATATAAAAATACTCTGTTTGGAATAATAATAATAATAATAATAATAATAATAATAATTATTATTATTATTATTATTATTATTATTATTATTATTATTATTATATTATTATTATAATAATAATAATGTGTCTGATATGGTTTTCCCCCAAAAAAAGTTAAACCATTATTCCATCATTGAAAAATCCAGAATCTATAAATACGCAAATGATGTAACTGCTGGACAAGATGTCTCCTACTCGCAGGTTGCATGTTAGACCACAATGGCTTCCAAAATAGATGTGATGTCACAAAATCATGCTTGTATGTACATGTACTAAACTCAAGTTCAAGGTAAGCACAGATAAACGGTTTCCCTTTAACAGATGAATATGAAAAAAAGCCTTCTAATGTCAAAATCATTCTGCCACATCCAAGCGAGTGGAGGGGGGACTTTGATTTAATGACAAAAATCTCTTCTGTGGATCTGCTCTGACCGTAACATTTGCATGACGTACTGATGTTTAGTGCACCATCAACCACATGGGTTCCTTGTTGTTCAAAGCCTGTTTGATCTTTGTGGAACTGACATGACTGATATCCCCATCGATTAATGGTCCAAACCCCACAATACAACTCTTATGTTTAATTACTGCTCTACTGTTGCTGCAGCGTCTTATTAAACATGGAATGACTTCTGTTAACCATTTGGTTGAATACTGTCTGCATCTGCAACTGACAGTTGTTCCGCCCCAGCACATAACTGCAGACTGGCTAATAATGGAGATATCTGCTTTGTCTGCCAGTACACCCAGACTTAAAGGGTGTAGACAAACTTTCAATACTCACAATAATAGTTATTATATAAGGAGTCAAACCAGTTTCACATCACAAAACGTGAGAATAATACAGAGTTTCTATTCCACCTCTAAACTTAAATGTTCAATCACATTAAGATATTACGCACTTATTCAGACCATAAATATTTTTCTGTCTAAACTGATGTAAAGAGAATCACACCACATAAGGACACTGCACTCTTTGAACTCTGTCAGAATAAGCCTCCATGTCTCTTCCCCCCCGACTCTACACATGTGCACATACAGTAAGATAACGTGGACTTGACACCAAACATGCAGAAGCTATAATAGATATATTTCTTTATAACCATGCAAATAATCCCACAAAAACAACCCACAACATTTGCTTGCTCAACTATCACGCTAATGCTCCGCTGTGGAGAAAAGTATGTATGGTGGAGGTCTTGTAAAACTGCAAGTACAGTACACATACGTAAACACATAAACACATGCACAGATAAATGTGCTCCAAAACAAAGAAAACAAACACGGAGCTGGGTTTTCACTCACACTGCCGCACACACACCAACATTTACACAGAACTGTGAATCATGCTGTTAAATTTCACTGCAGGGTAATAATAAGAGAGGTGATAAATCTGCCATCAAACAACCGAGGGAAACTACAGAACATTACAAGCTGCTGCGCATTACCCTTCTCTCCCTCTGTTGACACACACACACACACACACACACACACACACACACAAACACAAAAAGTGTAAAAAAACATCATGATAACATCACAAAATGGCCCACAATCCCTGAGTGATATAAAGTACACCTCCTGTGCCGTGGCTCATGGAACACTTCTCTACACTCCTCTCTCCTGTCTTTGTGCACTGGTGTGATAAGGCAATGATGGGTTGTATTTCTACACTTGGGTACTCCCGGGGGGAATCCCCCTGGTGGTGTGTGTGTGTGTGTGTGTGTGTGTGTGTGTGTGTGTGTGTGTGTGTGCGTGTGCGTGTGCGTGTGCGTGTCCACAGAAAGGGAAGAATGCCACCATTGAGCACCCTGCCTTTGCGCCAGCAATCCTCTCCCCCGCCCCTTCCCGTCCTCATTTGCACTCTGACGTACAGTTGGAGCAGATTTGGTGACACGAAGATAAAAGCCTTCCTCTGTTTCTCTGCTTTCCTCTTTCTCCAGTGTCACCAGAGCGCTGAGTGCTGGTGCCTTGGCCGTAGACATAGAGAGCTCATTCAAACTGACACAATCACTTTTCACTTCTGCTTTGTGATAAGCCAGAGTTCAGAGTGCCTCGGTGCAATATGCCCACCATAGAGTCAACGGCTCTGTACAGGAGGCCGAAAGATGCTACACCACTGTATATACTACAGCTGTGCTCTAACAACTGTGACACGCAGCCCCACAGAGGCACATTTATGCAAACTAACTTCCTCTGTCATAAAACTGTCAACTCTGACAAGCCTGCAGAGGTTTAACAGTTCTATACAGAGGCAGCAGACACTCAACCTGTCAGTGCAATTCTTTATTGCAGGGATAATTAGTTTTAGACGCAGTAAGAAAAAGAGGAACAAAAAGAATTCATTGGATTTGTAAAATTCAATTTGTCTGGCAGGAAATAGTGCTACCAAAAATTCACTCACCATTCATACAAAGATGTTTTCGCTGTCTGGCACAAATTGGCAGCTTTGCGTGGAACTCAGTCAGAATGAACTTTACCCTGCAAATAAAGCAAGAACAATGTCAAGCAAATTTCAGAGAGAAGATTGGATTGACCTCGTCTTTAGCAAGTTTTTTTTGTTCCCTTTTCTTATCTTATTAAAAGGAATATTGCATGAATGACAGTGCAAGGACAAAAATAGAGGGTACAGAGGACAAAGTGTTCGATAAATAGATTTATATTTCTTTAACTTGTGGAATGGTTATGTTTGTTCACAAAACTGCACACCCTTGTTCTTGTTCCACCTGCCTTTTGCCAAAGTATATAAAGAAATATGGCCTTTTCTGATTGTGCTCTGACCACAGTATAAGGCAGGGATGGGGAATCGTTAAGGACATAGGTGTCCTTAAAGTCCAAAGTAAAAAGAGATGAATTCTCAAGGACACAGAGATTTTAGGTTTTAGGTCAAATTAGGGTTAGGTTTAGATTAAGCTTGTATTGGTTATGGTTAAAGGTAGAGTGAGTCTCCAAGGAACTGAATGTAAAGCAATGTCCTCCTTAGGGACAACAACAAGCGCTTGTTCTTGTGTGTATAACTATCTGTGTGAATGAGTCACCTGACACGAGACACTAGTGGACGCAGTTGATTACCCACACGTCCAATTCTATTAAAAGGACACGGTCCTAATCTCTAATCACTTCCATGTCTGGCGGAATAAGAGAGCAGGTTAATCTGGATTACACGTCACCATTGTGAGGTCACAGCTGAGGTAGTTGATACACTGACCAGTCAGGAAGAGAGACCAGGTGAACAGGGAGAAGACAGGAGACAGAGACTAACAAAAGAAGCTGATGAGTTATAAAGGCAATTAGAAATGCATCATTTTTAAAGAGAAATTATCCATTTACAAGACTTTACCTTGCATGACCAAAGCATGCTTATAGATACTGACAGGGAACATGAACAACTAAGTTATTGACATGCAGTAGTATTTGCCAAATTTCACAATACTAATAGAATTATGAAAGCCCCATCCATAACATAAATTATCCATTTATAAGGGCTTACCCTGGATGAACCGGACATACAACTCTGATAAGAGTTTTAAAGCAATGTCACATGACATGATGAAGAACTTGTGATTTATTCCTACTGTATATATGTTTTACCCTTAATTAACTTAACCAAAAATCGAATGATAAATGTCCTGATAAGATGGCACATGATGACAAACTGATGAAACCCATACAAATCTGAGAGCGGAAAAGAAAATTGAAGCGATGAAGCCAGGATTATCCATGAAAGGTGTAATATTCACCCCGCAGTTAAAGCACCTGCACTGTCACACACCAAACCAGCGTTCACCCCCATCAGATGGAAGAAACAATACTACAAATTATTCACAACTGTTTCAAGAAATGTGAAAATAAATTACAAATCCATGGACCATGCACTGTCAGTCCAGGAGTTTTTTGTTATAGTTTGTTTTTAGCTGAGTCCAGGTGGCATGTGATCTGCATGCCCTGCAGCTGATCCTGGCACTGTGGGACGGACCGTGTTCTCCAGCATTAATCACCACTCCCTCTTCCAAGCATGTTACAAACTAATTTGGCATGACTGGAATGTAGGATCCTCTGCACATTTCGGTGCACACTCGAATGTGATGAATTGGGACAATAGGGTTATTGTATGTTTCGGTGTTCAAACAGGGCTTTTCTTTATATGCTGCACACATGCATAAGCAAATGTATGGCTTTCTTATCTGCAGTCCAGAGAGTTTCAAGGTGTAACACACAGAAATGTCCCGAGACAGACGGGTTCACATGAGTGGGTAAAGTGTGCACACTCTTCTTTCACGGCTGTTTAATTGCCTTTGGCCTACAACTTTTCGCACTTAATGCAACAACGTCTCCTGCAGCAGCGGTGTATCCTGAGTCCTGACTACAGTGTTTTTTTCCCCGAGTGGTCTCCTTAGCTAAAGAAAATTAAATAAAAATAAAATAAATAAAAAAGGAGTCTGTGCTCAGCTGGTGTGAAAGAAACAGCGCTGCTGTGCGAAGCTTGCAAGCCACCATCACATTTACAAACCTGTTGTAGCTATGTATCTGCTTGACGAACCGAAGGTTATTTATCTTCGGGTCTACGGTCTTTTCATCTTTGTCCTTGTCCCCGGATTGACAGAGAAGCTGTGAGCAGTGCTATTTACTCTCGACAGTTGTTTCTCTCTGGGTATGACGGTTAAATCAGCTGACTGTGATCTATCCCCTACTGAATAACAGGTTAACACTGAGAGTGCTGATTTTGGCTCATTTCAAACATCCTATATCGCCCAGGTCGCTTTTGCCAGATGAAAACGGGGACACTCTTTACGGCTAAAAATACCTGTCTACGACTATATTTGGCTTGGCTGGATCACAATCGCAACGCTAAAATAGTCGGGTACGCCCAATGAATGGGCTCTCTGCTATCTCCCTCTGCCTCCGTCGGCCAGATTCTAAATTTAGTAACAAGGCTTGCGTCAATCACGAGCCTCAGTGCGTCAAGGCTTCCCCCGCCCCCCGGGGATCGTCATTGGTTAGAATTAGGACGTTGACCGAAAAATACGCGACTTGTGATTTGCTGTTGTGAATTATTGTTCTTCGCGGCTCCGGAGGCACTTTTTAATTTTGAGGTTGCTGAGTACGCTAGGAGGATGGCTTCTTCTTCTCATGTTTTCTATACCTATCTGCACCTATCAGCCTTCAGTAGGATGAGATAATCACGTTTGTTCCCGCTGCAATTTCTCTCGTGTCAGGATTTTTCCTTAAATAAGTGTCAATGCCTTGACAGAAACAAGCTGGACACTGCTATCTGATTTTAGTGAGATTACTGAAATAAATTGATTTGTATTGGGAAAAGGGAGAAATTATCTAATTAGATAATTTCACTTCACAAAATAACATTGTAAGACCTGATAATGGACTAAATATCTCGTTAGGATCATTGACATGGTTAGGATGGGGATTTTAAATAACTAGAGTTAAAGAAAGGTCATAAAACTAGCCAGAAAGAAGCAATTCAGATATCCTGTCAGGTGATTTAATTAAAGCTGCTGGTCTGTGTCATGATGATGATGACAAGATAGCATGACAGATATTTAATATAATCTGAAGGCATCATTTATATTATACATCTGATAAAAGTTCTGGATGAAAAAAGTGTAATATTTGTTTCTAAAATATAGTAAAGTAAAATTATAATAAAATTGAAATATTCATGTGAAGTACCTCGAAATTGTACAATAGCCTACAGTAGCCTACTTGTCACCACTGATAGGCTACTCTTACGTTTCTCATAGAAAAAGTCAAAACATGTCTTTTGGCCTTTTATGTATGTGAATTTATAAGTGTACAGTGAAATTGAAGTCTTACATGTCTCTGATAAGATTTTTTTATTTTTATTATTAGTTTTTCAAGCCAATTCATATTTAGGTAAAAGTAAAGTTGTTTTTTTATTATAATGATAGAGTTTGGACTAAACGCCTACCAAATGCACAAAGTGTCTGCCTAAATCAGTAGGCTAATGGTGCAAGCTCGCCCGCAGGATCTCCCTCGGCTTCCTCACCTGCAAACATAAAATCAACCGTCTCTCTTGCTTGCTCGCTCTCTCTCTCTCTCTCTCTCTCTCTCTCTCTCTCTCTCTCTCTCTCTCTCTCTCTCTCTCTCTCTCTCTCTCTCTCTGGCTCCGAGAGCGGGGCTTATGTGTCTGGTACTGTGGAGGCAGAGAGAAAGAGAGAGAGAGAGAGAGAGAAAGAGAGAGAGAGGGAGCTCTACTTTGAGTGACGTCACCTCTCCCATGGCGTCACATTGACGTATCGCATACCAGCCGCTCTATGTGGAGGCTCAGCCCACATAAATGCACTATTTGACTTTCTCCCCTCAGACGGCGCACATAAACAAACCCGCGTTACAACTCCACACTTTGCAAATCACCCATCAGCACTGACACACTCACGGGAACGGACTCAGACACGCTCCTTTATACACGGGAGTTTTTTATTTTTTAATGTTCTGTTTCATTTTTTTTTTACTTTTTGTTGCCTACTTTAGAAAAAGTAAGAAGAAGAAGCTCTTTTGTCGCCGATGAACCCGGTTCCCCTGCAATATTACTGAGAGGTTTTTATAGACTATATAGGCTTATTCTCTCCATTAATTCGACTCTTGGTCATTATTCTGGACGGAAATGGGATATTTCATGCGAGGTTATTACCTCATGTAAAGACGGAACCGCTACAGCAAACCAGTAAGTAAATTGTGAATGAATGACTCTAATATTCTGCCGCCTAGCGCGAAGGCTAGGCTACTTGTTAGATTGCCAGACTCAAAACCTAGGTTATTAATGTATTAATGTATACACATGTGTATGTATGTTTATATTACTTAAATCATACATATGTCATGTTGAATCTATAACCTACTCTAATATCATCATCTGTGTCTGATCTGCCCAACTTTGTGCGTCTAACCTGTTGATATGTCAAAGTCCAATACGCTGTTCATATCGTCTATCCCTGCGTGGTGTCTCCAAAGAGCAAAATTAAGATGAATTTGAATTTAATTTGCGGTGGGAAGGTATCATATCCTTTCTGGTTGTCATGGAAATGAGATGCCTCTCACTCACAATGAATAGTGGAGTCAGACGCACTAATGGTCTGAGTGGAGAGTAGTCTAACCTACATTCAGGCAGGAGCTGAGAGAGAGGAGAGTTAAAGCTCTTTGATTTCATGCCATTTGTGTTGTTGTTGTGTTTTTTCCCCTCATGTTAGATGTTCTGGGGTTGGATGTTGTGCTGTCAATGAGTAATTTACATGGTGTGTTGTGGTATATTGGGTGTGTTTGTTGTTTATACATTGTCACTGATATGCCATGAGTAGGCTACTACAGTTGGCTATATTGTTTCACAAATGAAGCCATACAGCATTATGCTTCTTCTTCGGATTAAAGCTCCACATAAAAGTGATTGATGTTTTCCAAAAAGCCATATAGTCTGAGCTGTTGCCTGGTGGCCAATCGCAAATGTCAGCTGTCTCACTGTCTACTGTCTCTGTGAGCATACGGTCTCTCCTCCAGTTGAACGCAGGAAAAACACCCTTAGCCGTTCACCATAATGCCACATGAAATTTCTGAAGCCCTCTGTGAAGTAGACTATTTCCTAGAAACATCTGATGGCAACACAGACACTGAATTCTATAGCAGCTGCCAAAGCTCTGGGCTATCCGTGTTATGTGTGATAAGAAACTACCACTGCTGAGTTCTTGAGTAACTTTCTTTTTTACCTTTCTTTTCTTTCACACACTCAGGTTTACGCACGCACGCAACCGCGCACGCAGGAACTTCTGACAGTCTCCCTCTCAAAGCTGATTTACAGTACTCACATATTTCTCTAGTCTCTCCTTTATGTCCTCTCTTTTCTCTGTCTCTGTTTGCTGGAAGCCTCGCGCTGTCCGGGGTTATTGGTGCGAGGGGCTACCGGGGGCTACCGGCGCTCCGGGGCGCGTGCTTTGCAGCTCTTATGTCGTTCTCTTGGTTACCGGTGCGCGCAGGGCCAGAGCCCCATCGACCGGCTCGGCCTGAGAAGAAAGCGAGAGGAGATCTGTTCGCTTATTTAGAAAGAAAAAAAAAGACTCAATGTCTCACTTTGCATAAACATAGGCTATATATATATATATATATATATATATATATATATATTTTTTTTTTTTTTTTTTTTTTTTAGTGAATATGGTACTATTTTCACTGTTTTAATTGTCCACAAAGGCTGTGATAAAAGCACATTTACGCACATTTACGCTTTTAACTTCATAAGCTTATGAAATAATGAGGTTATTTTCGCTTGTATCAATTCTTATTTCTACTGCTGCCATAACCAAATATGCGTAAATGTTTATTTCTGCACTCAAATGGTTCCACACAGAATTGAATAATGACTTAACTGTTCCAAATCAACCCTAATCAAATAAGTGTTAGGCCTACAGCCTGACTTGTTTGATTTGTCTTTCCCCCCTCTTTATTTCAACATATGCGAAGGCTCTGTGGGGCATTGCATTGTATAAAAGCCGTATCCTGACTATGGAGCCATCAAAAGAGTTCACAGAGGCTTCTGTTTCATCTCAGAATTCAACAGAATTGGAGAACAAGAGTTTGGAGAAAAGTGCTGCTCTATCACCAAGTGGACGAGTTTGATCTGTTGACACAAATATAAGAGATGACAGTAGGCTGCAGGTACCTGTAGCCCTGAGAGTCGGTTATGGGGGCTGTGGCTTGTCAACAGACAGTATTGAGATCGAGTGGTCTTTCGACCTATCCGTATCCCAAAGGGTCTGTGTCTGGCAGTGAGATATAGCGTGTGTAGGCTATATGAGATAGTGTGTATGTATGTGTGTGTGTGTGTGTGTGTGTGTGTGTGTGTGTGTGACAGAAAGGGGGCGCTCTGGGCCTTGAAATCTAGCGGCCATGGTGCGCTCTGCTGCAGTGAGTTGGCGCACGGCGCACAAGGGTCCGCTGGTTTGGTTTCAGGTCCGACTCTCACATGTCTAGATCTCTCTCTCTCTCTCTCTCTCTCTCTCTCTCTCTCTCTCTCTCTCTCTCTCTCTCCCTCTCTCTCTCTGAATGAACCCTGAGCATACGAATACGGCGGTGATCAGAGGCAAGAAAAGCGATGGCCTGGAGGCACTGGCACAGACTGCTTTTATAAAAGTTGTCACTTCTGTAGGTCTGTATTTGTAGAAGTTGTTCATAGTTTTTAGCCTGGTTGAATTTGTCTTTTGTAACGCAAAATCTAAATTATAATAATAACGTCGCACAGCTTGTTAGAATGAAAGTTGTCGCCCACGTAAGTGTTAGTCTTGAAATGAGCTAAAAGTTCTCAGTTGTGGTTCATAATATTCCCTTTGTAGCATGGATTCAGTGTCATATTTAATGCCAAAATTTGGTCTATGTTTCATTTTAATGTATAAATGTGCCTTTTACGTTGTCTTCCAATGGACCTTTCTGCTTCTTTTCATCCGATTTGCTGACTTTTTCGCAAATAATTATCTCTTTTTAGTGTAAAATCAATTGTTGCTTATCGATTTAAAATGTACCAACATTTATCTGGGTTCAAATGTTTTGAGGTGGTAGGAATGTTGTTCAATCCAACCTCCAAGAATGTGCTAAATGAAGTTTAGGAAGGCAGTGCTTATCGGGAAAAAATGGTAAAACTGCATTTATGCTTCCCTGATTGAGTTGTTATATTGCTTATGATCATCGCTGAGTGGAGATGACGGTTATTCAGCCTGCCGCCACATCACTGGCTGTAACCAAGACATCTCTCCTCCAGACACAGGTTCGGAAGAGCGCGCCCAGCCGAGCTCGGAGCCCCGGCAATCGGACACTTCCTTTACGACGCCCGCCGAGTCCTCCTCGCTCCAGGAGCCCTGTCCCGGTCGCAGCCACGCCACCCCTCAATCCCGGACACTCAGCACCATTCAGCGCGAAGCTCTTTCACCAGGTACGGACCCCAACCCTTCCGTTTTAATTTCATCAATTCTTTTACTTTCTCTTTCTTTCTTTCTTTCTTTCTTTCTTTCTTTCTTTCTTTACTTTACTTTACTTTACTTTACTTTACTTACTTACAGTAATCTCTTTTCTCAGATGATGCTTTGTAAGGGCGACTGTTGTGGCTGACAGTTTGTTTTTGTGTACCTATTGTGGTGTGATTGGTGTCTGGATATGTTTTATTTTAGGAAGAAAAAAGCCCAACAGCCCCCTATTGTCAACTTAGAGGTTAAATCCAGAAGTGAACTTATAGCCTAGGATATATTTGAGCTTCTGTATACTGTTATTAAAATTCAACAGCAAATCATAGATCTTTTCTTTGTGCGCGAGAGTTTCAGTTCGTGTGTCCGTGTGTAGGCTATGTGAGTGTTTGTGTGTCGGCTGGCAAGTGCGGACTGAGTTGACATTTCAATCATTAGACGAACTGGCAAAAATAAGAGACTTCTGAGACCAGGCACACCTAAATCCAGAAGCTGTGGGTGAATCACATAAGGTCATAGACATCGATACTCCTAATGACTCAACAATGTCTTCAAAAGCCTTTATGACTAAAACAGGGCAAATTACGGTTATATTTTTGTATGGTTTTAGTTATATATGTTTTATTTTTTACTTTTTCCTGAACCTGTCAAATGAACATTCAATTTCCACATAATGTAATTGTTGTCCTGCATGGATAAATTAAACAGATACTAAAACCTTCAAATAAAAGGCTTAAATATATATATTTAACATAGGCTATAGTCAGTGGTGCAGTGGTGTCTCTTTGCTTCGTGTGTATGTGTGTGTGTGTGTGTGTGTGTGTGTGTGTGTGTGTGTGTGTGTGTGTGTGTGTGTGTGTGTGTGTGTGTGTGTGTGTGTGTGTGTGTGTGTGAAAATCACTTTACTTAATGTGTGAGGCTACTGAATTCAAACAATTTATCTCATAATTCACATACAAAAAAATCCTGTGTTTTTGTATTTATGTCTGAAACTTCATGTTTTTATTTGTTAGATCTATGGCATTCTGACAATGAACAAACGCACTCAGTTATTGGAACAGCTGCAGTTTGTCCAGTTGAAATGCACACCTCGAGGTTAGAGACTATTTCCCTTCACCTCACTATGCTGCACCACCTGTGTCTGACTCTGCTTGGGATATCTGTCCTCTTGCTTGCGTACACACACACACGCAAACACACACACACACAGACACACACACCTGCTTGCATGTGTAATAAAGACAATCTGTGGTGTTGGAATGTAGAAGGTTTCCTAGGTTTGCTTCCGTGGCATAAAAATACACTCAACGTATACAATTCTATTTGTATTGGTGAGTGTGTGTGAGAGGGTGCACGTTTGTAAGCATGGGTGTGTGTGTGTGTGTGTGTGTGTGTGTGTGTGTGTGTGTGTGTGTGTGTGTGTGTGTGTGTGTGTGTGTGTGTGTGTGTGTGTGTGTGTTACTGTGAAAGCTAGGCACACCATCAAATGTTAAGCACCAAAGAGGATGACACGTTTTGCAGACACAAGCAGTTTTACAGGTTCCTTTTAGGATAAGGGTGCATGTTATTGGGGTAATGAGCGTATACAGGCTCGTGTTGACATCTTGAACATCATAGGTGATGAAAACATGTGGTCGTGCCTTTATGTGTGTATGAAAAAACAACTTATCATAAGCGTCTTTCCTCACCTCACACACACACACACACACACACACACACACACACACACACACAGACAAACAAACATCACAGTCCATACAGTTTGAAGTAACTTTCAGCTGCCAAGTAGACTCTATTTGTTTTACAATATTTCTCAGCCTCTCTCTTTTTGTCTTTCATCTCTTTTCAGGCATATCAACTGAAAAAGTTTTGTATTTAAAAGTTTATGTGTGCATATAGCTGCTGATAAAATATTGTATATTGCAGATGCAATAACACATGCACACACACGTACGCACACACGCGCACACACACACACACACAAACACACAAACACCCAACACCCAACACTGATCTGAGGCTTGACCTAATGACACAACACAGAGAGCCACAAAGTTCACCACTGTAGCTCCTCCGCTCACAGTTAGATTTTTTTTTATTTTCTCTTCTTTCTCTGATGCCTCTAATCAGTTGCAAAAGTACTTCAGGTATAGCCCAGAAAGGCCCCATGACGTCCACAATGCTGCATGTGTTTTTCCACGTGGGTTAAAGAGCTGGTCACTAGTAAAAGAAAAGAAAACATGATGACGTCAAGCATACGTAGGCCTAGAGCTTGACTCATATCCTCAATTGAAAAAAAATCTTGCATCTTAATATTACCATTAAGACATACCGTAGGTTTGCATACTATGTCTGGTGTACTTAATAGTTAATTTTGAGGACAGTAATCTATAGTCAAACTTTAATTTTACCAAAGAAAATTGTGGTTTAAATGAATTGTAGGATTTTTAGGCTTTATGCTGTCTTTTTTTCTCACCAGGTCAAGTCTGAGGGGTCAGCTCTCTTTTTACCTTTTGTCTCTAACACGAACGAACGAATAAATAAACGAATAAATAAATAAAGATGAGCGTCCCTCATATTGTTTTTTTTTCTTAATTAACGCTTTGAGTCATCCTTTTGTTTTTCGAGCCCCCACAGCCAAAACGCATTCTGCCCCTCAGATATAATTTAATTGTCTTAGAAGAGCTCAAATGAATGTGTCACTCAGTCTGCTTCCGCCATGAGTGACATTAGTGTAGGCTATTAGGCATGACCGCAAACTAAAAGTTGTAGGCTTTTTTTTTTTCAAAATAATTATTAGCCTGTAGAAGAAGAAGAAGAAGAAGAAGAAGAAGAAGAAGAAGAAGAAGAAGAAGAAGAAGAAGAAGTTGCAGGATTTTTATCTTGTTAAAAAAAGAATGGAGCCGCTTTTTATGTATCACAACAGGAAATACTAGTCTGAAGACTAATTCCCTGACCGAGCCTGATTGCGTCCGTTTGGATGGTGGTATTTGTGAGGGCTTTGACAACAGCAGGTCCCGATAAGTCCCGTATTTGACTAGACAAACATGACGCGCGATTACGGCAGAGCGCGCGCATGCTGGGCGTCAATGGGAGCAGCGCTGTGTTGACAGTTCCCTGCTCGACGAGCGACGAGCAAACACCACAAAACCCTGGCTGCGCTGACACTCATGACTGATTAGCCCGCACACACTCATCATGCACACACACACGTGCACGCTCAGAGGCATGCACGCAAACGCAGGTGGAGTGATTACGTAAGGGGTTTGATAAGCCATCACCGTATAGTAGGCTACACACACATAGATGATGAGGTAGTGGCCTGCTGCTGTGGCAGAATTAAATCAAGGGGAAAAACTCAAGACATACCGACTGGCGTCTACAGAAGTTAGAGGAAACATATTTGTCTGTGTGTGTGTGTGTGTGTGTGTGTGTGTGTGTGTGTGTGTGTGTGTGTGTGTGTGTGTGTGTGTTGTGCAGTAAGCATCCAGCACCACCATGGGGTTCCATTATTATTTAATGTTATCTCATCTGCTTTGCCATCTGACTAACCAGAGTACAGCCACCCACACACACATGCAACACAAACCCTACACACACACACACACACACACACACACACACACCCTGGTCAAAGATACTTCAGCATATCAGTCTATAGAGAGTGGGTCGGATCTTTGCTTTGACTGCTTTGCCTTAGATTTGCACACTGATGAACTGCAGCTTCACTAACTGAGGTAACAGTGTGAGAATCAGCCGTGTCTGGGGTTGTGTGTGCATGCTCCAAATGTTTCTACTTATTCGGTGAAGTGCAAAAAGGGTTAAAGCAGGAAATTGAGTAAATGGAAAGATTTTCATATTCCTTCAAAGGTGCATTCAGAAAACGTTGAGAACATTGCGAAATTTCTGACACCTCAAGAGCTGAGAAAACGGCCTGTTCCAATAGAGCTGTGCAGAATTTTTTAGTCATGTACTGTTTAATTGTTGACCCTGTTTAGCACTACTCTTGTGTGCATGTGCCTCCAGCAGAGTCTGTCTTCATCCTGATTTACTGAAGGGTTGTTCCTGTACTGTGCTTCTGTGGGCAATCTCCTTCTTCTTGAAGTCCTGCTTTTATTTTTTTAAATCAGTGGTTAACTAATATGTAATTTCCTTACTGACTAATGATTGTTGCCGTACAGCTATACTCTACTAACAGCATTAAAATGCTTTTTGAATAAAAAATGTTTTTAAATACACGTGGTCTGATATGCCACGCAGCTCTGACCTATGTGTGTGCTCTGTGTCTCTGGCAGACATGCCCTGTGTGCAGGCTCAGTACGGGCCCGCCCCTCCAGGCTCAGCCTACTCTGGCCAGTCCTTTGGTTACCAGGGCGACAGCTATAGCTCTGACCTCATGACCCCTGACTACACCAAGCTGGACCTGGGTGGTGGTGAAATCTCTGCCGCCGCCACCACCTCCCTCCCCAGCTTCAACGTCTTTGTGGAGGGGAGCTACGAGCCCAAGTCCTCCTGCCTCTACCAGATGCCTACACACAGGCATATCAAAAAGGAGGAGGAGAGCTACCCAACTGCTCCGCCACTGGAGGCCATGGCCTCTTCCACCATGTACTTTAAACAGTCTCCCCCCTCCACCCCCACCACCCCATCCCTGCCGCCCCAGCCTGGCACCTCCTTCCTGTGGGGGGGCGCGCACCCCCTGGCCCCTCCATCACACCCCCACTCTTTGGGCTCCAGCCTGGAGACGGGCCCCCTTAAGTCGCCCCGGTTTTCGCACTTCTACCAGCACTCGCCGCCCCACAGTGGCGGCAGCATCAGCGGTTACGAAAGTCTGGGTGGAGGACTGGTTCGCACCTCCTCCTCTTCCTCCTCCTCCTCATCCTCGGTCTCCCATCCTCACTGTCCACCCCTGGAGCAGCCCATGTACCAGCTGCACCGTGGGGCCGGAGGCAGCAGCCTCGCCTTCCGCTCCCTGGCTCTTGGGCCCTGCGGCCCCCTACTAGGAGACAGCCTGCCATCGCCTCCCCCACGTGGCCCCCAAGGAGAGGGCACCTGTGCGGTGTGTGGGGACAATGCGGCCTGCCAGCACTACGGCGTACGCACTTGTGAGGGCTGCAAGGGCTTCTTTAAGGTAAAAACCCTCAAAGCAAATAAGTCATGTACGAGTATTACTCCAAAAAGAAGATGCCTTGTTGCAGTTTCAAGCTTTCAGTTTTACTCTTAAACCCTCATCAAAGCTTAAAACTACCACGATGCCTCTGTCCATTTATGGAGTAACTCTACTTCTATATGTTTCTTCTTTATATTCCTATAAGTATTTTAATGTACCCACTCCTCTTGTCCCACCAACAGACACACAACCAAATGCACACACTCACATTCATATGACATTGACATTCCACCTTAAATATCACAGAGTATCTGTGAAGTAGCTGCAAACTGACTGACGTATTTTTTTTGAAACTATTTACTTACATTTGCCTCGCTCCCACTCTGCACCCGTATCTGCGCTCTCTAAATCTTCTTGAGAGTCATCATGAAAGCACAACACACCCACAGGGGTCGTCTCTCCCAGCAACCAAGTGGGCAACTTGTGTGTATGTATGGTATGTGTGCGTTTGTGTGATTGCTTGTGTAACGTGAGAACTCAGGATGATAAAAACACACGCTCTCACTCAGACAAACAGGGAAAATTGCTGTCCACGCTTGATGCTCAGCCTCTCAGAAATAAAGTGTGGTAAGAGTCCAGTGGAAAAGGAATTCTCCTTGAAAGCAACGTTTCTTTTCAGATTGTTTAAAGAGAATCGGTGGCCACTAAATTAAATTCACTGACATAATACATAATACTGACGATATGAGTCAGTTTGAGATTTGGTCCTTCAAATGATTCAATCTAACACTACTCAACTCTCTGTCTCACTTCCCATGTTACCGCACGTGCTCACACACACAACTCATAGTTTAACATCGCAAAGAGACAGTTTTTAGTCAGACAGATTTTTTCTTTTTCCTTGTGCACGTCATAAAACACAATAGACATAACAACAAACTTTCTCCGACACATGCATGTGGTACATTACCTCATTCGTTCAAATAACAGTACTCACACTCAGCAACACTGAAGTAATTTCTTTGCACAGTTTTTGCATTTTAACATTTTCCGGCACGCTTGTTAAGCATTCTATTGGTTGCATGAGACAAGAGAGTGAAATTAAGAGACAGCAAGAAGGAGTGTGCAAACACAGAGGTAATTGAATAATGCCTCTGGTAGGTGGAAATGAATTATCCTTCTTTTCAATTAGTTTCACAATTTGTTTTTATTTAGTAATTAATGAGAGCAGCGTCTGGTGGCAGCAGGCCGCGGGCTGTCTTCTTGCTGCAGCGCTCAGCAGCCACACAAGACTGTCAAACCTCACTATGTTTCCTTTACACACACATGCAAATGCAACCAACCATGCACACACAACATATGCACACAACCACATGTTCATTTCGTACAGGAGAATGTACATGTTTTTCAGTCTTTTTCACCCTGAATCCAGGATGCAACAGCAGACACTGAAGAATGCCTTTCACACACCTTTCATATTCATATTATCAGGCACATCGCCTCCATTATCTTGATGGTTTTATTGTCCCCCTAAAAAATATTTTCCTGATTATATTTAATTATCCCTGAATAGTTATTACACATTAAACCATAGAGGCTTGCTGTAAATTGTTGTTATTTCATTAGTCCAATTTGAGGCACATTTTCACTGCAAATTAATTTTAGCTCTGGAACCAATATTTTGTTCTTTTCCTGTGTTTATTATTTTTGGCAGAATAATGTAGTCCATTCAGTGGATTCCATTAATTTAGTGAATTCAAAATTAGATTTAAAATAAAAAATTAAATCTGCATCTCAGCTGTTAGTATACATTATGCTAGAAACAAAAGACTGACATTAAAAAGTGACCTGTTTTATGCACCTACTGTCATAACCAGTGAATTATTTTGGCTGTGCTTTTATTAGTCAAAATACACGGTCAGCTCAGCTCATTGCACACCATTTTTTTATTTTTCAGTGCTTGCACAGCATGCAAGTCATTAAAAGATTGGGAGGTGGCACTCTAGTGGTAAAAGAAAACTGGAAATCAAAATGGTATTGTGCATATAACTTTATCACTTAAATGCACATATGATACATATAAGTTGAACATTTCATTCATTCAGGAAATGCAACCAGATAAACAGACATATCTATGTGTAGGTGCATGGCTTAGCTTTGAATCAACTTATAAAACTTAAGTCAAGTTTTTTTTTCCATAAAGAAAACAATAAAATCAGCTCAGAGATACCTACACATATTTTATTTCACTACAAACTACCCTTCCTCTACAGACAGCAAGAGAGATTTCCTCTGATTAAGAAGCAGAGGAGAGGAGGGGATAGAGGAGAAAGAGGGAGGAGAAGGCGGAAAAAAGTCCCCAAAAGCTTTTAATTTAAGCCAAATCTATTAGCACATGTTACATGTCAAGAATCTGCCTCTGAACACCTCCATCACAACACCTACAGCATGTGAGCTTCTGTCAGCGTGTGTGCGTTTGTGAATGTGCTTTCATATAAATCCTCAACTCTGACTGTCAACGTCTAACTGAACATTTTTTTCACTTGAATTAAGTCCTTGCCTACACAAACATTACTGCCACCTCAAAATTTCAGTTCCTGATGCCGAGCAAATTTTAAATGTCATCATAGTGAAATTCAGCCACTAATATCAGGGTATTACAAGAGAGATGAGATGAATTTAACTAGAACAAATTATACTCCACGCTCTTACACACTCACTCATACACACACACACAAACACACACACACACTGTAGGCTGGCCTAAATAGGTACGAGAAGGGTGTACAGATTTGCTAGCCATATTGAGATAATTTGATCTGACTATCAAAGAGTTAGTTACAGATTAGTTACAGAGTATTAGCTCTGATATGTAGTGTCTCTGCAGAGACGCCAGTCATGCCCCACGCTGCTTATTAGAAAGCAACAAAGTCACAAGAGCCCCAACCACAGACACACACACACACACACACACACATACACACACACACATAGCAGTAGAGAGAAACAGGAGACAGGCCAGCTCATGAGAGCTTAATTTATCAGAACCTTAATTGATCATTTCAAAATCAGGCTTTTATTGGAACCAGCTATCTCATAAATTAGGCCCTGAGGTCAGTGAGGGGAAGAACCTCCCCCTCAACCAACCCCCAGGGTCAACTTAGCTTACACCACTTTCACCTGAACCCACAATGTGCTGCAGAAACAAAAAAGATAAAAGAAAACAAGCTTATTGCAAAAGATGACTTTGAAGAAAAATGAATCAAGGTTACCCTTAAAATCCAAACCTCAAAATATCATTACACTCAAAAAGTTGACAGAACACAAGCATGTTTAATTTGTAAAAGAAAAAAATGTATTTCATGTTTGTGTTGACCCTGGTGCATGTGAATGTGTAAATAAATGTTAAGGTTTTGTGAGTCATCCAGCCTGTCATGTAGCTTTATGTTTAGTTTGGACTCCCACTAAACGCATGCTATTTTCCCTTAACCACATTAATGACCATAACTAACTTATCCACGCGCGCACGGGTCACTGACCATTGAAGGGATAAGAGACATTCAGAGCGATCTGCGGTGCCATGGCAACGGCTCTCATCCGGCGCTGGCGCCCATTACGCGCCAGTTCCGCACTCGCGCCAAAGCATATGTAATAATTGGTGTGTTATTGGTCTCCGGGGGGCACGGGCATGTGTGGCGCGAGGGGTTCCTAATTGGATTTATTTGTTTTGATGTGTTTTAGAGGCGTTAAAGAATAGGAGAAGCTGCGACACTTTCCGTGTGTTCCGTTGAATTTACAGTTTGTTCTGGTGCTGTCTTGCCCGAGTGGACTACTGGAGTTACAGCATGACAGAGTATTAATATAACCACTTTACAAATGACAGCAACTATAGTGTAATTGTAAGCTTTTTTTGGCCAATGTTATCGTTTCGTTGTAACATAATCTGTGCACCTCAGGCAAAGGTCTGCCCAAGAGTTTTGATTGGCAACATGCCCCAGGAGGCCTCAGGTGCCACAGAGTTACACAAGCATTGATAGTATAGATCTGTGGTTTGTTTATATAAAGATTATATAAAGATTAATGACATACTTTAAATATTCTTCTCATGCATTCTCACACTGTAGGCTACTATAATAAATGAAGAAGCTGTAGACAGTGTCTAACTGTGAAAATGCCTCTAATTCTGCTCAGGGAAGTTTTTATTGGGTAATTACACATTGAGAACAGTTGACTTTGTCTTTTTACACAACTTCAGCCCCAAGCGCACGGGATTGGCCCTTTGGTGTGCGCGACTGCGCGCACGGGAGCGGACAGGCATGCACTACCATCTCTGTTATTATTGTCTTTCATCCACGCGGGGAGCGCACCCGGCCCCCACGTGGCCCGTTTCTGATTTCATTTTAATAAGGTCAGTAATAATCGCGCGAGCCAGCCGAGGAGAAAACAGCTCCCGCGGGGCCCATTGAGAGAGGCGCGATGAGCGAGGCCCCGGAGGTGCCACGAGCCGACCCGCGATCTTCACAAACAATCTGATCACGCAGCTCCTACGGCCGCTGTCCTCCTGTCTCGCGGGACCCGCCTCGGCACGCCACGCGCTCGGTCCCCATTGTCAGCTCCGGCGCTAATAAAATTGTCCCTCCTGCAGGCGAGGCTTGTTGGAAAATTAATTTTATCTAATTATACTGATGTCAACGCCGCCTTTCAGCGCGTAATTAAAATCTGACCTGCGAGCTTCTGCTTTCATTCTTTGATAGGGAAGGGGGAAAAAACAGAAATTGAATTAAACAAATCAAATATTAGGTGGCTGATTGTGTTTGGAGGCTGATTATCGGAATGCCTTTTCCTTCTCTCCCCAGCGCACCGTGCAGAAAAACGCCAAGTATGTGTGCCTGGCCAGTAAGAACTGTCCTGTGGACAAGAGGAGACGCAACCGCTGCCAGTACTGCCGCTTTCAGAAGTGTCTGAGTGTCGGCATGGTGAAGGAAGGTAAGAGAAACGAAGTGACCACACACACAGACAGGCAAGCACACACGGATAGTGCATGACCTCCAGTCCATGATGATAAAGTTTGTCTCTGCAATCGGGGTTTAATAGGCCGGTAATGACATGGCCTGTGGCAGCATCACACTCATCCTTGGAGCAGTACCTGTCCTCTGGTGGAGGAACAAAGTAGAAAATACATTAGTATACCAATTAGTAGCCTACCTGTCACCTTTTAAACCCTGAATCCGGATGATTTTAAAGATCTGAAAGAGACACAAAGGTAAACATCCTGCTTAAACTTTCTCACACTGGCTGACAGACTGTTGCTGCATAGCAACAGAGATGTTTTGCTGATGCGTAGCATGGCACTCTTACAGCCCTCGTTTCTCACCTGTTTCACAACACACACACACACACACACACACACACACACACACACACACACACACACCACACACACACACACACACATATAAATGCAGACAAACCTGCACACTTTTCTATCCCGTTAACACGTGTGCAGCCCATAGAACAGCTCCACTGCCATCTGCTGGCTAGTGGCCACCTGTGTAGGAATTTTGGGATGGCTGGAGAGCTCCTTTGGAAAAGCCTTGGTCATGATTCTGCCGCAATACAATACTGCTAACAAGCCTATCAGTTACAGAATAGAAGTTATGCTGCATACATATTACCAGATTTAACTGAACAACCGCTTCATTATTGCCTGTTGTCTCCTCTCTTTCTCTGGTTCACAGTGGTACGTACTGATAGCTTGAAGGGGCGCCGAGGCCGTCTGCCTTCCAAACCAAAGAGCCCCCTGCAGACAGAAGCGTCTCCTCCTTCTCCACCCCTCAGCTTGCTCTCCGCTCTGCTCAGGGCTTATTCCCACTGCACGCCCCGTGACCTCGACTACAGCCAGGTAGCCCCAACACCCCTTTTTTCATTTTTGTCAAAGAAATGCATGCGTTCAGTGAGAAATATGGCTTGTTTGGAAGTTTTCTCAATCATTTATCTCTGTCCCTCTCCACAGTTCAGTGCTGCAGACCCTCCCTCCTCCTCCTCAGATGCGGAGCACATACAGCTCTTCTACAGGCTGCTCACCATCTCGATGGAGACCACGCGATGCTGGGCTGACCGGCTGCCCGGGTTCTCCGAGCTTCCGCGTGACGATCAGAACCTGCTCATAGACTCTGCCTTTCTGGAGCTGTTTGTCCTGCGATTGGCTCACAGGTAAGAGTCTGTTTTGGTGCCAGAACAAAAAGCAGATGGATGAAAACTTTAGCACATCTAACTTCACTTTTTAAACTTTATACGTGCATCCAAAACTTCCTCCACAAGATTTCAAATACACACTACAACTTTATCAGAAACTTTACTTCTTTTGGCATCGGAACAACAGGCAGTTAGTATCCTTTACCATTACAGTACAGTGTGTACTGTAACAGTGCTGGCTAAAGCTGTGTGCTGCTGTGTCGGTGTATCTCCACAGTAGGAGTGGAGCTGAGTAATCGCCATATGAACCAAATTACGAATGGAGTCTGTAGCTATGACAGCAGCTACACCCACAGAGTTCCGCTCTGCTCGTCTGATATCTGACGCACAGAGAGCTCTGTGTGTGTTCTGCAGGCTAAAACTGTGCTAACATTGTGGACTGTGAACTGACAGATCAATTCCATCTAAAAGCTAGTCAGCTGAGAAACTGAAAGGGGCTGTTATGGAAGGAAATACATATTCAATTCAGCTGACTGGAAAAAAAATGGGAATCGACTTAATTTACCTGATGCGTCCAGTGTGTGTGTGTGTGTGTGTGTGTGTGTGTGTGTGTGTGTGTGTGTGTGTGTGTGTGTGTGTGAGAGAGAGCTTGTGTCGCCCGTTGATACCTGTGGTGCCATTATGACTGCCCTTGCCCATCTTTGCCTCAGAATTGCCCTGGGTTACCGTTCTGCTCTAGTAAGGCATGTGGCTGGTTAAATTTATGGGGAGGACGGGGGTTGGACTACAAGCTCATCCCTTTGTCTGCGCTGTCGTCTAGGGCAGAAAACACAGTCACACACACAAGCACACTTACTCACACACACTCACGCACACTGATGATGTAGAATCCCAACTTTCTCTCCTCCTCCCAGTGTATGTCCAGGTGCAGGGTGGGTAGAGGATGGCTGGTGGCATCACAGTCCCAGCAGGAGGGGGATCAGGCTGGGACTCTGACTCACGCTAAACGGTGGACTAATAGGGGCCTCTATCAAACACACACATGCTCACAGACACTGTTCATCTTCCCACCAGCCAAACTCCCACGGAACAGAGGAAAACACACACAAACACAGCACTGTCTTACTTTGTCCGTCTTCTGTGAGAGCAAAGGATGCAGTCCACGCTCCCATCTCATTGTTGACGTAGCCCTGCAATGACCCGGTGCTGAACTCGGATGCCTTGCGGACCCCTGCTCAAGCGTATGTCTGTATGCTTGCGTGAGTGTGTGTATGTGTGTGTGTGTGTGTGTGTATGTGTGTGTGCTCAGTGTGTGTAGAGTAAATTTGCTCCGCTGTTCTGGGCCGGCATTGCTGTAAGCACCCCGTTACCAAACAGTTTCTGTGGTTATTGGTTGATTACCCTGGTGACAGTGTAGTCAGGAGTGAGTGGAATGTGTGGCAGACATCCAGCTGTGTGTGTGTGTGTGTGTGTGTGTGTGTGTGTGTGTGTGTGTGTGTGTGTGTGTGTGTGTGTGTGTGTGTGTGTGTGTGTGTGTGTGTGTGTGTGTGTGTGTGTGTGTGTGTGTGTGTGTGTGTGTGTGTGTGTGTGCTTGTTTTTAAGAATATGTTTTGGCCATTTTTTGCCTTTATTTGACAGTGGCGAGAGACAGGAAATGTGGGGAAAGAAAATAGGGGAATGACATGCAGCAAACAGTCCAGCCTGAAATCAAATCAGGTGATTGGCTATCAGGTCGCCCCTGTCTGTAGTTGTACTCATATGCTACTATCAGACAGGGGTCAAATTGTATTTTAAAACTCTTAGTAGTAACTTAGTTTATCTACACATACGCATCCTCTTAAATCTCTAGACTCGTCTATCACTCCGCCTTGAGATTTATAACCAGTAATGTCTATGGTACAAATCATTTTATTTTATATGACAGGGTTGGATGGTCTTCACTCCAAGAGAGAGACCAGAGACTCGCTAGTATCTCTCTATCTATAAGGCCCTTGTTGGAAAACTGCCATCTTACCTTCCAGAACTACATTGTCATTCAGAGGGACATTATCAGACTTGTTCTGCTGGCTGGCTTTTACTTGTTCCACGAGCTCGGTCTAAACTTGGAAAAACTGCTTTTAGTTTTAATGCCCCTGACTCGTGGAACAAAATAAACACTTACTTTAAATCAACTCACTTGTGCCTTTTGGACATTTTAGAAATCTTCTATTTGTAATTGCTTTACATAGTTGTATTTCTGCATCCTGGTTGTCCTGATCATCATTTTTAATGCATAGTGTCAAAAAGCATTGTTCACAATTTTATTTTAGAAATTTCAAATATGCACATATTTTGTGATGGAAAAGCTGAATCAAATATTTGAATCTAAGATAAGAAGACATTGAAATTTGGTCAAAATACAGTATTTGCACCAAAGCAATGGGCAGATCGAGAATACACCATAACTTTGAGACTCTATAATTTACATAAAATATTGAAGCCAACTAAGGGGGAATTTAATCGAAATGTCAGAGTTTCAGGGGTCAAAATACTACGACCATTAGCATAAAAAAACTGTATCAGAAGTAAAGGAAGTAAGATGGCTAGTTCTGATCGTTTTTGTGTTTGTTTGTATAATAGTTGAAAGGTATTTTTGGCTCTGTATTACTGACAGAGCTGGTGCTGTGCGAGAGCATCTGTGTGCATGTGTTCTGCTGATAGTGGGTGGAGTACCTCTTTTAAACTGCAGTAAGAATAATTAGACATAAATAGTACTTCATCCTCCTCTCATAACTACTAAACCAATGTTTGTGCGGGATGTAATTTGAGGCTTCCCCTGTTTTCACTACATCCCCCCTCTCTCTCTTTCTTCTGTCAGCTGTTTTTCAAGTACACACTTTCTGCCCTTGTCCTGTCTTCTTGAGATCTTCCACCTAAACACTTTTTCTAGCTCTCTGAAGAAAGCCACACTCTTCTTTTAGACAGTAATAAACACTCGTCATAGCCCTCGCTCCTTCACTGCTTGTTTTCTTTCCCTCTCCTCGGTGGTAAAGGAGTGGGATGTTGTGTGTCGTGAGTAACTGATGGCTAAATACATCCGAGAAGCCTTTTCATTTCCTCATTAAGGCTTTGTGTTTCCACTGCACACCACAGCCTGTGCACATTAAAGCCATAACAGTTTACCTATCTGCAAATACACGCACACATAGAGCAGCCCTCTGCCCTAACCCCTCACCCCACCCTGCCGAAAGGAAACACAGGAATGTTTTAAAATGCTATAATTTGGAAAACACAAACTTAATCAGCTACATGCCTGTGTTTGATGTGTGTGCCGTTTGTGTGTGAGTGCACACACTGCCAGGTTTTCTCATTGTTTTTATTGTAACTGTTTCCTTGCCCCAGTATCACAAGCCATTTTTACAATACGTGAGGGAAAAC
Organism: Perca fluviatilis; assembly: GCF_010015445.1. Lineage (NCBI taxonomy): Eukaryota > Metazoa > Chordata > Actinopteri > Perciformes > Percidae > Perca > Perca fluviatilis. The sequence goes on from NC_053118.1 coordinate 21,099,303, forward strand.
GCAGCGTTTCATTGGAAGCGAGACCTAACCAGAGTCTTCATCTCCTTTTCCCTCTGTGTCTCAGGTCGATGCTGTCAGAGGATAAATTAGTGTTCTGCAACGGCTTGGTGCTGCACAGGTTCCAGTGCCTTCGTGGGTTTGGGGAGTGGCTAGACTCCATCCGGGACTTCTCCACCCACCTCCAGAGCCTAAACCTGGACACCTCGGCCTTCGCCTGTCTGGCTGCCCTTGTACTGCTCACAGGTAAAAACCAAAGCAAGTAATATCAGATTTCAGATCTCAAAATCAAAATCAGGAGAAAAAGAAAAGAAAAAGATACAGTATATATGAAATTGGCAAAAAATAGCAGCCTGTTTTCAGTCCACTGCCTTCTGCCCTATACACAAACAAATCATACAAGCTGCTCATGCATAAATATATTCGGATACACACAAATCCACACACACACACACACACACACACACACACACACACACACACCTTATTTCCTTTGTCCAGAGCTTTGCCCGTTGGGGGATTCAATGTGACAGTGTTCAGGTGGATACATCCACTAACGTCACACATACGCTAAAAGACACACATGTGTATGCTTGTTCTCGCACATCTCTTCCTGAAACAAGAACCTGATACCCAGGAGCACCTGCTGCACCTGCCACACACCTGGCCCTATAATCAGTGCGCATGTGTGAAAAATGGAGTGAGAGTCACAGCTTTCTCTGCGACCACACGTCAGAGACAAAACAGAAGAGACAAGAATTTAGTGGTCAGTAAAGTACATTAGAAATGCTCACCTGGTTGGGCGTGCGCCCCATGTACGTGGGCTCGGTCCTTGTCTCCCGTTTCTCATCTCGGGCTGTCCTGTCTATTAAAGGCCTAAAATGCTTCCAAAAAAAAAGAAGAAAAAAAAAGAAATGCGTCAGATATAATCAATTACAAATGTAGCCCAAGGTGACAGAGGACGCCTTTACAATTAAGTGTTCACATTTCATTTTTTACACCTTCACGTCAGAGTCAGAAACTGTAGCCTATATAAGTGTGTAAACACCCCCCCCCCCCCCCCCCCCCCCCCCCTCCCCCCCCCCCCCCCCCCCCCCCCTTTTTTTTCTTTTTTTCCTTTTTTTCTTCCTTCTTTTTTTTTTTCCCCCCCCCCCCCCCCCCCCCCTTCTTTTCCCCCTCCCCCCCCCCCCTTTTTTCTTCTCCCTCCTTTTCCCTCTTCTTCTTTTTCTTTTTTTTTTTTTTTTTTCTCTTCCTCTTTTTTTTTTTTTTTTTTCTCCTTCTTCTTTTTTTTGTTTTTTTTTTTGGGAGACTTACTTAACTCTGTGCCTGATCGACCAGCCCACCGCAGTGCACAGCTCTGGAATGGCGTCTGCGCTGTTCTCAGTGGCGCTCTGCCACCTCGGCAAAGCACACAGCACACTGCCACGACAGAACCACCAGAGCCACCAGGCGATCGACCGCTTCAGAGTGGCCTGTGCAGAAAGGCAGTCATTGATCCCTCCCTGGGAGCTCGTGCACATAGTGAAAAAAGGGGATAGGGAGAGCGGAGAGAGAGGGAACGAGAGTGTGTGAGAGGTCTGAAAGCCGCAGTGAAAGGAGGGCTGGAGTGACTCTGTGGCAGCAAACACAGAACAAACAAAAGAGTCACATAAACAAACAATAAATAAGCTTCAGATAATAGATACCTCAAAGTGAGACCGGTCTTAGTGACAGCCTCCCTGCAGAACGGCTTGTGTGTGTGCCTGTATATATATATATATATATATATATATATATATATATTTATGTATATATATACTGTATATATGTGTGTGTGTGTGTGTGTGTGTGTGTGTGTGTGTGTGTGTGTGTGTGTGTGTGTGTGTGTGTCTGCGTGCGTGCATGCGTCTGTGTGTGTGTGTGTGTGTGGGGGGGGGGGCTGGACACCCTGTTCTCTGCAGAATGAGTTAGTGTCACATTAAGCCTGATACGGGTGCCACAGGAGTTGCTATGGGCAGCAGTGTGTGTGTGCATGTGTTTCTAATTTCATTTGGCTGCTCACAGGGCCGAATAATCAGTTAATTGTTGAGCACTTTTGTTTCTGTCAATGTCTTAAATTGCAGGGACAATTTGTGTGTCTGTGTGTGTGCAAATGTTTATAAAAATGTGTGTGTGTGTGTGTGTGTGTGTGTTTTGTGTGTGTGTGTGTGTGTGTGTGTGTGTGTGTGTGTGTACAAGGGGCTTATTAGGTTAGACTGTGTATTGATCTGTAGTGAGTGAGACAAGTTAAGGCCTTTTAAGAACATTAACCATACGGGCTAATGAGGTGGAATTCAATATAAAAGAAGATGTAGCAAAGGCTCTATCAGCTGAATGACTTCTGTGTGTGCATTTGTTTTTTCCGTGGATGTCATTTTTGCCGTTTAATGTATTATTTTCATAACGTCTCTGTCTGTCTATCCACAGAGCAAGTCCCAGGTCTGAAGGACTCAAAGCGGGTTGAGGAGCTGCAGAATAAAGTGATTTGTTGTCTCAGAGACCACCTGGGTTGCGGCCCTTCTTCCTCCTCGTCCAAGGCTGTGCCCCCTCTGAGTCGTATTCTGGGTTTGAGGGCAGAGCTCCGTTCCCAGAGGACCCAGGGTCTTCAACGAATCTTCTACCTGAAGCTTGAGGATCTGGTACAGCCCCCTCCGTTGATTGACAGGTTCCTGGACACTCTTCCCTACTGACGGCCCAGGCTCAGCACATGTAACGTCTTGTTCAGCCCCCCCCCCAGGAGCATGCACACACATCCAGAGAGAGACTTGCTCCCCACTGACTGATGCAGAGCAGAGAGCCAATCAAATGCTTTTCAACAGGGCAACCAATCAAGAGCGCCTTTCACTCAAACAGACAACCAACTAAACGCTTTTCACCAGTATAAAAGACAATTACTCAAATGCTTTACCAGTTTTTATTTGATCCTCCTGTTTTTCTCATGTGGGGGAGGATGACGAGGCTGAGATGGACGACAAAAAATTACTTTTTACTGTCCTCTCTCTGTCTGGGTGGCAGCTCATCCAGCAAAAAATAAGGACAGTTTATGAGTACTGTGTTATCTGTGTTTTGGCCTGACTCATTCAGTCAGAGGAATTCTTTTTAGTAAAGAGAGAAGGGGTTGTGTCACTGTGTTTGAATGTTTTCAAAGCTAAAGATGTCCCAGTGAAACACAAGTCACTGTGTACTCTAGTTCCTTCTGCTGAAAGAAGAAAGGGGGCCCTTTTTTATTCTGAAATGTATTGATATGTCAGAGGTCAGACAGCGTAAGCATAAACACGCAGAAACACAGATATTTCATGAACACATGGAAGTGGCTGTTGAGTTGGGCTCTTGATTCCAAGTGCAATTTCTTAAATGCTATCTCACCACAAAAGGAGGAGGCTGAGATGGAACGGTTTAATTTCAAACTCTAAACTATTTTAATACAAAGATTTGTCCTGTACAGTCAGTATAGCTGAAAGAAAGAGGGACAGTCTCCACCTGGCTTTAGAAAGCAGAGGAGATACTGTGCACTAACGATTGATGACTGAGTCACCTAGACTTGAACTTGCTCTAGTATGTTTTTTTTTTATTAACTCATTTTTAAATCTTAAGTAGGAGTATGGAGGAATGAACATTGACAGAAATTGGCTTTTGAAGCACTTACACCCTGAGAAGGGCTAGAAGCACAGACACACACCCTAACTGCTCCCCTGGAGGACGCCTGGGAGTCGGGGGAGCGGAGGGTGCTCGACAGATAGCTGTATGTCCAGGGGTGAAACATTCCGCAGTCATGTTCTTTTCTATTTGTTTCTATTGTGGAGGCCGTGTGAGAGTGTGGAGGACATGGTTGCATACTGTCTTTGTGTGTACGCTTAGAGAAGCCAGGATCATATGCATGGTGTGTTATAAGCTGTCAAAAGCTGCCATAGCCTGTCAAAACACCTCGATCTGTGTTTGTGTCTCAGACTGCGGCTCTATGGGGATCTCCCTGGGCCACCACCACCCACTCACACTCACGGCAGCAGTTTGAAATATGAAAAAAAGCAAATTATATAGATATAAATATATATATAAATATATATATACAAAACTAATATTTTGAAGTGTTTTTAGCTTTTTCAAATATTGTGGTACGAGTTGTGCATTGTTTTTTGAAGAAGAGAAACAAAAAAGAAAAAAAAGTTGCTGTTTTTCAATGTCCCTCTTTGGTTTGAGTTTCCTGTTATTTTTTTCTTTCTCTTTGGTTCACTGGATTTTCTGTTCAGCACTTTGAAATCATAAACTAGTTCTGATTATTCTGCCCAACTGCGTCCTGTGTTTTTTTTAATTAAATGGCTTTCACTCATATTGCAACAAAAAAATTAAACATTACAGTGATTCAAGGTTCTTTAAAAGTAAACAAAAGAACAAATTTGAGCTGATTTTAATCAGAATACGTGTGTCTGTCTGGTCAGACACAAAAGCCTCTTGACAGGTAAAAGGCCTTGCCTCTCTTCCCGAGGGACCCTTGGGCTCTCACAGAGAGTAGAGGGGGATTAGGAGAGTGAGAAGGGGGAGGAAGAGGGAAGCGAGGACAGCTTCAAGTTAGCATGAGGTCCAGATCAGCCTCCAGCCTCGTTAAACACCATCGATCGCCACGGTGACATTTCACAGCACATGCCGCCTATACTGTCACTGCTATCACTCACTCGCCCTCCTGTGCAACAGCGTGAGTACTAACACACACACACACACACACATACACTCTCGCTCTCTCTCTCAGACAGCAGGTAATTGATAGTAACTGTGGTAGTGAAAGAGAGGGAAAGAAAGTAGTGCACCAGAGTAAAGTTCTGCGTGGAGTGCACCGTGTTGAACATGCTCCATATAAAATCTATGATATGACACCACACAACACAAAATATTTTTTGTATTATTTGTCCCTTTCTGAAAAACACTTTAGGATGCAAAAACACAAAATGCTTTTAGAGGTAAATAATACAGGAAGTGTACTTAAACATTGTTTTTCTGTGTGTAGAGGAAAAGACCATTCACACCATGTTTGCAGTGGTGTGAGTGTGTATGTGTGCATGTGTGTACTATCAACATCTTTGAGTGACAAGTTAAATAACATGACCACGAAGCTAAGAGCTCTGCTTGAAGCATAAACACACTCAAACTTGCATGTGCGCACACACACACGCAAACACAGCTGTCAGTCTCCCGCCCAATCGATCTGTGCTGACAGAAAGCAAATACCCCCAGAGTCTTAATTAGAGGTCCCATTAGAACATATTCACACATACACACACACACACATGTGCATATGCACGCACACACACACACACACACACACACACACACACACACACACACACACACACACACACACACACACACACACACACTAATCTATTCAGAAATGTAAAATGACCACTTTAAGACTGAGGATAGCAAAGTGTAGATGTGAAGAGACACCTGCAGGTTTACAAAAACATAGGTTGTGATCTTTTTCATGGAATATATTTTGACATGTCATATTAAAAGCACAGGTGTGGTTAATAAAATGCATGATGGCTGAGTTCCAATTAGCTGCTTCAGTTTCAGGATCCTGGTATTGTGCATGCTGGCTCACTGTCACAGATGCATGGCTTACTGGGACATTTGAATAGAACAAAGCCATCCTTAATGTTATTAGTAACACCTGTTCCTACCATGACAAGTCAAAATGTCTGATGTGAAAAAGGCCTTTATCCACCAAGCCATCAGGATGTGCTGATCACACCTGTATTAAAAACAGTAAGATGCAGGAGGTAAGAAGTAAACGGAGCTCCCTGCTGGCTTCCTTTCCTGCTGACAAACTTCCTGGATTAGACTGAAACGAGTGGCACCTGAGTCCTCCTGGGCCGAAACACACACACACACACACACGCACATATACGCAGATACATGAACCCAAACATTTTTGATGATTTGCTATTTAGACTTTCACTGTAAGCTTTGTTCTTCCCCCTTAACTACGACTCTGGGAGTCCCCTGGAAGTGGACAGACAGACACACACAAACACACACACACACACACACGTACAGCACCAGGGGAAATCCCCTATAGCTGGGGACTGTGTATTTTACTGTGGCCCCTCGCATGGAGCATCCGCTGAGGGAAGAGTGTGTGGGGGGTTGGCCTAAATGTCAAAGGTAAAAGGTGCCGAAGAAGTGGAAACATGCAATAGACCCACTCACACAGGCTCACTCAGAGTAGAGGAGGGGGAACCCCAATTCTCTCTCTCTCTCTCTCTCTCTCTCTCTCTCTTTTTTTTTTTTTTTTTTTTTTCTCTCACTCTCTCTTTTTTTTTTTTTTTTTTTTTTTTCCAAACACAACACAGACAAAAACATCACACTTAATGTTTCTTTCCACAGGTTTGATGTTGTTTATGCATGCAACCATCAGTGAAAAGCTAAATGGAAATGACAAAAAAAACTTTTGCATATATGTCAAATTAATTCAAATATAATCACTCATATCTTTGCTATAACCTTATTCAGATTATTACTACTTAATAATCAGATCTTTGTTATTTAGTGATGTTGGGACTGGGATCTGAATGGGAATATCTGATATATTACCACTGCTTGAAATATTATGATGTTCACATTATTTTGATAGTCTATGTGTCATGAGTAATTGTGACGCATTTTGAAAGGTCACACATTTTAATGTTACCACACATAGTGACCCCACAGTCATTTCTACTGTATAACTACCATTTACCAAAGATTATGACCCTACAGCATAGCTCTAGCCAGGATTTGGGGAATTTTTAGTTGGTGAAGTCCAGTCTGTAAGGTTTACAAAAAAAAAAACACCCACTCAAGAAATGTTTGACTAAATTTAAATAATATGTTCCTGTTTTAATTAATAATTGAACTGTTCAATTACATTTCTATAACTTTTATCTCCCTTCAATATGATCAAAATGTTGTTGTAATTATTATGGAGAACACTAAAACATTTATTTTTGTTAACATGCCTATATTTAGTCCGTTTTCATATAATAATTATTATTATTATTATTACTACTACATTTAAACCTGATATGTGTGTGTGTGTGTGTGTGTGTGTGTGTGTGTGTGTGTGTGTGTGTGTGTGTGTGTGTGTGTGTGTGTGTGTGTGTGTGTGTGTGTGTGCAATATTAAACTCCTCCTTAAACCCTTGTCCTGCCCCAAATATAGGGTTGGGATGTGGCCGGTTAGCTCAGTTGGTAGAGCGGGCGCACATATGCAGAGGTTTAATTCTCGACGCAGAAGGTCCAGGGGTTCGAATTCGATCTGTGATGGTTTTCCTGCATGTCTTCCTCTCTCTCTAGCTGTGATAGCAGAAACTCCCTCCGTTTTGTATAATGATTCTGGACTCTTTATTCTTTCTTTTGTATGCTGCACCTTACTGGTACAAAACAACACGATCAAATAATACGAGGAATAAACTCTTTAAGATTGTTTGAGAAATGTCACAATAACTTGTCGTTAGGTCAACGGTATCACAATGATGAGGAACACACATGTGCTGTGGCTGCTGGTTGAGGTCGGAAACTTTTCGTGGACGCACTGGGAAGAGTTGTAGGTTGTATACAAACAACAAGAGTATCAGAATAAAACTGAAAGCGTTGCCGAAAATTAGCAAATGTTGCGATTCGTTAATTTCTTCAACAGAATGGAGGCTCATAATAGTCATTAGCGAATATAAATTATATTCTCGAGTGATATTTCCAGTGGTAAGTGTCGCATGTCCTTTTAAGTTTCGTTTATCTGGCTGATGGTCGGCCAGTAGACTGGTGTTTCAAAATGTTCTGGCTAAATCAGCGAGTTAGCTAATATCTAATAAGAGTTGTCTCACAGCACATGAAGCTGCTAGCTTCAGTACTTAGCTAACAGCTAAGGCCATGCTAGTCCGTTTATTTAGCTATTTTAGCTAACTTGCCAGCTACTGCCCAACTGTGTGTAAGCATGATCAGTTTCCACTCAGGCGTTAAAAAGACAGCAAAAAGATATGTAGCTAGTTCTCTCCTCCTCAAGCTTAGGATATATTGGTATCAGCTTCTAATGTCCATTGAAATACACCCACTGACTATACAGTAGGTGTATCATAGAGCACTATTAACATTTATATGGTACAGTCAGTGTTATGTAGGGCTGCAACAAAATAATATATATTACTATCATCATTATTTTCAATATTGATTAATCTGTCAATTATTTTTCAATTAACTTATTAATTATTAGTCACAGTTCCCCAGAGCCCAAGGTGATATATTTAAATAGCTTTTCTTGCCCAACAATAAACAGTCCAAAACCCCAAAGGTATTTCATTTAAAATTATATGACAGAGAAAAGCAGCACATTTGAGAAGCTGGAACCAGAGAATGATGGGATGCATTTGTGCTTGATAAATGACTTAAATGTTCAATAGATTATCCAAATTCAAATTGTTGATTAAGTTGTTATCATCTAATTGATTGATTGAGTAATTTCTTCTGTACTGATGTTATACTGTCAGTATATCATGCAAGTAATACTTTAGTTAAAAGTTTCTCTGAAAGGATGTTGGCAAGATTTTGTTTTTATTAGACTTATAGAGCTGCCAATTTTATATGCGTGGGTAGACTTGCATGTGTCACAGAGTTTATTCATTTGATTTATGTATTTATTAAAATCATACTCTGCTTGGTATTTACAGTGTGTGTGGAGGCAGTGATATAAAGCTGAGCAGGTGCAGTGTATAAGTTACAAAGAGGTGTTGGTTGTGGGCAGTGAGCAGGACACATGGCAGAGGAAGGCAACAAGCTGACACTTAGGCGCCTGGAGGCACCGATCCACAAGTTCATTAAAGTGGCTCTACCCACAGACCTGGAGAGGCTACAGAAACACCACAATAACATACTGAAGGTGAAGGATGAAATCTGGCTGGACACATGTCGCACCCTCACATCCACACTCTTACTTCCGGTCCACAGATGGATAACAGATCGTTTTTCCTTTATTTTTGCAGTACCAACAAAGCCAGCAATGGGACCGGCTTCATCTGGAGCATATCAATGCGAGCAGAACGGTCCAGGTATGAGATAAAACTCTGTAAACTTCCAAAAGCATAGGTGTGTGTGTGTGTGTGTGTGTGTGTGTGTGTGTGTGTGTGTGTGTGTGTGTGTGTGTGTGTGTGTGTGTGTGTGTGTGTGTGTGTGTGTGTGTGTGTGTGTGTGTGTGTGTGTGTGTGTCACATCTGTGGCAAGAATCAGGGCAAGAAAAGAGCTGTTACACTGGCCCATTTGATGTTTGATGTGTGTGTGTGTGTGTGTGTGTGTGTGTGTGTGTGTGTGTGTGTGTGTGTGTGTGTGTGTGTGTGTGTGTGAGTACTTGCGGTCTTGTTCACATGGTGGGTGTGAAATGTCTCAGAGGATGTTGTTGCCTAGAAGCCACCATGTCTCTGAAGGTGAAATAACTCCAAATAGGCACAAACCCATCCTCTCACCATTACTCCAGGGACATGCTCAGAGTGCTTTCCCGTGTCTTCATGGTGGTTATCCAGAGTAGGGGTTAGTCTACTCTTCATAAGATGTGTGTGCTTATATTCCATAGTATAGAAAGATAGACAGGTATGTTGGTAGGTAGGCAGATAGATAGATAAATGGTGGGCTAATTTGTCCTTCTGAATATGTTTTTCAGTCTGTTTAGTCTGCCTGTTTATCTTTATTGCATCTGTGCTTTGTTGCTTCTCCCAGAAAGACAGACTGCAGTCTCTCCCCTTACTTGATCATTTACATTTACTCCTACTAGCCAAGCCCCTAGATAACCCCCAGACTCAGTACCCCCACTTTTACACAGCAGCCAAAGCAAACACCATGAGACAGGGGAGCGGAGTCAATACCGTTTTATCATGAATATTTGCTATTGAGTATGTGTTTGGTTGGTCTGTCTGTGTGTTCGTACGCTTACGATTAATTTTCAGGCTGACAGGTGTCTGACCTGACTGTCTCTGTGTTAATCAGTGTGTCATGCACACAAGGACAAGTGTATGCATGTATGTTTATTCATGTTGTGTAATTAGCTGAATATGTTATCGGCAGTGCATTGAACCCCTGAGCCCAGGCTGGGCTGCGGCCTGGAGGGCTGATGGCAGGGATGTAATCCTCCTGTCACCCTCAGGGCACGGTGGGTCCCCAGCCTCATATCTGAACCTCATTAAGCCCACACCTCAACACACTTACACACACATTTTCCATCTCTATAACAGTTTATTGGGATGCTGAATCTATCAGCAAAATGAACAAGAACTATTAATTTTCCTGAGGATTTAAAATAGGTTATGTGTAGCGTTTTTTATTATTAATAGTTAAGGATCTTTTTTGATTTATTCTGTATAAATTGTTTTCTTGTTATTAGAGAGATTTGGTTACATAAATGAACATTATTGGAATGGCTTGTTATATTGTGTGTCTTTGTCTCATCTGTATCTTGTGTGTGTTGTGCTGTGAGGGCTAGATTTAACCACGTTTGCTTGTCTTTATCCTTGCATTTCATTCATTATTTGGCTGTCCCCCTCTCAATATTACTGAGAAACCTGCTCCTTTCCTGTCTACCCTGCAGCAGTTGAGAGCTAACGTCAGAGAGATGGAGAAGCTGTGCACACGGGTCCGTGCTGAAGACACTGACGCTCTGGAAGCGCTTGTCAAGCCAGTCAAAGACAGGGCGTCAGCCGCCGCACGAGACTTCCTGCTTTTACACTCTAATACTGTGCGTCAGCCTGCGCCACCACCTGCCGCTCAGCCTTCCAGCTGTGTGTCCAACAGTTGCCACACTGATGACGATGTGTGTGAGGAGCAAGTGTCTGGCAGGCAAATTCAGCTCCACCTTCCACAAATCCCTGCTGATCAGATTGCAGCTGAGTCCTGGGACAACCTGGAAGAGGTATGAGGGCCAGACCCTAACATACAGTCTGGATATCTATTTTAGACTCATCTTAAATTAAAAAATTATAAAGTAATTTATTTGTCAAAGTAAATCTTATCTTGTTTGTAATTTATTTATTTTTGTTATAGACCCTTTGTGTTGATACTGTATATATGTGAGTTCAATGTGTACAGCATATTCTTGGTTATCAAGAGAAGGTCTAAGTTAAAGTAAGCTTTACTTCCTCCTGTAAAATAAGAAATAAAAAAGGACCAGAACTCGGATTTAAGTTGCACAGGCACTGCCCAAATCACATCCTTTGTCTTTCTTGGCCTTGTCCATGTGATTCTAAACAAAAGAGGTGATTATATTATCTCAGCCTAGCACTTGTAGCATTTTTTTTTAAAATGCTTTGACCATAGTAAACAACACAACTATGCCCTGAAATGCTGACTAAAATGATCAACTCTGACATATGGCAATATTAATGATTCATAACTGTTTAACTTTTTAGTTTGGTGTTGTTTGTGATTTCATAGTTTTCACTATCAATTTGGAGTCAGAATCATTCTAACTAATAGCTGCCAATGCCAATTTTTCACCTCTTAAAAATAGGTAAAGAAAATGCATAAAATGAAGGGTTTTGAAAGTTATCTGCAGAGGTAGTTTAGCGAAATGGCAAACAACAGATCTTTTTCACAGCAGACATTTTGACTTGTCATAGGAGGAATAACAGTTGTGTTACTAATAACATCAACAATGGCTTTGTTCTATTCAAGTCTCCTAGTAAGGCATGACGGTGAGCCAGCATGAACTATACCAGGACCCTGAAACTAAAGCAGCTAAATGGAATTCAGCCATCATTAATTTCATCATTTAAACCTGTGCTTTTCCTGCTGTGACATGTCAAAATGTTCTTCATGAAAAAAGTTGGATAAAAATCAAAGCACTAAACGCAAAGTACAAGAAAGTAGTTCTTGATGAGTCTACTAAACATCGCTATGGTTACATTATTCATCCTGCTATTGCAAGATCATCTTGAGCTTCCTGACAGCCCGAATGAAGCTGTTTGGAGCATCCAAGCCTGTTCCATCATACTGGCTTCATTCCCCAGGCTGTCAGGAAGCTCAATAATCTTATTTGTATATATTTCTTATCTTTTTTTTTATATTATACTTGTTGTACGTGTCCTTATTGCACCGTGGGTCGGAGAGAAACATATTTCAATTGCTCTGTATGTCTGGCACATTGCAGAATTGACAATAAAGTTGACTTGACTTGACTTGATCATCTAACGCAGTTGCCCCCTCTTGCCTGTTCCTACAGACGCCCTTAGTTGCTGACAGTTCGGACGTACTGTAGTTGTACATTTGTGTGATAATAAGCATCACAATGAAATAAATGTGGTAATTGTTTCTCTCTCAGGATCTGAAGGACCTGAGTGGTTTGGTGACGGAGTTCTCTCTGCTCGTCCATGTGAGTATGAAGACTCAACTCTGCTGTGTACTTCCTGGCTGCTACATTCACATTTCATCTACATGTGTGCACAGCTACCCCTGTGAACGAAAAACAATGACAGAGACAGTTTGCCTATAGCGTTTTCCAGGAAGTGGTGCGTATTTGACCGTGTGTGCTTGTGTTGCCTGGAAAGGCTCCTCTGAGAGGAGCTTGCACAGATCGGCTCAGGACTACTGCTGGGCCCCCACAGAGCCTTCACCAAGGCAGGAGGAGAGATTGAGGAGTAGACGAGGGCGAGAGGGAGGATGTGGGGGAGGACGACGGCGGGTTGTCCACAGGGGGAGAGGTGGGGAACAATGGATACATCGGAGCAGGTGGAGAACAGACGGCTCAGATTATCACTCTATCCTCGGGGATGGAGAGAGAGAAGCAGGGAGGCAGAGTGAAAGAGAGATTAACAGTGAAAAAGACAGAGAGAGAGTGAAGATGTAGTTAGGGTAAAAAAAAAAAAAAAAGACAGAGGCATGAGGGGGGGCAGAAAGAGCATAGACATGTTGTTGTGGTGTCTCAAGGGTGAAAGAAGCCATCAGGGGAGTAATATTCCAGCTCTCAGCCACAGTGGAAATACTGAGTGTAGAGAGTGTGTGGTTGCGTCTGTGTCTTTGTCTGTACATGCGTCATGTTAGTGGCCGTTCCGGTGTCTGTGTTCTTGTCTGTATGTTTTTTCTTTGCATGTCTTCTCAGGCCACACGATCAAAAGCCTATAATGTGATTGTACTGTATAAAACTGACAAATAGAGTATTTAAATTATTGAATGATTAATCTACTATTCCTTATATTATTAATTTACTCTGTAAAATGTAGCCAGAGTCTAATGTGTCTAATGTGTTAAAATTGCTTATTCCGTTTGATTAGAGGCTTGTAAAAAGCAAATTTCATTTGAAATCACTATAACTTTAAAGCAGAGGACAATGTATTGTAATATAAAACAACAATAAAGCAAAATATATTTACATTTTTTGTTTCTACTAAATGACTAAAACGGTGCATTGTTTTTCCAAAACTGGAAGAGATGCATTCCTATGTGCACAAATCAATTATTCAAAAGATTATTTTAGAACTAGCTTTCACCCTAGATAATTAAATAATTTGACAATTTTTCTTCTCATATTGCTTAGCTCAATAAAAAGCACATGACATATAAAAACAAACATGTTAAATATATTCTCACCACAAGGTCCATTTAATTGAGCGGTCAATCAAATCACACAATTTTCCTCAGCAGGTAAAATATTTCTTTTTATGAGCTAACAACTACTGAATGCACCTTGGAATGAGACTGTTTTATACACTTTCATTTTAACAAACATGTTTTCTAAATTTCCCCTAAAACTCCACCAAAACATACTCAAAATGTGTGACTTCATCATAAGAAAACATTCAGGCTTATCATTTAGAGCTGCAAACATTAGTTGATTTGATCAGCAAAAAAAATGAATCTGCGACTGTTGCGATTGTCATTTTCTTTCTTTCTTTTTTAAATAGTATGTATTATTATGTTTGGGCCTTTTTAATGCCCTCATTAGATAATAACAGAAAACTAGGTAAGAAGAGATGCATCAAAGGTTGCTGACCAAACTCGAACCGGGGACGTTCCTCATCTTTAAGCCACGAGGGGCTCCTCGCTTTAGTCATTTTGACTCTCCAATGTGAGGATTCGCTGCTTTTTTCTGTTTTATGTAGGCCTAATTGTAAATTGTATATCTTTGGGACTGTTGGCCAAATAAAACAAAACATGTGAAGACATCACCTTGATCTGTGGGAAATTATAACATACTTATCGAGAAAATAATATGAATTGATGATGAAAAGAAAATAATCGTTTGTTGCTGCCCTATCTTTTATCTTGGTGAAACTGCTTCTTTGAAGGGAGAAAAAACAGCAAAGAAATTGAGAGAGAAGATCCAAGAGGATGTGATCTGTGAGTGGTTAAACTGCCTATCTTCAGTCAGAACAGGAAGCTTTTACATGGGTATGTGTAAAAGAAGTTATAAAAATGGACAGAGCTGAATCTGTAAAATAACTTTTAGAGAGGGACCAAGGAGTTACAAAAGAGGGAGAAGCGATGTTGAGGAAAGGTGAAGAAAAAGAAAAGTAGAAGAAATGTGCTCTGTTGTTTTTTGGTCACTGTGTCCATCCAGCCCTCACATGGAGAGAGACAGCTGCCACTCTGAATATTTCATGAAATCTACACAATACACACACACACACACACACACAGCCCTACATGTCTTTAATATCAAATTCATGCAGACAAAAAAAAAGCTTTTTCTCGATCTTACACATACACACTATGACCCCACCCCCAGTGAATTCTCCTTTGAATATACCTACAAAATCTCCACATACACTCATACATACCACATACCCTTTCCATGTTAACTTGTGACGTTGAGCAGAATTTGGACAGAAAAAAAACTTAATATACACAACAGGTGGTTGCTCTTTCACATGTGTGTTAATATATGTGTGTGTGTCTAACCCCTGTGCAACAGTCCCAGCAGGAGAAGATCGACAGCATAGAGGACAACATCAACACAGCCGCTACCAACGTGGAGGAGGGGACCAAGAGCCTGGGGAAGGTGTGTGTGTGTGTGTGTGTGTGTGTGTGTGTGTGTGTGTGTGTGTGTGTGTGTGTGTGTGTGTGTGTGTGTGTGTGTGTGTGTGGTGTTGTGTGTGTGTTTGTGTGTGTGTGTCTGTTGTGTGTGTCTGTGTGTGTGTGTCTGTGTGTGTGTGTCTGTGTGTGTGTGGGAGATCGATGGCACTTTGCCTCCCAGCCATTCCACAGCGTTTGTCCCTATTGATCTGTTCGAATAGAGGAAAGCTGCAATTAAGGAAATAGAGAGAGGAGAGGGATAAAGGGGAGGGGAGGAGAGGAAGAGTGATAGAGAGGTAGGAAGAGAGGGGTGACAAGAGAGAGTCTATGTGTTTGTGTGCGTGTAGCATTAAGGAGAGGTTTGAATGACTGTTTAATAGTTTTTCAGGAGCAGCATTCGGGCCTCCATTATCAATTCAATACACTCTTACACACTGAGTGTAACTCAGAAGGACAACTTGGTGCCATTCACACATATTAAGCAGTTGAAATGTTGAACTTTTTGTCTGTAATACTCAGAATGAATCACCTGTTTGTTAATCTACAAGACACAGACACACACACACACACACACACACACACACACACACACACAAACACACACACACACACACACACTCTCTGATTGTGACATTTTCTAACTTTACTTTCAGTATTTTATTTGGGATTAAAGCAAAGAAATGCTTCTTTGTCAGATGAAGAAGTCTATTTCAATCTGTGTTTTGCTCAAACTTTTAGGAACATAATGGAGGTGTAAAGTAATTACACTGCAATTACAGACTCTAATGGACAGTAATGACACAGTCGGGATTCCTGTGCACTGAGAAAAACCTGTAATGTTAACACTGGACAGTAAATAACAAAACTCTTCACAGCTTGGTCTGTGGATAATCCAGAGTAACACATTGTCTCTGGAAAGACATACTATAATACTATTTTAATAGTTATCATCAATCCTTATAATATTTTTACTGGCTGAAGCTTGTGTCCATGTGTATGCATGGAGGGAAAAATGTGCATCATTCCATTCAACCCTTGTTTTGGGATGGCAGCAGTAATTGCAGACTGATGTATCAAAATCTAGGAAAATAAAACATAAACTGCATGGCTAGATAGCGTTTTTTTTTATTTATTTTTTTATGAAATGAAAGTGCAATGACCCTTAAACAATTTGAACTTCAGAGAGATGTCAGATGTTTTACCGTGTTTGAAAGCATGTAATCTGTCATCAGGTCAAACAGCGTTACACACAACACACATTCCCTTCATCCTCTACAACCTGTGCCCAGAGTCCTTTTAACTCAGCTCAGATGAAATTAAAATTCCCTTAACTGCCACGGGGTGGGGGACAGGCAATGCTAGCTTTTGAACTATATTAATTTAATGGTAAAGTGTTAATCAAGTGTGCGCGTGTGTGTGTGTCATTAATTGTCATCAGCAAAGACCACCTTCCACTCTGATGATAACAGCTGTAATAACACACAGGCCACATCTCTCTGATTTCTCCTAAATGGAGATAATGAAAACTCTTTGATGCAGCTATGGAAGTGTTGATTTACATTTACACATGCAGGCTTGTTTGTATTTTTTTCCCCCCGTCCTCCTCTCGGTGGGTTGATGTGTGATCATGAAAGGATAGACACGTCCAAACTCCATCGCAGACTGTCTTGAAGCCACAAAGAACTAACACCTCCAAAGGTGTGTGTATGTGGATGTTAAATTAAACTGGGACATATCTCTTCTTCCTGTCTTCCTAGACGGTGGGCTACAAGATGGCAGTGTTGCCGGTTGCTGGGGCACTGCTGGGCGGTGTATTAGGAGGTCCACTGGGCCTGCTGGCTGGGTTCAAAGTCGCAGGGGTTGCTGCTGCTCTGGGGGGGGGCGCCCTGGGGTTTGCTGGTGGCAACCTGGTCCAGAAACACCGCAAAGCCCGAGTGGATCTACAGATGAAACGACTGACAGCACTACCACCAGAACCAGCAGCTGAACCAGAGTCGAACAAGGACAAATGACCCAACAGTTCTGGTTCGTCCGCTGACCTCAGGTGCTGACTAATCACTGAGGCTTCAGTGTTGACTGACCAATCAGAAGCACAAATTAGCCCTCCGGCGGTGTCCCGTTGCCTTAAAGAGACTCAAGCCCTGTAATAACAGCTTTACTTAGTCAGATACTTTGATGTTCGTGTGTGAATGGTTTGTTTGTGAGGATGTTCATTTTATACACACAACTGATGTTTTTATTCTGAACACAACTGAGCAGTTATATACACTGCATCTTTTAGTGTGTGGTTGGGTCAGTATGACATCACATCTCTTCTTTACTAAAAGAAATGTTTGGCACCAAATAAATGAAGTTGATTTAACAGACCCAACCATTCTGCCAAATGCTATCACTAACAACAACACTGTTCCTCATGCTATAATCTTTTTTCAGATTATTCTTTTTAACAGTGATCATGCCTCAATATTCCAAAATACAAAAAGCTGCAATAAGAATGATGTATGGAGAAAATGTTTTTTTTGCCTAATGTCACTGTGGTGTTATCTTTACATGAAAATGTAAATTAAAGTGGTTGTGCTTCAATCATTCTATAAATTATACTGTATATATTTACAGACTTGTTTTTGCAAAGTGTGAGAGCAAAATTGCACAAAAAGCACCACTGTCTAGATCACTTTAGGGACCGGAGTGGAAGAACCTGCCATGTATCGATTATACTGCTGCTGATTTTCTGCCAAATAAAATGCTTCTTTTCAACAGTAATGCCATTCATTGGATAGATATTACAGTAAATGACACCAGTAAAGTTCAGAGAGACTGACATAAAAAAGCATCAGACAACACAATATCCTGTAAAATGGTTTTTAATTTACTTGTTGATTTTTTTTTTTTACCTCTTCTCCTCTGAGATGACTGGTTTAGAAATGGCATCACACCCCCCCCCCCCTGTTGCTTTCCTGTATGTGGGCTGATATGTCACTATGCAGGCATCTGTTGGCCTCTACGGAAGGGCAGGACGCACAGTACAAATTTAGCGATGGGTCCACACACTCAATCTGGCTTCCGCTTTTGGATTCATTCATGCTCAGGGGATCTCAGGGATCTAGACTTGTACCAAAAGCTCATATAAAGAGACAAAACCAGTTTTAAGAGAACTTGTATAAAGTGGCAGACTGTAAATTTCCACCATTCGTCACATGGGTTTTCCCCTCTCGTCTCGCTGCTTTTTAAAACACTGGGAAGGACACCGTCTTTTCTCCCCCAGCATGATGACACACTTGACAACAGGTAACAGCAAAAACAGCCATTTCATAAATTCATTACCATTTTAAAGTACATCATTGCAAAACTTTTTCCCCCCCTCTATTTGAATCCCTGGAACACAACTCAGAGGTGTCATGCAAACACTGTGCCTTTAAAAAGGTATCCAGCCCCCTTTGACTTTTAATGTTTTACAGTAGTGGAGGTAATCAGCATTTTAAGACACTGAACAGAAAAATAAGACGTTCAGATTTCTTGGGTACAAAATTAACAAAATTCCTGATTGCATAAGCATTGATGTCCTTCAAGACAATACTTAATAGAGGCACCTTTGTGAACAGTTACAGCCTTAGGTCTACTTCAATATGCCTGTAATAGCTTTACACATCTGGACACTTTCTTTCACATTCCTCTTTGAAATCCTGTGTAGATTTGGCTTTGTTTGAGGTTGTCTTGCTGTAAAATATACAGCTATAGTATTTCTTTTACCAATATTGCTCTGTACTTTGCTGCATCAACGGTAGAAGGTATACTTCTACCGTCACAAGCCGCCCAGGGCCCGCTGCAGAGAAGCCTCCACACAGCATGCTGCTGCCACCAGCAGGCTTCATGATAGGGATGATGTGTTTTTGGTGTGGTGTAGTTTTAGGCTTATATTTAACAGAATTTAGAATGATGGCCAGAAGGGCTCATTCACTTGGACAGTATTTTCTGTTGATTGTTGACATAAATAAAATCCTAATTACATCCACTGTGATTCAGTGTTGTAAAACAGTGACGCATAAAAAGGTCTGAGGGGGCGATACTTTTTATAAGCACCGTAAGAGACATTATAATCCATAACCATTTAGTACCAGGGAGAGAAGGGGTGCATCTCAATAGGCTGGAGTAGCTCTGTCTCTTTATCTTCTGTTAAAGTTATGTTTAAAATTATGTTAGCCCTACCAAGCATTTAAAAATATTTTTCTATTCCTTCAGGACTTCAGGACAAGATATGGAGATACAGCTACTTCAAACAGCCATATTGTTATAACTTGTACTATACAAATGAATTAGACTAGAGTTGGTCATATTGAGATGCAGCCATGAGGTCGGAGACTAAACAAGCGTCTCCTATTAGACAGGCTGAACTGGACTACCCACAGATAAGAACCGTACAACTGGAGTGAGGGAACTGTTCTGGTTTTTTATAACTACAAAAAGCCGGGTGATGTAAAAGAAAGAAATAAAATAAAGAAAACTCTGCATTTAATTTAAACCAACAATGAGACTCCCATGTAGCACAAACATATTTACAAGCTCCAAAAAATAAAAGTAAAAACACTTCTCTTGATGCCCTAATGCCCCTAACCCCTGCCCACACACATTTTCATCTTTACCCCCCCTTCTATTTGATCCAAAATAAAAATTGTACATGAAAGACTTATGAAAATATAGGTTATTCCAACATGGTTGTGTCGTGGACTGAACTCCTATCTTCTCCTCCTGTTCTTCTTTTTCTCATCTTTCTTCCTCTTCATTCTCCTGCTCTTCTCACTCTCTCTCTCTCTTCAGTAAGGGTGTTGGGTGTTGCTGTTTTGTCCCGCTGGCCTGTCCCAACCCGAACCCCCTCCCTGACTCTGGGGCGTGGCATTGAGTCACAGGATCACTGGAAGGCTGTTGAGGTCACAGCTCGTCACGGTCTCGTGTGAGGATGGTGTAGCGAGTCTCGCTGGGTGCCAGCTTCTGGAACGAGCTCTCTGGGGGGCTGCTGGCCACTTCTCCTCCCGTCTCCTCCTGGGGGGTAAAAGTCAGAACAAACAGTCAAGTTTCACAAGACGTAGCAAAACCAGCTTCCAAAGACTCAGTAGTGCGCTCTGACGCTGCGGTCTGACCTGTCCGGGCGTGCTGTCCGTGGGGTCAGGGCCATGGTGAAACTCTCGGTGTAGCTTTCCAGAGTGAAGGTCCAACACAAACTGTCTGAGCTTGCCAGGGATACTGGGAAAAAAAAAACGCACAGAAACACACATTGGAGAACATTGTTGTATCCTTATTGTAAAACTCTTACATTTTCCTTTGGGACTTGTTCATACAAGTCAGATTAAAAAAAAAAAAAAAAAAACTCTCTTATTAGGGGAACTGAAACAGTTCCTGTGACAGAAATAAAGAGGGAATGGTCTGACATAGTAAATGAACTGCACACTGTGTTTTTCTACCTTTGTGAACAAAATGCTTTACAATTTAGCCTCTTATTCACCCATTCACACACAATCACATCACCAAACCTGCAATTAATGGACGACCTACTCTGCCTCCTGGGCCATATCTCCGACATGAAGTTGGTCCATAGGTCAAAAGGATGGGACAGTCACAGAGATGGACGAGAGCCTTTCATACAGTAGGTGGTGTTACACTGTCAGGTGTTTTAACAGATAATATTAACCTGGAGGGCAACCTAAATAAAGACTCCTAGGCAGCTGTTAGCCCCAGAATAAATTATATGTATATTATAATTATATGTAAAATGTATAGGTGGTAATTACAAAATATGCCAATAAAATCTAAAATCTACATTAAGTTCATTTAAGTTATTTATCTTTAGGTTAGTAGATAATGTAACACATTTAAACTCCAGTCTGTTTGACAAAGGCATTTCTACACACAAAGTTCACCAATAAAGACAGAGTTTAGATTAGACTAAACAGCTCTTGGCGGCAGCAGAGGACATCAGTGCCTGTGCACGTGTCATGAAGCAGCATTAATCCTCATCAATGCTGTCCTGTGAAGTGTGCTTATTAACGACAGGTCATGAGCTGATGTCATATCACACAGGTGGAGCAGGTCCCCAATCACAGCTAACCCCATGTGTCAGAGCAGCATGCAGACACACACACACGCAAACCTACATACACATACATATTATATATATAAAAACATACACTGCGCTAATGTAATTACAAGCTGTGTGCCACATGCAGTAGTGATGTGATGTAATTAGGTTGTGGAGGGCTGGTCAGTCCTCAGGGCTTCTGTCTATCTGATCAGAGTCTGATTGAGGATGGGGGGGTGGGGGTGGGGGAGTGGTCGGGGGCAGAATAAATAAGATTAAATTAGATTAGACTGGATTAGTTTAGCACTTATTGCACGTGCCAAATCATGTCACATTAGCTCCGGTGTCCTGGCCCATTCATAAAGGACAGATTTTAGGAGGTGTGACATTTCTCTGTTGTTGAGTGCACAGTGGATTATGGTGTGTGTGTGTGTGTGTGTGTGTGTGTGTGTGTGTGTGTGTGTGTGTGTGTGTGTGTGTGTGTGTGTGTGTGTGTGTGTGTGTGTGTGTGAAATTAACTTTATTTAAGGAGATCCCGTTAGGAACAATTTCATATACGCTATCAGTATCAAGCAATAATTGCTCAAAAATGTCCAAAAGAACGCTAAATATATCAGACTGATTTGACATGTGGATGATTTATGTGTTAATTACAGCTGCATTTGGGGTAAGTTTTCATTTATATTTCTTTTTGCATGAAACAATGACCAGCCCCAATAGAAAAAAAAATAAAAAATAAACTTTTCTAAATGTTTAAAGGGAGATGCACACATGGTGGTATCACAAAAGAAATAAAATATGTTGGTATTGTTTGAAATGACCACATAATCATTTATTAGACATTGATAGTATTGTGCATATTTAAGGATTACTGTATATTGTTGCACACATGCACTAAATTTGAAAGAGAAAGTGAAAGGTGGTACTTACTTGAGGTCTTTAAAGTCGGGAAAGACATACATGTGTCTGAATGAGTCTATAGCGATGACGGGACAGTCAGCAGGAGTTTTCTGGATATGGAGAAGAGGATGGCGAAACTTCTCGCAGTCCGCGTGCAGGAAGTTTATAGACCCTGAAGAGGAGACACCAATGCCATGAACACCACTTCTGTACAAAAGGCTGTTGGGTTCTATGAGTAACTCAAATTCATTTCCCTGATAGGTACAACATGCCACAAACACACAGACTCACCTTTCTCGCTGATGAGCTGGCGAGCCACTTCATGCTGGAACTTCTCTAAGCTTGCGGTGTCTTCTTTAACATGGAACAAGATAAGGAAAGGAATTCCTTCCTCAGTCAGCTCCTGGAAAACACAAATACATATACACATACAAAGCGTCAAGGACAGATGGAGTCAGGGCCTTTCCGTGGCACAGCAGATGGACTACCCACAGACACCATGAATACACTCCAGGCTGTTTTTCGTGTAAATATCTCTCATATACGTCATCTAAATAGCCAGATTTGCACAAACTAATATCAGGACAAAAAGCAATATAACAAACAGACAATGCTCTATATGAAAAAGCAGGTAACAAACCTCTCCATTTTCAAAGGTGATCTCCCTGACCAGAGGCACACACTTGTCCTGGACCCATGCGTAGGTCAGGTCAAAGTTGGTGAGTGAGCCGAGGTAGACCATGTCAGGGACGCCCTCTCCCACAGGCTTGTAGATGATATTGTCTCCACTGAAGCGCTCGGCCTCAGATACGGCTCTATAAGAGTAAAGTAGATAAGCAAAGTTTAAGATAAATAGAAACTGAAGAATTAAGAACTAAGCTTAACATAATGATGGTGTTTTGTCTCACCCAAAGGCAGCCGTGAACGTGCAGTCATCTCGAAGGATGTTGGCAACTTTTTCAAATGTGTGGTAGTTATCGGAGTCCCTATTTTCAAAGTAAGCTATGATGTTTCTCTTGCTCCTCTGTTGAATAGGAAAGTCAAAAAAAAGTGAAATGAGAAGATAAATAATACTGTGTGTGTGTGTGTGTGTGTGTGTGTGTGTGTGTGTGTGTGTGTGTGTGTGTCACTCACATCCAGAGTATTAACCTCCTCCATTGAGTGTATCTCTTTCACAGGGTCGACCTGCTGCTGGCGGATGAAGTCAGCGATGGCCGCCACTGACCTCTGACCCCTGTACTCCCTCTTCATCATCATCCCATTGCGGAACAACTTCAATGTCGGATACTTGGTGATGCGGTACCGCTGGGCTATGTCCGCTACACAGCAAGGGAAGGGAGAAGTTAAGTAAAGAAGGACAAATCAATTGATGAAGAGGAAGACGCTGACTAAAAACACATGGGGATGGGTGGATGAGAAGCGGGAGCAGTGACAGAGACGGCGGTTAAACCTCAGTCTGAAAACACTGCCTTCAGTCAGCTCGGAGCTCTGATCTCCCACATGAAAGCTGCCCCCCGCCAAGAGTAAATATTCTCTCTGCACACACTGAATGAGTGTGTGTGTGTGTGTGTGTGTGTGTGTGTGTGTGTGTGTGTGTGTGTGTGTGTGTGTGGCAGGTGTCAATCTCCCTGCGGGGTGTCTCTAAGCCTCCCGTCTTCACAGGAAGCAGCAGTTTTGTCATTAGTCTTCAAACAGTTTGCAGGTCATCAATAATTCTCTTTAATTTGCTTTATCTCAAAAGGCTGAGGCTGGCGGTTTATGTGTCTGTGCTTTGGTGTCCTGGGCATCTATGTGTACATATGTGCATCAAATATAGTAAGTGTGTGTGTGTGCCTTTTTTCATTTTGTCCTGGGCATCTATGTGTACATATGTGCATCAAATATAGTAAGTGTGTGTGCGCCGAAAAAAGGCACACACACTTACTATATTTGATGCACATATGTACACATAGATGCCCAGGACACCAATATATATATATAATCTGTTGTCCAAATATATATTGTGTGTGTGTGTGTGTGTGTGTGTGTGTGTGTGTGTGTGTGTATATATATATATATATATATATATATATATATATATATATATATATATATAAAAAAGGTATATAAAAAACAGATTTTAGTAAGTAAAAATAAGACTAAGATTAGTTTACTTGTCTTTGTTTCACATATTTATGAAATAAATTTTGATCGAATGAATAAATGTGTATGCTGTATGACACCTATTTGAAAATGTTAAAGAACACTGAAATTGATTAAAAAGATAAGTAATACTCACAATGTTGGTCACAGTCGACACGCGCAAACACCACCTGCTTGGTTTCAGGGAACTCCTCCCTCGCTATGTTAGACGACTCCTCAAAAATTGGATGGAGCATCTGACTGAACCTGCACCTGTAAGGGGGGTAGGGGAGGTGGTGTGAGGCCAAACCGATTTCCTTATTTTGTTAGTAAATTAAATAGATTTTTAGATCCATCGGACTAAATTTTGACAATTTGACAATGTTTTCAAATGATTTTTGCCTATAACAATTCCATTATGCATCCATTAATTAGACCAAATGAGATTAAAACAGACACACTATGTAAAAATCCTTTTAAAATAAATCAACAAAATCTCTACTGCGAATGACAGCAATCTAATTATACTTATTGCACCATGTGGCATTCATAAGAAACGTCTGCATCATGAGCAAAACTCATTTAAACATCACTGATATAATATACAGGTCCAGTGACCGTGGGAGAGAAACACACTTACCAGTCTGCGTAAAAATTGACTAATGCCACCCCAGCATTATCTGCAAGGAAACACACATACACAAAGAGGAAATAAATATAAGCCTCTATACATTACTAAATACACTGAGAATGTATAATTTGATAGTAAAACTAATTATGGTAATTAGGCTTATCAATCTTAAACCCCTCAGTGTTCTGTCACTAACAGGAAAATAAAAAATAAAACAAGAAAGCAGAGTACAGAAATGTATGACCAGTGACTCATGGCCATATATATGTATCTATCATACCACCCATTGGTAAAATTTCATTAAATGTTCATTTGGTGAAAAGGTAAGCCAAGGGCTAATGACTATCAAGTAGGTCAGACCTGCAACAATGAGGCAAACAATTGAAAAAAAAAAAAAAAATATATATATATATATATATATATATATATATATATACACACACACTTTCTTTCTAGGTTATCCAAATATTTTAGAAATCATATCTGGTGAATGCTGGAAAGATTGGTGACAAATCTAACAAGGCAGCAATTGATGTGGCCAATATGAACATATTGTATGTGTTGAAAGGAAGGGGTGGAAAAAAAACTTTCAATGGTGCTATCCACACCAACAACTTATTGCGTAATAGGCCAAGGTGGAAGGTGGGGGTGTGGCCTTGACCAACTGCCACTTTGCTTGTTTGCAAGCCATGATGCCTCTCTCTTTCTCATGGGTGGGCCAAATTCTCTGGGCGGGCAAAGCAGAGAAAGGGTAGGTAACCTCGCTCCTTATGACCTCATAAGGAGCAAGATTCCAGATCGGCCCATCTGAGCTTTCATTTTCTCAAAGGCAGAGCAGGATACACCTATCATCATTTCTAGCCACTGGGGGACCATAGGCAGCGTGGGGAAATCATATTAATGTTAAAAAAAAACTCATAAAGTGAACTTTTCATGCCATGGGACCTTTAAGGCAAGTAAGGAAAAAATAGTGGACAACTAAGATCTGAATAAGTATTAAAGGAATAGTTTGACATTTTGGGAAATAAGCGGTTTCCCCATTTTCAGTCTTTATGTCAAGTTAGCTTCATATTGAATGAATAGACAGAGTTGTATCGATCTTCCCATCCAACTCTTAGCAAAAAAGCAAATAAGTACATTTCCCAAAAGGTCAAACTATTTCTTTAAGACACTTTTAAAGAGTAAAGTGTGATGCCTTACTTAGGACGTCATCAATGTTGGCTGAATCCAGACTGGTGATTTCTGCTTGTCCAGGAGTAGAGAGGCCCATCACCTACAGGTACACAGGGATGAGATAGATCAGCAATTAAAAACGTAAAAACACAGACTTGCTGGTTAAGACAACTACGTGGGGGAGGGCGGAAAAGATTCTAAAGAGAGATAACGGTCCAGTGACTAGCCATCCACTTGTTTTTTTATGCAAATTAAGTAATATCGAATAAAAAATGCCTTAAGGAAACAGTAAAATTTGATTGAATTCCATGAATATAGACAAAGTGTATACGTTTGATCTCATCGGATTTTCTCTTAATCGGTAAACGGCTTATGCGATAAATGCTGATGGAAACGTTATTTGCTGAATAAATAATGAACTGCAACGTTTTAGGTCATTTTATGTTTGCAACCCACGATAAAGCAAAGAAGTTTTAGATCATTTCCGCCATATTTTTTCGCTTTCTTTGCAGACATGGTGTCAACAAAGACTGATATAAGTGGATGAACGAGGAGACGAGAGACTTTTTTAAATTTGATTTACGATCGAATTATAACAGCTATTTAAGATAGCAAAAATCTAAGAAATGCCATAACGTGCATCTGCATCATCATAGCGATGTTTTGATAGCGTCGTTGTCTTAGTATAGCTTGATATGTCACTATCAGCTGGCACATAAGCACTATTACAACGTGTGCAATATTAATCATTTGTAGATGGCGCAATCCATTTTGGCTAGCCAAACTTTGTTCACAAATGTTATCTTAAATGTGATTCAGTGTGAAAATGAATGGAAACACCTTGAAATGTCTCAAATCTATTCAATATACCAATTTCACCGCAAAACAGCATGTTCATCAGTCAGTACGTACTGGGCTTTATTCGCTTTAAAGCCGTTGGATGGAAACACGCTTTTTTAGGGCTTTATTCGCATGAATGTTTTTAGCGAACTTTAGATAATACAACTGACAAGCGGAAACATATAGCTAGTGATCCAACAGGCCAGTCAAATATGTTTCCAGGCCAGCGGAAACCTATAGCTAGTGATCCAACAGGCCAGTCAAACTCAGCACACTGCTAACCAGCATATCAACAGACTGACTCAACTGAAAACCAGCTCTCACAGTGTAAAGTATAGACCATAGAACTAAACTCATGCCATAGCACTAGGGCGGTGACGATATGGATTTTTTTTCTTACTGCGGTGAAGAAACAACCTATCACCGCGATATGGCAGTTAACCACACCCCCAGCAGGCAAGCAGTAGTTTTAACCAGCAACTTTCTCCAACTCCTACTGTGGGACCCCCAATGTATAAGTATAATCTCTCCAGTGTTTCCTGGATCTGTCCCAGGCTTGTTTCCCAGCCATTTGTTCCCATGCTGGGCTAAATATACAGTAAACTATGTCACCTTGCATGCAGAGCAACATGCTTTATTGTGCTCTTGTGATGTCCTGCATAACCTGTTTTTCGTGTGTAAATGTGGACTGTATTTTCATACAGAGTGAAATGGACGTGATGGCGTGTGTTACAAAATAGCACATTAGCAAATATTTGAACATTTGTGTGATTCTTCCTTCATATTGACCAGTTATTGAAGGTTATATTGATAAACTAATGGGAAATATTTATGTAACGGTCAGAATGTACCAGAAATATGTGACAATTGATGAAGATAGAAATGTTATGTTATTTCTTTCCCCTAATACTTCCTGTTTGTCCAGAACCTGTTAAAGGATTTACGCACCTCTTTCCTTTAATAAAGTATCCAAACAGTATTTTTAACTTAAAAAGTCTAACAAAACATGGAACAGTGGAGCAGCATCTATTTCTTAGTGTGTTGAGCCCACATATCTCCAAAGGTGGCCAAATTTGGTCATATTTAAATGAATCAGCAGTGCTCATTATGAGCTCCACCTAGATCATTCAACTCTTTACCAAATCATAGAGTGGGCCACGCAAAAGCTTAATTATGGCTACATGTACTTTTTTTGCATTCTTATTCTTTCAGTCACTCTTTACTCAAATAATGTGGCCATTATATTTCACACAATGATACTGCAAAATGTTTACATCCTGTTTTGTTCACACATTTTCTCTGACAACTTATCTGTTAGAGAACAGGAGCTAGAACTATGGTCAGTCTTATTCTAGTATTTTGTGCCAGCCATCCTTTTTTCCATGTATCTCCCTCTCTGGATCACTGTAATTATGATGGACCAACTGGGGATTTCTGAATTCCAGCTCTGACTGCAATGCTGTATTAAAACAATGTATGAAAGAGACCGGCACAGAGAAAACTTAAGGGCTAAAATGATATTCACTGGAGGGTGAAATGGGGGAAAGAACACCAATGTTGGAGAGGTGCTGACTGCCAACTGTAAACACAGACACACAAATAAAACAGGTAATTGCAGCCTGAATGAAATATTTCATTAAAAGGACCTATGTTAACAATACAGACGCCATGAAGCCCAAAGAAGACTGCGTTATCAAAAAACTTATATATACTCTTTTACTAAATGATTTTTAAATTGAGGCTGCAAGTGCAATCCCATATATTTCTGTGCCATCTAACATCAGCCACTGTAGTCAACACTTCTATAACAGACAATGCTTTAAAAGTATGCCTGCACTATCTCTTTATCTGCTGTGATCTGTGCTAACTCAAGATCCTCTTCAAACAGGATATATGACGGTCATCGTCCTTGAGGCTGCAAATATCAATATGGGTTCTAAGAAGGCCTCATATATACACACACACACACACACACACACACACACACAAACTCAGACTATTTGTGTGTGTGTGTAAGTGTCACTGTCCTTCTGTTAGTGTCTTCCTAATGTAAAATTAGGGTTAAAACAAACTATTATTTTTATTATAGATTAATCTGTCAACAGACATTTTTGACAGCAGACATTTTGAGTTGTCATAGAAGGGAAAGCATAATACATTAAAATTGACTGCATTCCATTTATGTGAGCTACTTTCCCCTGTGTTTTTTCTACTTGATAAATCAAAATTTCTGCCATGAAAAATGTCTGTTATGTCTGTGATTAAATTATTAATAAACTAGTAGTCTATGAAATGTCAAAAAAGCTCCATAGAGCAAATTTTCTGATTCCCTTTGAAAGTTTAACATTCTCAACATTGTCAAGACAGTCAATGTGCCTTTTTATTATAAAAGATGACTGTGGTTAGACCGATGAAGGAAACGCTTTGAAACTCGGAGAGCAGTTTTTAAGTTTTCATTTCAGGCCCAAAACTCTCACAACCCAAATGTCTACGCTCACAACAGCAGAACAGAAGCGCTATCTCTACTTCCGGGTTGTCAGCCAATAAGAATGAGCCACAACAGAGGAATTCACCAACCGGTGAGCATCATTCAGAGACATATACAGATACACCAAGAGTCTGACAATAAATGTGCGCATCCATACAATATCAAATATTAAGCTTGATCAATTACAGCAGACCAACCCATTCAACAAAATGCTTAAACTAACAATGCTAGCAGTTAGCAAGTATTTCCCTGCTGTCAATATGTGGTAACAGCTAATGCTAGCTCGATGCTTCATTCGTCCTCAATAAAGTTATCAGGAGTCAAACTAAAGCTAATTTTTTAAATTCGGAATATACGTAACAGTCTCTTATGCGAGTAACATCTCGATTGTATAAGAAGGATTAAGGCGTATTACAACACTATAGCTAACGTGCTAAATTGACATTGCAGTTGGATAACTTGATTGACGCTAGTTATGGGAGTCGCTTGGTGAAATCCAGTCAAAAGGCCTTCTTAATGAGCCTGATAAATAACTGCACTTCCAGCAGCGAGTGAGCAGGCTCGCTAGTCAACTTTTAAAGCCACGTCTCATGCCAGCAGAGGCTCATCGGTTAGCTAGCAGCTAACTATCCCGGCGGCTAACTAACGTTACTTAGCTAGCTTAACGTTAGCTTGCTCTTGTAGGTACAAAGCAGCGCACATTCCAGGGCTGAAATACAAACGCTTACCAGCAGTACAACCGTGACGAAGCGAATATCGAGAGAGGGAGATATTGCTATTAGTTTCATTGTACAGTGTAGTTATTGGAGGTGGTGGTGTTGAGTCTTCCCAGTTTGTCTCGACGCTGCTCTTCTTACTGCTGCAGGAAACCGACGGCGAACCAATCTCACGGTGACCACGGAAACGTGAGTGACACTTCCCGGTATTCGCTTGGCTTTGTGGGTAATGCAGTTTTTGAAACCGCCAAGCGGCTGATCTGAATGATGGAGAAAACTCCCATCATGGAGGTTTATTGCTTTACAATAGTAACGGGAGTTGTAGTGTTTTGTCATCCATACAGTGGCGATTCAACGGGACTGCTTGGAAGAAAACTTTCCTAAAAGTTTAATCTGAGAGGAAATCAAACGGTAAATATAACACCGACGAAGGAGGAGTGGAAAGGTCACGTTATTAATATACAATAGCATTAACGTTATACTTAATGTATCTACTGTCACACATGCGTTAGCTACTTCTGTAGTACGTTTATGAATAACGTTAACTGATTTCTCTTGAGCAGAGGGGAGTTGCATCATTATGCTTAACTTTTTGTAATATTCTGTCCGACATTTTTTCACCATCTAGCAATGCGTTTTGAATTTACTTTGCACAAAACTTAGTTAGAAAACCTTTAGATAATCTGACGCAAAATACCTGCAAATATTTTACCTAAATCCAGCAAGGCTCTGTATGTATGTATGTGTGTGTGTGTGTGTGTGTGTGTGTGTGTGTGTGTGTGTGTGTGTGTGTGTGTGTGTGTGTGCGCGCGCGCGCGCGTGCTGCTTAATCAAACACAGACTTCACAACTCAATAACCGAGCCTATTACTTTATTATAATTATTATTGCACCTAATCAGATTAGATGAGAAGACTGGTTAACACAAATAATATGTCATTCTGAGGCATCCTCCCTCTTCCTGTAATCAGTACAGTAGCAGTGTAATGCTGGCAGTTATTTGTGTGAACAGGTGGGCTTGTCTCAGTATGTGAGTGATCCTCTTTCTCTGCCCCTGCAGGAGCCAAGATCAGGGCAGGTAGGGGACCTGGACAGGCATCCACACCCACGAAGAATGGACTGAACTAAGAAACATCTGCTGAAGTGTCCCCCTTGATTCAGCTATGGTAAGAATCCAACACACAAAGATCAGGTACCCATATTTAATTTAGGTTTATAAATCCCAGAAGAGTTTTATTTCTGTAGTAATCGGGTGTATCTGTTGCTTGCTGTACTACCGGTTTATAATTCTCTCTCTAGAGTCAAGACCATTGAGACTATGTGGAACAAACCTAATTGTGTGTGATGAAACAGCCTAATTGTTAAGGAGATTAAGGTGGAATGTTGAATTGAATCCCAGCATTAATATTTTATGGGCTAAAGCTGTCCATAGGGGGTTCACAGTGTGTGAGCAACTCACAGATGGAGTCAGAGGAAGATTTCTCTCTTCCTGTCTGAATATCAGTCGTGGAGAAGAAAGAGGAGCATAATCTCTTTCTTAAATTGTTAATGCTGGGAAATAAATAAGTACAAAATAGCAATATCACAATATCCAGAAATGCTTCTTCCAGTATTGATATATATCACAATATCTGCTGAGGTATGAAAAATAACTTGTTCAGTTGTCTATACTGTCTTTGTTGCATTATGCTATATGGTTATGTGAATTCAAACTGGAACAAATATT
Organism: Perca fluviatilis; assembly: GCF_010015445.1. Classification (NCBI taxonomy): domain Eukaryota; kingdom Metazoa; phylum Chordata; class Actinopteri; order Perciformes; family Percidae; genus Perca; species Perca fluviatilis. The sequence goes on from NC_053118.1 coordinate 21,130,999, forward strand.
TCTAGTGCAATTCTCAAGTATTTCAGTTTCATTATCATTCATCACTTTTACTCTTAATTTAGACAACAAACTTGTACAGCACAACTAAAAATAAAATGAAAAACCCAGCCCTACTCTATGTGTTACTACTATAAGTTTACTGATATTTTACTTGCAGAAAATATGTATTATTGTAAAGAATCTACTTAAGTCAAAGTAAAAAGCAGCCAAGTTTAAATTATTCCAACTAAAAGTTGCAGTTTGATAATGGATGTGATTTATGGATGTGATCTTTCCCATGTGGATAACCATTCACAACTGGGTAGACATAAAT